>NC_057361.1:33009569-33315915 GCF_016509475.1 Prionailurus bengalensis
ATCAAAATAAAAAGCTTCTGCATAGTGAAAGAAAGTATCAGCAAAACTAAAAGGCAACATTCAGAATGGGAGAAGATATCTGCAAAGGACATATCTGATAAAGGGTTAGTATCCAAAATATATAAAAAACTAATACAACTCAGCATGGAAAAAACAAGCCAATTAAAAAATGGGCAGAAGATATGAATAGACATCTCTCCAAAGAAGACATACAGATGGCGAAAAAACACATAAAAACATGTTCCGCATCACTGATCATCAGGAAAATGCAAATCAAAACTACCATGAGCTATCACCTCCCATGTGTCAAAATGGCTAAAATAAAAAACACAAGAAACAAGTGTTGGCAAAGATGTGGAGAAAAAGGAACCTTCTTGCATTGCTGGTGGGTATGCAAACAAGTGCAGCCACTGTGGAAAACAATATGGAGGTTCCTCAAAAAGTTAAAAATAGGATTACCCTACAATCCATTAATCACACAACTGGGTATTTACTAAAAAAATAGAAAGCACTAATTCAAAGGGTTATATGTGCCCCTATCTTTATTGCAACATTATTTGCAATAGCCTAATTATGGAAGCAGCCCAAGTGTCTATCAGTAGATGAATGGATAAAGAAGTGGTATGTATATACAATAGAATATTATTCATCCATAAAAAAGAATGAAATCTTGCCATTCACAACAACATGGATGGAACTAGAGTGCACTACGCTAAGCAAAATTCATCAGAGAAAGAGAAATACCATATGATTTCACTCATATGTGGAATTTAAGAAACAGAATAAGCAAAGGAAAAAAAGAAAAATAAAGAGACAAACCAAGAAACTGATGGTTACCAGAGGGTAGGACAGTGGGGGGATGGGTGAAATAGGTGACAGGGAATAAAGATTACACTTCTCATGATAAGCACTGAGTAATGTACAGAACTATACATTACACTATAGTTGAATCACTATACTGTTCACCTAAAAGTAATAACACTGTATGTTAACTATACTAGAATTAAAATATAAAACTTAATTAAAAAACAAAAAAGGACATCATTAAATAAAATCAGAAACAAAAAAGGAGATGTAACAACTGACACCACAGAAATACAAAGGATTATATGAAAATCTTATGAAGTATATGCCAACAAAGTGAACAGCCTAGAAGAAATAGATAAAATTTTAGGATCATAAATTTTAAAAAACTGAATCAGGATGACATAGAAAATCTGAAGAGACCAATTACTAGTAATGCAATTGAATTGGTAATCAAAATCTACCAAAAAATAAAAGTCCAGAACCAGATGACTTCAGAGGTAATTCTACCAAACATTTAAAGAAGAGTTGTTATCTATATTCCTCAAAATATTCCAAAAATAGAAGAGGAAGGAAAGCTTCCAACTACATTCTACAAGAGCAGCATTATCCTGTTAACAAAAGCAGACAAAGACACCACACAAAAGAAAACCATAGGCCAATATTCATGATGAACACAAGTGCAAAAATCCTCAGCAAAGTATTAGTAAACTGCATGCAACAATACATGAGATAACGATCATTCACCACAGTCAAGTGGGATTTATTCCAGGGATGTAAAAATGGTTCAATATTCCTAAATCAACCAACATGATATACCACATTAACAAAACAAAGAGGGGTGCCTGGATGGCTCAGTTGGTTGGGGTCCCTTTGGCTCAGGTCATGATCTCACAGTCTGTGAGTTCAAGCCCCATGTCAGGCTCTGCGCTGACAGCTCAGAGCCTGGAGCCTACTTCAGATCCTGTCTCCCTCTCTCACTACCCCTCCCTCACTCACATTCTGTCTCTCTCAAAAATAAAAACATAAAAATTAAGAAAAATAAAAGAAGTAACAATTATAAAAGTCATCTAAATTGATGCAGAAAAAAAAAACACTTGACAGAATTCGACATCTGTTTATAATAAAAACTCAACAAAGTGAGCTTAGAGGGAACATAATGCAACATAATGAAGGCCGTATATGAAAAACCCACAGCTAACGGCATACTCAGTGCTGAAAAACTGAGACTTTTCCTCTAAGATCAAGAACATGACAAGCATGTCAATTATTTATTCCACACAGTCCTGGAAGTCCTAGCCACAGCAATCAAACAAGAAAAAGAAATAAAAGCCATCCATACTGGAAAGGAAGAAGTTAAAGTGTCACTATTTGCAGATGATATGATACCATACACAGAAAACCCTGAAGACCCAGCCCAAAACTGTAAGAATATATTAGTTCAGTAAAGTAAAGAATACAAAATTAACACTGAGAAATCAAGTGCATTTCTATATACTAATTACAAAGTTGCAGGAAGAGAACCTGAGAAAACAATTCCCTTTACAATTGCACCCAAATAGTAAAATACCTAGGAAAAAAACTTAACCAAAGAGGTGAAAGACCTGTACTCTAATGACTATAAAACATTGACAAGGGGTGCCTGGGTGGCTCAGTTGGTGAAGTGTCCAACTCTTGGTTTTGGCTCAGTTCATAATCTCACAGTTCGTGGGTTTGAGCCCCGCATTGGGCTCCATGCTAACAGTGCAGAGCCTGCCTGGGATTCTCTCTTTCCCTCCCTCTATGCCTCTCCCCTGCTCTCTCTCTCTCAAAAATAAACTTTTTAAAAAAACATTGATGAAAGAAATTGAAGATGACACAGGGTGCCTGGGTGGCTCAGTCAGGTAAGTGCTGACTTTGGCTCATGGTTCGTGAGTTCGAGCCCCGTGTTGGGCTCTGTGCTGAAAGCTCAGAGCCTGGATCCTACTTCCAATGCTGTGTTTCCCTCTCCCTCTACCCCTCCCCTGCTCATGCTCGCTCACTCTCTCTCTCTCAAAAATAAAATAAACATTAAAAAAAAAAAGAAACTAAAGATGACACAAATGGAAAGATTCCATGGTCATGGACTGGAAGAATTAACCTTGTTAAAATGTCCATACTACCCAGAGAAATCTATAGATTCAATGCAATCCTTATCAAAATACCAACAGCATTTTTCACAGAACTAGAACAAATAATACCAAAATTTATATGAAACCACAAAAGACCCCAAATAGCCAAAGCAATCTTGAGCAAGAATAAACCGGGAGGTAACACAATCCCAGATTGCAAGATACAGTACAAGCTGTAGTAATCAAAACAGTATGGTTCTGGCACAAAAACAGACACATAGATCAATAGGACAGGATAGAGGTTCCAGAAATAATCCCACACCTTTATGGCCAAATAGTCTGTGACAAAGGAGGCAAGAATATACAATGGGGAAAAGACAGTCTCTTTAATAAATGATGCCGGGAAAACCAGACAGCTACATGCAAAAGAATGAAACCAGACCACTTTCCAAAACTATACACACAAATTCAAAATGGATTAGCCATCTAAATGTAAGACCTGAAACCATAAAACTGTTAGAATACAGGCAGTAACTTCTTTGACACTGGCCTTTGAAACATTTTTCCAGATATGTTTCTTAAGGCAAGGGAAGCCAAAGCAGAATGAACTACTGGGGCTACATAAAAATAAAAAGCATCTGGACAGCAGTGGAAACCATCAACAAAACTAAAAGGCAACTGACTGAATGGGAGAAGACACTTTCATATATATATATCCAATAAGGGGTTAATACCTAGAATATATAAAGAACTTCTACAACTCAACACCAAACCATTTTTGTGACCAATCCTTGCCTTAGAGGATTAAAATAAGACGCAGTACTTTTATATAGATGTAATGAAAAAAACGTAAGAGCCAGTTTTGCTTATTGTAATGCACGTGCTTCACATCACGCTTTTGATTGCTGAGGCATCTGCTTCAAAGACAACTATCATGAATAAACACATTATCAGCCACACTGATGAAGAGCCAAGCCACCCACCCCTGAAGTTTCCTTTGTTTTAGAGGTCTTTGGTTGGCTTACCTAACAGTCCATTTGACACTTGCTTTTTTCCTTCCCACGTTTTAATTGCTGCTCTTATATTTTAAATTCACCAATAAACAGAGAACCTGAGAAACTCTAGGCGCCCTACCCTAGGCCCTAATAGAAGCAGAGCCCCAAATCTTCATATGTGTGTGCTCTCTCACTCATACACACACTCTCTCTCTCTACTGCAATGCCATTGTGTGGTCCCTGCTATACCATGTATTCTCCAGGATTTGTGAGTAATAAACCGTGTTGTTTCTCAAACTTCCCTGATGGTCGTTGCCTACGTATGTCTTATAATCGTAAGAAGAACCACAAGGGCTGGTCCAGCTACAACACTGGCTCAGAAAGGGGAAATGTCTGAGGGTTCATCTCCAGCCCAGGTAAGTGTGCCTAGACATTTCTAGCCAATAACGTCACTGCTGATAGGCTGAGACTGGCACAAAACAATTGGGGTCGTTGGTAGAATTGCATGCTTGCTATTGCAATTAACTGAAGGGAAAGCACTTTAGCTACAAGCGGCTTACTGACTAATCCAGGTGTGTAACACCATGTGCAAAAGGAGCACTGCTTCCTAGATGTCTATCACACTGCTGTGCGCTTTCACATATTGCCTCTGCCATGTGCTGCCTGTGGTATCCATCCTAAAATGTTACTGCTGCTGTAATAATTCAACACCTTCCCCAGAGCAGCGTGATCAAGGCCATATGGTCTAATGAGACAATCAGACCATTAATTATAAAGGCCTTAATTGACTATTAATGTGCATGAGGGTCCTTCATGCCTTGAGGCCAAGGGGAGCTAAGGAGGATGTGCTGAATCTCAAGGGTAGTGTCACTGTCCAAGGAAAGGCTCTTGGCTAAAGGCACAATGTAAGGATATTCCCATAGATAAGGAGGATGGCAGATCCCCACCGGAGACTACAGTGTCAGGGGGTTGTGCCTGGACTATGAGTCTTAACCCAGAAGAGTGAAATAACCTTGCAACAGGAAACCAATGGCACCATGAAAGGGGAAATACAACAGAGGTCTCATGTCTCATCGCTTCACTAGCTGCTGTCACTCTTCTCCTGACAGGGTATCATGGGTCCAATCCCTGGTGAAATGTTGCTAAAAGCAAATTAATGGACAAATATAAGTGTCCTGAACATCTGATGCCAGTGCTCCCTGATACATGTAGAACCCCATGGAAGATTCCTGGGTGATGCTCAGTGACACAGCATATCAACATGCCAAGGCTCATGTATTACACTCCAGAGGCCCAGGGGCCTTTCCCACAGACCCTGTAAATACTGCACTAGCATAGGAAGACCCCAATCCTGAGGATTTCAATTAGGATAACCTGGGAGAGAATGTGACCACCTGTGAAGAGGGCCCACAGGGTATCATCTGCAATTTTTTCTGGTAACAACATGTAAGATTAAGGTGGCAAGAGAAAATCAGAAAGTAGAAACTGAGATCAGAAACTATAGCTGAACTGAAATTCAAACCTTAAAGATTTTGTGTAGCAGGAAGGAGATTAGAGAGCTTATTTTGTGTTTTTTGTTACTCATGGCTGCCAAAATGCATTAAACTTGCCAGTAGCTGTAAAGACGTAAAATCCCTCATCTTCTAAAATATCCATCTGGGCTATATGTTTATTTACTCTGAGATACCACGGATTCTGAGCCCCCCCTGGCTTTCCTCTGAATGGGGCAGAACCAAGAAATGTGCTCCACGATGCATCCCTACCACCAACAGAAAAGCCGATAGGGTTATGGAGTCCTCTAGTAAGGAGAAAGAGGGATAAGGGAAGGCAAAGGCCTCTAGAGACACCAATACCAGGTCACTCCCTTTCCTCACTTGGATTATTTATTGCCTGGCACCATGCCCATCTTTCTATCACAGCAATCACTGCTAAGGCTCACAGTGAATGGAAAACATTAGGTGAAGCCCATCTCCTGCTGTACAAAATTGGCACAGTCCAATGGGTTTATCATTTCCATGATCACACAAACCCAAATGAAGCCCTCCTTCATTTCCTACCTTGAATAGTCCCTATTTGACCCTGAGTCCAGAAAATTCTTTTTACAGGGCACTCCCCCTAATTCAGGATGGTGCTACTATATTTTATTGTGACTGCTGAAACGATCACTAGGGCATTGGAGGGCAATGACATGGTTGATAGATGTAAAGGAGATTCCCACCCAGGTATTTCAGACTTATGACCCTCTGCTCCCACTGCCCCATAAAGTTCTCATTTAAAGAAATTTCCCTCAACAGAAAGGGTTCCCCACTCCTTCCCTAATAAACCCTGATTTAATTTTGCCTCTTATAGGAATATACAGGCAAACTTCAACTGGAGTTATGAAATCTCCAGGTTGCTGACACTTACTCTCTAGACAGTTTCTAAACTCCAAGCCCTGAAACTAGCATTTTCTCAACTACAACCCCTTCTGTCATCCATCCTCTTGCCACACAGCTTCCCTCTAACCCCTGTGGCCCTAACCCAGTCCCCGCTATTTACTCTGCCCCCTTTCCTAACCTCCAAGACTGAGAGCCATCTAAATGCTACCCCTGAAAATTAGTGGCTCCCCAGGGCTTGTCCCACCTCTTGAGGACAATTGCCCCGATACCAGTCCAAGGGGCCATTGGAACAATAAAAATGCACAGCCCTTTGTGGCCCTATTAGACACTGGGGCCCAAGCCACTGCCAGTCTAGGCAATTTCTCTAAATTTCCAGAAGGGGAGACCTTCTACTTATAGGGAGTTTCTTTTCTTTTTTTTTAGTTTTTAAATTTACATCCAAATTAGTTAGTATATAGTGCAACAATGATTTCAGGAGTAGATTCCTTAGTGTCCCTTACCCGTTTAGCCCATCCCCCCTCCCACAACCCCTCCAGTAACCCTCTGTTTGTACTCCATATTTATGAGTCTCTTTTGTTTTGTCCCCCTCCCTGTTTTTATATTATTTTTGTTTCCCTTCCCTTAAGTTCATCTGTTTTGTCTCTTAAAGTCCTCATATGAGTGAAGTCATGATATTTGTCTTTCTCTAATTTCACTCAGCATAATACCCTCCAGTTCCATCCACATAGTCGCAAATGGCAAGATTTCATTCTTTTTGATTGCCAAGTAATACTCCATTGTATATATATATACCACATCTTCTTTATCCATTCATCCATCGATGGACATTTGGGATCTTTCCATACTTTGGCTATTGTTGATAGTGTTGCTATAAACATGGGGGTGCATGTGTCCCTTCGAAACAGCACACCTGTATCCCTTGGATAAATACCTAGTAGTACAATTGCTGGGCCGTAGGGTAGTTCTATTTTTAGTTTTCTGAGGAACCTCCATACTGTTTTCCAGAGTGGATGCACCAGCTTGCATTCCCAAGGGAGTTTCTAGTAAAATAATCAAAGGTGTACAAATCCATTCAGATGTGACTACTTGGACCATTCACATCAAAAGCCTTCCTCTAGTTGTGGCCTGCCTGATTCTCTTTCCCTATTATAGACACAGTTGTAGTGACACACAGAACAAGTCCAAGTTCTTGGCCTTCCTGGTGGGATGTGAGGGGTAAGCTTAGGAATCCCCTGGGCTTACACCAATGGGTTAACAAACCATAAAGAAATACAAAGCCATAAAATGGTCACACCTGAGTTTGGGTAAACCAGATTGGCACCTGAAGAATAGGGGGGTGTAAAGGCACCCTGAGAATAGGGAGGTACAAAAGGACCCCAAAATAGAGAGGAGGTGCAGAGCCCCCAGAATAGAGAAGGAGAGGCAAAGGCCTAAAATAGGAATGGGAGTAAAGGTGCCCAATACATAGGTATAAGAAATAAATAAGATTAGATATTCAGGGTAGAAGCACCCCAATTTAGTACTATAGCAGAAAAGCTGCTTTCACAGGAGGATAGGGCCAGGGCAGGTAAATTGGTGAATTGGACTATGGACCACTGCACTGCAGGCAAAGCAGCCCAGAGCAGAGATGGTTAACAAAGAAAAGGTGCCTTGTCAACCCTGAGGTTATTCCCCCTATCTGTCTCATCCCCTAGGCTATCTAAGGTAAACAGAGATGCTGCCTCATGTCCTCTGTAAACAACCTTCCTCCTGACTGCCCAGTGCCTGCATTTTGTTTTATATTGACCAAAACACCAAATACTGTATATCTTGAAAACCCCCCTCTTTCTTCATGTCTCCAAGTTAATGTTCACAGTTTCTTTGTCTCTTTGTGCACACCCATCATGTTTGTAAGCCTTCTGATCTAAATAAATATGGGGCAAGCACCCTCATTTGGGTCTCTTGTCTTTTCCCAGACATTAGCCATCTCTCGCTTTAATCCTGAGTCTGCTCTTTTGCTGGCCAAAAGAGAACTTTAGACTTAGAGTTTACAACAGTGGGATTTCCCAAATGGACACCAATGACTTTTCCTACCTCAGTCAAGATGGTAAATATTCCTTAATACCAACTTAAACAGGGCACTGAAGGTCTATGCCCTGTCATTAAAGATATTCTTGAGACAGGAATCATTAAGCCCATAATCTCCCCTTTTAATAAATCTATCTGGCCGGTACCGAAGCCAACCACTAATGAAAGGGACTTCACCACTGACAACCAGAACCTCAGTGCTCAGGTGCCCCAAATAAGGCTCTAATTCCTAATATTATAAAACTGGTTGAGGACATATAATTGGTCCAAGGAGCATCCTTCATGGTCACTGACCTAGATATTATGTTCTATTCTGTTCTTACCATGGAGGAATCCCAGGCCCAATTTGCTTTCACTTTGGAAGGGACTCAATATACATTTATGAGATTCCCAATGGGATATTTAAACAGTCCTGCAGTTGCACATAACCTCTGCCACTGGGATTTAAATATCTTATAATTGGAAAGGTGCCATTTTGGCATTATATCGTTGACATGATGCTGAGGGGTCCCCTCTGAGGAAAAAATATGGGCAGATTTGCACACCCTCACACACTACTTAAATGAATGCAGCTGGGCAACTACCTCTCACAAGATCCAAGGCCCAGCCTCATCTGTCAAGTTTCTGGGCATCATCTGGTCCTCTAAAGGCCAAGAAATTCCCCACACAGTCAGACATCAATTAGTCACCATTAAGCCACTCACTACAGTCAGGCACAACACTAGGTCTTCTCATGCTCTGGGGGCAACACATCCCTCAGCTCTCACTAATTCTTCACCCTATACACACAACCACACCAAGCCCACCACCTACCACTGGCGTGAAGCCCAACAGTATGCTTTGGAAGTTGCCCAGCAGGCAGTCCAACAAGACTTACCTTTAGTTCCCTCTGGCTCCAAATTTGAAATCAAGTCCTTGGCCATACCTGACTGCCTCCTGAAGCCTCGGAATCAGACATGAGTCCATCTGGCTTCCTATGGGGTTTGGGACTAAGTGCTTACCCCTAGTGACAGCCCAATGTACTCCCCTTGAATGCCAGCTTTTGGCATCCTATCGGGCTCTTTTAGAAGCTGAGACCCTAACCAGCCCCCCCCCCCCCGCTACTGTTCTGCATACAAGTTCCTATAATGCCCCAGGATAGAGATGTCTCCCAGCAGAAGATCAGCACAGCCACTGATGTCTCCTTTGTGAAACAGAAATTGTACCTTCAGGAAAGGGTTAAACCAAACCTCAAAGGCCATCCCAAATTACAGGAGGATGTGGATTCCCCCATGCTGAGCCACTGACTTGAGAGCCTTGAGGAAATAACAGTGGCATCCCTGCTTCTTCCTCCTCTGGCTACTTGGGGAGCTCCTTGGGACTAACTATCTGAGATGGACAAGGAGTTGGTGTTCTTCATTGATGGCAGCACCACCACTGCACACAGAGCAGCTCATTGGAGAGCCACAGAATTCCACCTTGCCTCAGATACCTCTCTAGTCAGGAAGGGCACTCCCAGCTCAGCCCAAATGGCAGAACTTGTAGCTGTTCACCTAGCCCTTAAGGACACCATAAGGACACCAAATGGAGCCTTTTACAGATCCACATTATCAAATATTTCTGCACTGTGGCTAATGGTCTTGTGGTTTGGTCTGGCCAATAGCTAAGGGACAATTTTCTCATACATTCCATCTAGGGTGCCCAGATATGGAATGAATTAGCAGTGTCTCTGATTCCTATCACTGTTATTTGCATTTCTGAACAACTAACCACTCTACACTAGAAGCCATTTTCAACAATATCATAGACTCCCTCACTAAATCCTCCACAATCTGCCCAGTACGTACACCTTAGGGTACTGACCCTTCCCACAGCTCACAAAATGGGCCCACATAACCTTGGGTAACAGGGAATTCATGCTTTAATAACGGTCTCACATGTGGGGATTCCTCCTCTCCTGAGTAGCAGCTAAGGCTTTGACAGATGAGTACATTCCCTGCTCCCTAACCAAATAATGGAGGCTATCTATATGGGGACATAACCCCTGGATAGACAAACTATACTCCCTCTGGCAGATTGATTTCATCTGCCCACTGCTCCCTTCTCCTGAGGCTTCCAGATAGGTCATCACAATCATCAATACTTACATGGGACTCCTCTTGGTGACTCCTATGTGGAATCCCTCCTTCCTTACTAAATTTATTCTTGTTCCCTTCTGATTGCCAGATATATTGACTCTGATCAGAGTCCTCATTTTATCTCCCCAGAGGCTTCACAGTGAGCTCTCCAAATAATATTCTTTGGAACTTCCATCTACGTTACCAGCCCCAGGTCCTTAGCTTCATTGAGTATCCTAACAGCCTTCTTAAAGAGATTCTACTTAAATTACTTTCAAGTAAGTAGTCCTCTAAATGGATCAAACTCTTGCCCTGTCTTGCTTAATTAAGGTCCTCATCTTGCTTAATTCTGACCTCTGGGCCTTCATACCCCACATACCAATTATTATACACCCTAAAAAATTCCACATATGGTCACCTCTGGCAATCCTCAGACTTTTGCATTCCAAGACAATGTTCTTTTTATTTTGTCCTCTGACTCTACTACCCCTTCCACTATGATTTTTCTTTTTAAATTTTTTTTAAATGTTTATTTATTTTTGAAGGAGACACAGAGTGTGAGCAGTGGAGGGGCAGAGAGAGAGAGGGAGACACAGAATGTGAAGCAGGCTCCAGGCTCTGAGCTGTCAGCACACAGCCTGATGTGGGGCTTGAACTCATGGACTGTGAGATCATGACCTGAGCTGAAGTTGGACGCTTAACTGATTAAGCCACCCAGGTGCCCCCCCCCCCCACCGTTTTGATTTTTCAATCATCTCACCATCTCCTTCATGCTGGTGAAGTCCAATAATATTCCCTTATCATTGAATGTCCTCCAGGACAAAAGCCCACCAAGTTAGTGCATGATTATTTCTCGGGAAACCCTGGCAATAGTGAGGACGTTCCAAAAGGGGCCACCTCCATGCTGGCCACTTTCAATGAATATAGTGGTTGTAAGGGCTGGCTAATGAAACTCAATCTCCCTACTAATTTATATATAGTATAAATGATCACCCTGGAACCACCCAGTGACAGAGTTTGGGTGTATGAAAGAGGGAAACTCTCCATTTGGTAGACATAAACCGTATTTGGAGAGAAAGCCGTAAGTCATTGCCTTATCCCATACTAGATAAGGTAACCCAGTACTTTCTCACCAAGAATAACCATACTCAACCATTAATATATAAATAGCTCATGCAGAAGGAATAGGACCCAACCTCATGTTCTATATGGCTATACCCATTCTTACTGCTTTGTATGGCTGGGTAATAGGGTTACTTGGTAGACCTCACAGACCTAATAAGCACAGACAGATACAATGCTGGAATAATACCACTCCAGCACACAACTGCACCACCAGAAAAGTAGGAAACCTGTCAGAAGGGCTCAGGCTGGCATGCAACAGAGACTGGGTAGCAAAGGGATTGAATCCCTTTACGGGCAATGAGTACTCTGAAAGCAATGTCTACATGACACTCACACCCCAATTTCTGTACATCAAATATTGCTACAAGCTACAGGCCCTGACTGCCTATACATAAAACCCATCTGGTTACAGGGACTGTGCTTCCATGATTTGTCCATTGTCCTCAGGAGTGGAGCCCAGGAAGGCCTAAAGAGCATCCATAAGATCTCTCTTAATCTGGGATATATATGTGCCCAGAATCCTTATTTTCTTGGGATGAGCTTTTTGAATGAAAGGGCAGTCACCTATTCCATTGCTAAATGTGCCCCTTATGACCCAGGAACGCTATCAACAATGTGTTCCATTAGCTGCACGTATCAGATATGCAGCTTAGTCCTCAGGGAAGCCTCTAATCTATATCAGTTAGCCTACTCCCAGCCCATGACCAATCCTCCACCTGGATAGTCACACGGGAGAGTCACCCCCCTCTGCATGGTCACCACTCCAGAGGACCTCACCTGTGAATGAGACAGACTTGTTGCTGAAGAGAACATCATCTCAGACGATATCACTCCAGCCCAAGAGTTTGCCACGGGAAATGCCTATGCCTCCTATACAAGAGACAACAATCCAGGGACATATCACCATTTTGAAGACTTAGCTACTCACCCCAAAGGCCTCAGCCTCCAGTTTATAATGAACTTATTGGCAGAACATGCAATGTGGACTAATATTTTCTGGGAACAATGGACTAAACGTCCCTGATGGAACAGGAGGATGACTCACTGCAATAGTATTTTGCAGAATTTTCCAGGTGATTGTTGATTGATTCTACCCTATACCAAGAGGCCTGCCAGACCATGAGGATGTTCCTTGCTGACTGCAGGGCAGCACTGTACCAGATTTCTCCACTATGGCAGGCAAAAATATACCCTCAGAACCATACAGCTCTCCTGTCTACAAATACTGCAATTTGTTAATATCCTCACCACTAATTCTGAGGCCTCAGCCTCACAGAGTAGATTGTAGTGTCAGTGTTTGGCAGGATTTTTAATTGTAATGCAAGTGCCTGACACTGAGCTTTTGACTGCAGAAGCAGCCACATCAAACTTATCTTGAATAACCACAATGCCAGTATAAGACTAGATAAAGAGCCAGGCTGCCCCACCCTAAAGTTTGTTTAGGTTTAGGCAACTGATCATTTGAATATGTGTTTTTCTTTTCTCACATTTTAATTCTCATTATTATGTTGTAAATTCACCAACAGGGGCACCTGGGTGGCTCCGTAGGTTGAGCATCATCTTCATTTCAGCTCAGGTCATGATCCTAGGGTCAAGGGATCGAGCTCTGTGTTGGGCTCCATATTGAGTGTGTAGCCTGCTTAAGATCATCTCTCTCTCCCCCTCTCCCTTTCTCCTTCTGCCCCTCTCCCCAGCTTGTGTACTGTCTCTAAAAAATAATAAATAAAAGAAATTTACCAATAAATAATGAATCCATGAAACCCTAGACCACAATACAGTAGGACCCGAGGCCTGCATGCCTTCTTTCTTTTTGTACCCACAACCTCACTGCATGGCCCCAAGCATGCCATGTACCCTCACATACCCTCTAGGACTTGTGAATAATAAACATTTTTCCCCCAAATTTCCCTGATAGTTGTTGCTGAGGTGCATTTGCAATCCTAAGAACCACAAGGGGCCAGCCCATCCACAATACTGGCTCTGAATGGGGAAATGTCTGTGGGGACTCATCACACATACATGGGTCCAGGTGAGTGCCCTAGGCACTTCTAGCCAATAGCATCACTACTGATAGGCTGAGACTGACCCAAAACAATAGGGCAGCCCCCATTACCAAGACTTCTGCTATTCACTTTCCTGGTGTGGCAGCTCTTCCACATTCCTCTTGGGTGAAACTGGTCATTTGATAAGCAGTAAGTGGTCACTGGGCCACTGCCAATCTAGAACTTTCCCCAAGAAAGTCAGTCTCTGGCCACATGTGACAGAGGAATCATTTGAGCTCCTTCCAGAATAAAAAATACAACTGGCATCTTGGATATTTAAACCACACATGCTCAATCATAAAATAACTGTCAGGAGAGTGAGGACCAATGATAATCCCAATTGCTCTGTGTTAGTTTCTACATGAAATGGATGTGAGTCTGTTGTTAGCCACTAAATGTAGAACACAGACCCTAAAAATTATCTGACATACTACCCCACCCCTTAGCCCCAGATTAAAAAATTGGGTGTGAAGAATTATGGTCAATTTGAGAAGTGTTGGTTTAGTTAAGTCACATAGGTACATATAACCAGTAAATGATTATTTAGGGCTTATGTGTACCAAACTATTGAGAGATGGAATAGAGAGATGATCTTAAGACCTCACAAAACACAGTCTAGTTGAAAATAAGCATACACAAATATCACAGTTATCTGGAGTACTGACCAAGGGCAATAGCTTGGGAGAGAGGTGATAACTCCCTAGAAAACATTTTAATGCCATGAGGAAAGGCAATCCAAGTATCTGTTCTACTCCTAGGATAAAACATTCATTAGGCTCAATGAAAAAGTATGAGAGCCCACAACCTTATAAGGAAATGTCACCTACAAATCATACCAGTGATTGTATGTGGTTGTATGTGATTGTAAAACAAGAATAACCCAGATAAAGGGCTGGGAAAATGGCAGAGTAGGAGGGCCCTAAGCTCACCTCATCCCACAGATACTACTAGATATCACTCACATCAGCATATAGCCCAGGAAATGACCTGAAGACTGGCAGAACTCCACAACTAAAGGTAGAGAAGAAGCCACATCAAAGAAGGAAGGAGGGGGCTAGGACATGGTTTGGAAGTGAGGTGGACCATGGCCATCCATAGTGGGGAAGGAGCTAGTAGCACAGAGCAGGGCAAAAAACAGACTGTCACACCAAGGAGCCCTCACAGGGAAAACAAATCCCCATAAAATTTGGCTTTTTAAAATGAAAGGTGCTGAATTTTGTGAGTTCTTACAACCAGCAGGACTTAAAGTCTGGAATTTTAAAAATGTGCAGCCTCAGCTCTGGGAGAGCCCAGAGAGTCTTAGGAGGCAAAGTTCCTACCCTTTAAGGGACAGCAGGAAAAGCAGCCTGTGCAGATATTATTTAGAACTAGCAGTTTGAAAAACAGGGGCAGATGGGAGGAAGAATGATTTACTAATCTCAAAGCATGTCCCAGAGAGGCAGGGATCACGAGGAGATCCCTCCAGGAACAAAGGAGATGGCAGATCCCCTGCCCCCCAGGATAAATATATGGCCATTTGCCAGAAGCAGAGCTGCACCAACACTCACTACTTAACTTGCTTACACCAAGCCCTGCCTCCCACACTTCAGCACATCCACCCTTCCCAGTTATGCTTGCCTCAGGCCCAGCACAGCAGGTTCACTTCCTTAGAAGATGGACACAAATCCTATCAATACTTTATCTCCCAAATGCACCTTTTGCTGGACCTCAGTTCCAACAGCAGCAATGGTGGCAGCGGCAGGTCTCATTTCACAAGCAGACCAGCACACACCTTGTTAAAACATGCCCCACCTGGTCAGCGACCAAACACTACCCAGAACAGGCAAAGACAGCCTCGCAGACAACTGGACTGAAGGAAAAAGAGGCCAGGACACAAGAACAGAGACCACACAGCACAGAATGAAGACACTTCGTGAAGCACCAAGTCCTGGGGAACAGGGGACACTGCATGGCAGGGCACTACAGGACCTCCTCGTCACAGGGCCATTACTGTCAAGAGCAGGAGAAGTAGCTGACTTTCCTAACAGAGAAACAGGCACAGAGAGACAAAATGAGGAGACAGAAATATATCCAAAATGAAAGAAAAGGCCCAAATCACAGCAAGAGCTGTAAGTAAAACAGATATAAGTAATATGCCTGATAGAGAAATCAACATAAAGATCATAAGGATACACACTGGACTTAAGAAAAGAGTGGAGGACATTGGTGAGACTCTTAAAGAGACAAAAAAAAAAAAAGAACTAATCAGAGATGAAGAACACAATAAATGAAATTAAAAATACACCGAATGGAATAAATAGCAAGTCAGAGGAAGCAGAGGAATGAATTAGTGACCTGGAAGACAGAGTAATGGAAAGTAATCAAGCAGAACAAATTAGAGGAAAAAATTATGCAACTTGAGAATAGTCTTAGGGAACCCAGTGACTCCATCAGGCATAATAACATTAGTATTTCAGGGATGCCAGATATGAGAGAGAAAAGGGGACAGAAAATTCATCTGAAGGAAAAATAGCTCAAACTTCTCTATCCTGGGGAAGAAAAGAGAAATCCAGATCCAGGAGGAACAGAGACCCCCAACAAAATCAACCCAAGGAGGTCCACATCAACACACACTACAATTAAAATGTCAAAAAGTAATTATAAAGAAATAAATTTTAAACCAGCAAGAGAAAAGAAGACAGTTACATACAAGGGTATTGGTGAATTTTTCAGCAGAAACTGTAGCCCAGAAGGGAGTGGCATGATATATTCAACATGCTGAAAGGGAAACATCTGATGCCAAGAATACTCTATCCAGCAAGACTATCATTCGCAATAGGAGAGAGAAAGAGTTTCTCAAACAAATACTAAAGGAGTTCATGACTAGTAAACCAGCTCTATAAGAAATATTAAAGGCGATTCTTTGAGTGGAAACACCATAAATGAGAGTATGAAATATATCTGTGAGAATCAGTCAAGGGATGCACAAAATAAAAGGATGTAAAATATGGTGACACAGGGGTGCCTTGGTGGCTCAGTCAGTTAAGCTTCGAACTCTTGATTTTGGCTCAGGTCATGATCTCATGATTCATGAGATTGAGCTCTGCTTTGGGCTCTGCGCTGACAGCATGAAGCCTGCTTGGGACTCTCTCTATCCCTCTCTCTCTGCCCCTCCCTGTCTCTCTCTCTCTCTTCACTCTCTCAAAATAAATAACTAAACACTAAAAAAATATATAACACCATATACTTAAATACTTAAAACGTGGGAAAGATAAAAGTAAAGAATGGGGTCAAATTTAAGCAACCATCAACTTAATATAGACTACTATACACAGAAGATGTTATATACAAACCTAATGGTAACCATGAATAAAAAACCAGTAATAGAAAAGCAAAGGATAGGGAGAAAGGAATCTAAGGATATCACTAAAGAAAACCAGCAAACCATGAAAGAGAGCAAGAGAAAGATCCGAGAAAATCTACTGAAATAATGACAAAACAAGTAACAAAATGGCAATAAATACATATCAATAATTACTTTGAATGTAAGTTGGCTAAACACTCCAATCAAAAGACATAGAGTGACAGAATGGACAAAAACCAGACCCATCCATATGCTGCTGACAAGAGACTCATTTCAGACCTAAAGACACCTGCAGATTGAAAGTGAAGGGATGGAAAAAACATTTATTATGCAGAGGCCTATCAAAAACAAGCTGGCTGGCACAAAAACAGATCAATGCAACAGAACAGAGAACACAGAAATGGACCCATAAACATATGGCCAACTAATCTTTGATGAAACAGGAAAGAATATCCAATGGAATAAAGATGGTCTCTTCAGCAAATGGTGCTGGGAAAACTGGACAGCGACATGCAGAAGAATGAACCTGGACCACTTTCTTACACCATACACAAAAATAAATTCAAAATGGATGAAAGACCTAAATGTAAGACAGAAAGCCATCAAAATCCTCGAGGAGAAAGCAGGCAAAAACCTCTTTGACCTTGGCCACAGCAACTTCTTACTCAACACGTCTCCGGAGGCAAGGGAAACAAAAGCCAAAATGAACTACTGGGACCGCATCAAAATAAAAACCTTCTGCACAGTGAAGGAAACAATCAGCAAAACCAAAAGGCAACCGATGGAATGGGAGAAGATATTTGCAAATGACATATCAGATAAAGGGTTAGCATCCAAAATCTATAAAGAACTTATCAAACTCAACACCCAAAAAACAAATAATCCAGTAAAGAAATGGGCAAAAGACATGAATAGGCACTTCTCCAAAGAGGACATCCAGATGTTCAAGTGACACATGAAAAGATGCTCAACATCACTCATCATTAGGGGAATACAAATCAAAACCACAATGAGCTACCACCTCACACCTGTCAGAGTGGCTAACATGAACAACTCAGGCCACAAAAGATGTTGGTGAGGATGTGGAGAAAAAGGATCTTTTTTGCACTGCTGGGAGGAATGCAAACTAGTGCAGCCACTCTGGAAAACAGAATGGAGGTTCCTCAAAAAATTAAAAATAGAACTACCCTACAACCCAGCAACTGCACTACTAGGTATTTATCCAAGGGATACAGGTATGCTGTTTTGAAGGGGCACATGCACCCCAATGTTTAATAGCAGCACTATCAACAGTAGCCAAAGTATGGAAAGGGCCCAAATGTCCATTGATGGATGAATGGATAAAGAAGATGTGGTATATATATATACAATGGAGTATTACTCGGCAATCGAAAAGAATGAAATCTTGCCATTTGCAACTACGTGGATGGAACTAGAGGGTATTATGCTAAGCGAAATTAGTCAGTCAGAGAAAGACAAATATCATGACTTCACTTATATGAGGACTTTAAGATACAAAACAGATGAACCTAAGGGAAGGGAAGCAAAAATAATATAAAAACAGGGAGGGGGACAAAACATAAGGGACTCTTAAATATGGAGAACAAACAGAGGGTTACTGGAGGGGTTGTGGGAGGGGGGCTGGGCTAAATGGGTAAGGGGCATTAAGAAATCTACTCCTGAAATCATTGTTGCACTATATGCTAACTAATTTGGATGTAAATTTAAAAAAATAAATTAAATTAAATGATAAAAAAATGAAAAAAGCAAGCTGGGGTATCAATACTTATATTGGACAAAATATATTTTAAAACAAAGACAGTAACAAGAGACAAATAAGGATACTATATAATAATAAAAGGGACAATCCAACAAGAAGATACAATATAAATGGTATGCAGACAGCATGGGAACACCCAAATACATAAAAAAGTTAATAACAAACATAAAGGAATTAATTGATAGTAATACAATAATAGTAGGGGACTTTAACACCCAACTTACATCAATGGACAGATCACCCAAACAGAAAAATCAGCAAAGAAACAGTGGCTTTGGATGACACTCTGGACCACATAGATTCACAATATTCCATCCTAAAACAGCAACACACACACACACACACACACACACACACACACACACACGCACACTCTCTTCAAGTGCACATGGAACATTCTCTAGAATAGATCACACAGTAGGCCACAAAAATCTCAACAAATTCCAAAATATCAAAGTCATACCAGGCATCCTGTCTGACCACAATGCTATGAAACTAGAAATCAACAAGAAAAAATCTGGAAAGATCACAAATACAGGGAAATTAAATAATATGATACTAAACAATGAATGGATCAACCAAGAAATCAAAGAAGAAATCCAAAAGTACATGGAAACAAATAGAAATGAAAATACAATGGTCCAAAATTTCTGAGATACAGCAAAAGTGGTCCTAAGAGGGAAGTTTATAGCGACATAAATCAAGAAGCAAGAAAAATCTCAAATAACCTAAGTTTACATCTAAATGGAGCTAGAAAAGGAACAAACAAAACCCAAACAAAACAAAACTAGTAGAAGGAAGGAAATAATAAAGATTAGAGCAGAAAAAAATATCTAGAAACCAACAACAACAACAACACAAGGAATAAAATAGATCAATGAAACCAGGAGCTAATCCTTTGGGGAAAAAAAAAATCAACAAAATTGATAAACCTCTAGTCAGACTAATCAGAGAAAGAGAGAGAGAGAGAGAGAGGACTCACATAAATAAAATCACAAATTAGAGGAGAGATAATAAACATCACAGTTATACAAACAATTAGGAGAGAATATTATAAACAATTATATGCCAACAAACTGGACAAACTAGAAGAAATGGATAAATACCGAGAAATATATAACCTAGCAAGGAAATTAAAGAAGTAATAAAAAAAAACTCAAAAAACGAAAGTCCAGGACTAGATGGCTTCACAGGTGAATTATACCAAACATTTAAAGAAGAGTTAATATGTATTCTTCTCAAACTATTCCAAAAAATGGAGGAGGAAGAAAAACTTCCAAATTCATTCTATGGGGCCAGCATTACCCTGATATTAAAACTGGATAAAGACACCACAAAAAAAGAGATTACAGACCAATAACTCTCATATAGATGCATAAATTCTCAACAAAATATTAGCAAACTGAATCCAACAATACATTAAAAAAATCGTTCACCACAATCAAGTAGGCTTTATTCCTGGGATTCAAGCTTCGTTCAACACTCCCAAATCAATCAATGTGATAAATCACATAAAAATGCATAAAAAATCATATGATCATTTCAATAGATGCAGAAAAAGGATTTGACAAGGTACAATATCAACTCATGATTAAAAACCCTCAACAAAGTAGGTTTAGAGAGAACATATCTCCACATATTAAAGGCCTTATATGAAAAACGTACAATTAACATCATACTCAATGGGGAAAAACTGAGAGCATTTCCCCTAAGGTCAAAAACAAGAT
Organism: Prionailurus bengalensis; assembly: GCF_016509475.1. Classification (NCBI taxonomy): domain Eukaryota; kingdom Metazoa; phylum Chordata; class Mammalia; order Carnivora; family Felidae; genus Prionailurus; species Prionailurus bengalensis. The sequence continues at coordinate 33,030,017 of NC_057361.1, forward strand.
AAGGATGTCCACTCCCATCACTTTTATTCAACAAAGTACTGGAAGTCCTAGCCATAGCAATCAGTCAACAACAAGACTTAAAAGGCATCCAAACTGGTAAGGAAGAACTGAAATTTTTAGTATTTCCAGATGACATGATACTATATATATAGAAAACCCTAGAGACTCCACCAAAAAGTACTAGAACTGATAAAGGAATTCAGTAAAATTTCAGAATACAAAAATCAATACGGAAATCTGTTGCATTTCTATATACTAATAATGAAGCAGCAGAAAGAGAAATCATAAAACACAATCCCATTTGCAATGTACCAAAATAATAAAGTACCTAGGAATAAATTAATCAAAGAGGTGAAAGACCTGTACTCTAAAAACTATAAAACATTGATAAAAGAAATTGAAGACAACACAGAAATGGAAAGACAGTCCATGCTCATGGGTTGGAAGAACAAATATTGTTAAAATGTCTATACTACTCAAAGCAATCAATAGATTTAATGCAATCCCTATCAAGATACCAACAGCATTTTTCACAGAGCTCAAACAATCCTACAGTTTGTATGGAACCACAAAAGACCTGAAATAGCCAAAGCAATCTTGAAAAAGAAAAACAAAACTACAGGTATTACAGTTCCAGATTTCAAGTTATCCTACAAACCTGGAGAATAAAAACAGTATGGTACTGGCACAAAAACAGACGTAGATCATTGGAACAGGATAGAAAACCCAGAAATTATATGATCAATTGATCTTCAACAAATGAGCAGAATATGCGACAGGAAAATAGTTTCTTCAACAAATGGTGCTGGGTAAAGTGGACAGCTAAATGCAAAAGAATGAAACTGGACCACTTTCTTACACCATACACAAAAATAAATTCACAATAGATTAAAGACCTAAATGTGAGACCTGAAACCATCAATATCCAAGAAAACAGTACAGTCATTTCTCTGACATTGGCTACAGCAACATTTTTCAAGATACGCTTTCTGAGGCAAGGGAAACAAAGCCAAAAATAAACTATTGGGACTTCATAAAAATAAAAAAACTCCTGCACAGTGAAGAAAACAATCAACAAAGCTAAAAGGCAACCTACTCAATGAGAGAAGATATTTTGCAAATGACTTATCCAATAAGAGGTTACTAGCCAAAATATATAAAGAACTGATACAACTCAACATCCAAAAAACAAATAAGCCAATTAAAAAATGGGCAGAAGACATGAATAGATATTTCTCCAAAGAAGACATCCAGATGGCCAACACACACATCAAAAGATGCTGAACATCACTTATCATCAAGGAAATGCAAATCAAAACCACATTGAGTTATCACCTCACACGTGTCAGAATGGCTAAAATCAAAAACACAAGAAACAACAAATATTGGTGAGGAATTGGAGATAAAGGAACCTTCTTCAGCTGTTGGTGGGAATGCAAACTGGTGCAACTACTGTGGAAAACAGTATAGATGTTCCTCAAGAAGTTAAAAATTGAACTACCCTACAATCCATTAATCACACAACTGGGTATTTACACAAAAAATACAGAAACACTAAAAGAGATACATGCACTCCTATATTTTTTGCAGCATTATTTACAATAGTCAAATTATGGAAGCAGCCCAAGTGTCCACTGATTGATGAATAGATTAAAAAGATGTGGTGGGTATGTGTGTGTGTACACACAATGGAATATTATTCAGCATTAAAAAAGAATGGAATCCTGCCATTTGCAACACTATAGATGGACCTAGAGAGTATAATGCTAAGCAAAATAAGTCAGAGAAAGACAAATATATGATCTTACTCATATGTGGAATTTAAAAAACAAGCAAATGAAAAGAAAGAAAAAGAATGAAAGAGGAAAATCAAGAAAGAGACTCTCAATTATAGAAAATGAACTGGTGGTCACCACAGGGGAGGTGAGTGGGGGGGATGGGTGAAACAGGTGAAGGGGATTAAGGAGTGCACTTGTCATGATGAGCGCTGGGTGGTGTATGGAATTGTTGAATCACTGTAGTGCATACCTGAAACTTGTAAGCACTGTATGTTAAATATACTAGAATTAAAATACAAACTTAATTAAAAAATAAAATGAAAACAATTTTAAAAAAGAACCCCAACAAAAGGGTTTAGCCCACATAACCTAAACTTCCCTCATCCCACCCATGGCCAAAGGCTTGGCAGCCCCCTCTGAGGAAAAGTATCCTTCATTCTCAAACTAGAGCCCTTCATGAGTTTTAAAAACTTACACTCATTTTCTAGTAGAAACTGAGCAAAGAGAGACTATTCTATGTGGCTGAACAGGAGAGACCTGCCTTGCTGAAGGTTAGGACAGTCCCAAGAAAGCTGGGGCAGGGGGTGTGTGGTGTTCCTGCGCTACTCTATGGAATCACAGCAGCTTTTCCCTGCCTGTGTCTGTACCTGTCTGTTCTCACATTACTTACGCTGGGAGAGGCCTCACGGAAGTCTATGGCCCAGTGCCCTGTTTATACCCCATTTATGAAAGGGGTGGCTCAGGTCACTAAGGGTACAGTTGAAACTCAGATCTGGTTCTAATCCAGCTTCCATGTCATCTTGGGCAAGTAATTTATAATCTAGGTTTCAGTTTCCTCATGCTGGAAAATCATAAAGAAACAATTCCCACCTCACAGAATTGTGAGGATTAGTGATAATGCAGGAAATAAACTAGTCTGGTAAGGACTTATCACATCTTCCATTTATTATCTGGTCATAGCAGCAGGACTGACACTCTGGTCATCTTTATTAACCAGTGCTCACTGGGGCCAGGCTCCTGAGCCCTGGGCTTCATGGAGGCCACTGCCAGGCAACTCTGCCCAAAGTTATTTCATGCCTGTATTTGGGAGTTGAAGCCCTTTTCTATTTCCCACAGATATCTCCAACAGGTTGTTCCAGGGTTTTCTAAGACCAGTTTTGTTGTTCCTTTCCCTCTATACTCTTTTCCAAAGATGGCAAATTGCTCAGGGAATTATGTGCTAAGTGCCTGGCATGCTGTATGATGTAGGGGACACAGATACATGACTCACTCTAGTTCTATGGACCTCACAGTCCAGCAGGAAAGACTAAATGGGACTATCCTTTGAATGATCTTCTCAGTCCTACCTCCAGTTCTAGAATAGCATCCTCCTCTTTTGGAGAACTGCTCCACACAAACACACATTCCAGCTATGTGGTTCCAGTGGTGCCCCCTGTTCTTACATGACACACATCTCCCTCACCACACGTGACAGACTCAAGGGTCAGCCAGTCACGGTACTTGCCTTTTGTGCCTTCTGTTGTTGGCTTATGGTCAGGCACCTAAGGACCAATCTGATTCTATTTCCCAGCATTGAAGGAGAAGAAAAAGCTTATTCCTTGCTCCTCATGTGTCCTTGGAGGATTTTTTCCTTCCATTCTCCATGAGGAAAAAAGGGAGCAGGGCTGATATATATATCTGGTGAATTCAGCAAAAGAAATAGATCATGATGCTTTGGCTATCTACACTTTTCTTCTTTTGGATCTGCATTTCCACTGAGAGGAAATGCTGTAAGTCTACAGGGTCCAAATAGGTATAATCTATAGTTTATCCAGAACTTCCTATAAATGGGTAATTAGTTAGGGTAGGTTAACTGGTATAACAAGCATTCTGAGTCTCACTGGTTTAATATAGGAAATTTTTATTTTTTGTTCAAGATCAGTGCACCTTGGTGGTATAGGTGATATGGGGATATTCTCCTTCTGTCATTCAAAGACTAAGGAAGGGAATGCATATTAGAGCAGTTTTGAGACAAGGCAGACCACACAACAGAAGGGAAACCAAACAGAAGGACTCATTTACCTGGAGGAGAAATCCACTGTAGTCTCCCAGTGTCAGAAAAATGGCAAGCTTATATTAAAAAACCCTACATTAAAAAACACCATCAATGGGGAAAAACAAAGAGCTTTTCCTCTATGGTCAGGGATGTCCACTCTCATGATTGTTATTTAACACAATACTGGAAGTCCTAGCCTCAGCAATCAGACAATAAATAAAAAGAAATAAAAGGCATCTAATCAGCAAGGAAGAAGTCAAACTTTCACTATTTGCAGATTATATGATACTCTATATAGAAAGATGAAAAAACTTCACCAAAAATTAGAACAGATACGCAAACTCTGTAAAGTCACAGGATACAAAATCAATGTACAGAAAACTGTTGCATTTCTATACACTAACAATGAAGCTGCAGAAAGAGAATTCAAGGAATCAATACCATTTACAACTGTACCAAAAATCCTAAGACACCTAGGAATAAACCTAACCAAAGAGGTAAAAGATCTGGGGCACCTGGGTGGCTCAGTCAGTTAAGCATCTAACTCTTGGTTTCAGCTCAGTTAAGCGTCTAACTCTTGGTTTCTGCTCAGGTCATGATCTCATGGTCCATGAGTTTGAGTCCCGCATTGGGCTCCACGCTGAGGGTGTGGAGCTTGCCTGGGATTCTCTTTCTCCCTCTCTCTCTCTAAATAACTGAACTTTAAAAAAAAACAGGTAAAAGATCTGTACTCTTAAAACTATAAAACATTTATGAAAGAGATCGAAGATGACACAAAGAAATGGAAAGACATTCCATGCTCATGGATTGGAAGAAAAAATACCGTTAAAATGTCTATACCACCCAAAGCAACCTACACATTTAATGCAATTCCTATCCAAATACCAATAGCATTTTTTGCAGAGCTTGAACAAACAACCCTAAAATTTGTATGGAACCACAAAAGACCTGGAATACCCAAAGCAATCTTGAAAAAGCAAAGCAAAGCTGTAGGCATCATAATTCCAGACTTCAAGTTATATTACAAAGCTGTAGTGATCAAGACAGTATGGTACTGACACAAAAACAGACATATAGATTAATGAAAGAGAAAACCCAGAAATGGACCCACAACTATATGGTCAACTAATCTTTGAGAAAGCAGTAGAGAATATCCAATGGAAAAAAGACATTCTCGTCAACAAATGGTGTTGGGAAAACTAGACAGCAACATGTAGAAGAATGAAACTGGACCACTTTCTTACACCATACACAAAAATAAATTCAAAATGGATTAAACACCTAAATGTGAGACAGGAAACCATTAAAATCCTAGAGGAGAACACAGGCAGTAACCTCTTTGACATTACCCTTAGCAATTTCTTACTAGATGCATGTCCTGAGGCAAAGGAAACAAAAGCAAAAATAAACTATTGGGACTTCATGAAGATAAAAAGCTTTTGCATAGCAAAGGAAACAATCAACAAAATGAAAAGACAACCTACTCAATGGGAGAAGATATTTGCAAATGACAGATACAATAAAGTGTTAGTATCCAAAATATATAAAGAACTGATACAACTCAACATCCAAAAAATAAGCCAATTAAAAAATGGGCAGAAGACATGAATAGACATTTCTCCAAAGACATCCAGATGGCCAACAGACACATGGAAAGATGCTCAACATCACTAATCATTACTGAAATGCAAATCAAAACCACAATGAGATATCACTTCACATGTGTCAGAATGGCTAAAATCGAAAACACAAGAATTGGCAAGGATGTGAGGAAAAGGAACCTTCTTCAGCTGTTGGTGAGAATGCAAACTGGTGCAGCCACTCTGGAAAACAGTATGGAGTTTCCTCAAAAAGTTAAAAACAGAACTATCCTACAATCAATCAAGTGCACTACTGGGTATTTATCTAAAGGGTACAAAAACACTGATTCAAAGGGTACATGCATCCTGATGTTATAGCATCATTATCAACAAGGGCCAAATTATGGAACCAACCCAAATGTCCATCGACTGATGAATGGATAAAGAAGATGTGGCATGTATGTATGTATATTTACACACACACACACACACACACACACGATGGAATATTATTCTGCCATAAAAAGGAATGAAATCTTGCCATTTGCAACTACTTGGATGGAGCTAGAGTACATTATGCTAAGCAAAATCAGTCAGATAAAGACAAATACCATATGATCTCACTCATATGTGGAATTTAAGAAACAGATGAACATGGGGAAAAAAGGAAAAAGAGGGACAAAGTATAGAGAACAAACCCAGGGTTACTAGAAGGGATGTGGGGGGATGGGCACTAGTGATGAGCACTGAGTGTTGTCGGTAAGCAATGAATCACTAAATTCTACACCTGAAAGTAATGTTACTCTGCATGTTAACTGGAATTTAAATAACTCGAAAAAGAAAAAGAAAAAAGAAAAATGGTAAGCTTTTGGCATTTGGGATAGCCCCTAGCCTACCTACAAGCAAGCGCCAAAGCATATATCCCAAAGACAGAATACCACTCCTTAATTGACACACTCTCCCCTCCCATTCGATAAGAAGCCTATTAATGAAAAGGACTTCACAACTGTAGGTTAGATCTATGTACTTACCTAGGCTAATCAAACAAACCCCTTATTACTAAATACAAATGCGCAAAGTTTTAAGTATTCCAGGAAAGTGAAAATCATTATGAACTATACCATATATATATATATATATATACATATATATATACACATATATATATATATATATATATACACACACACATTTTAAACAGGAAAGAGAGAACTCTATCCAAAAATCCAAATTTTTGTTTTCAGAATTTTGAGGACAATGGGGTTTTAAAATGACAACAGGGTGTTGGGGCGCCTGGGTGGTGCAGTCGGTTAAGCGTCCGACTTCAGCCAGGTCACGATCTCGCGGTCCGTGAGTTCGAGCCCCGCGTCGGGCTCTGGGCTGATGGCTCAGAGCCTGGAGCCTGTTTCCGATTCTGTGTCTCCCTCTCTCTCTGCCCCTCCCTGGTTCATGCTCTGTCTCTCTCTCTCCCAAAAATAAATAAACGTTGAAAAAAAAATTTAAAATGACAACAGGGTGCTATAAAAGGGAGTAATTAGAGAATAAGAGGCAGTCCTTGGAAAATAGAAATACCGTTGCAAAATTAAAACTTAATAGATGTTAGATGCTCAACGCAAAGTCACCCTCCCCACCCAAACTCTGATGGAACTTGGAACACAGCGCTCATGCCCTGCCCGCCTTTCCCTCTTTGTACTACCACCCCCATGCCAGAAACATAACAGATCTCCCCCTCTACTAGTCCCCATCCTGCGTAACTGACCCCATTTCCAATATCAATCCAGAGCTGCTGTCTGAACCCAGCACCCACTCGAGAGCACCCTCCTTTCCACTCTGACAGCGCCCTGAATTGCCGACCTTTCCAATCTGACAGTGCCAACCCTGAAGACTCGCGGAAGACCTGCCACCACTATCTTCGCCTTGGTGCCAGCGCCGCCAGCCATGGCCACTGCGCCGTCCTCTCAAGTGCGCCAGAACTACCACCCGCAGTGCGAGGCCGCCATCAACTGCCAGATCAACCTGGAGCTCTACACCTCCTACGCGTACCTGTCGATGGCCTTCTATTTCGACCGCGCCGACGTGGCCCTGGAGAATTTCTCCAAGTTCTTCCTGCGCCGGTCCCACGAGGAGAGCCAGCATGCCGAGAAGCTGATGCAGCTGCAGAACCAGCGTGGGGGCCGCCTCCGCCTCCGCGACATCATGAAGCCTGACCGCCACAACTGGGAAAACGGCCTCAACGCCATGGAGTGCGCCTTTCACCTGGAGAAGAGCCTGAACCAGAGCCTGCTCGACCTGCACCAGCTGGCCACCGACAAGAATGACGCCCACCTGTGCAGCTTCTTGGAGACCAACTACCTGCACGAGCAAGTCAAGGTCATCAAAGAGCTGGGGGGCTACATCACCAGCCTGCGCAAGATAGAGACCCTGGAAGATGGCTTGGCAGAATACCTCTTTGACAAGCTCACCCTGGGCAACAGCGACAAGAACTGAGTTGGGACTGCCTTCCCATTGCCACAGGGGGCATGGTGACTTCCCCTGGTCACCATGCCGAGCATGCATTTTGCAGTATTGCGCTTGCAAAACGTTCCAGTTTCTTCTTCCAGTTTTGCCATAAATAAATGAAGTTATTTGGTTTCAATACAGTTATTTGGTTCCTAAATAAAGGTTTATGGTTGATTCATGTGTGAAAACCCCTAACCTTTTAAGTTTTAAACCAGGTATCCAGGCCACATGCGGCACTGGCCGTACAAAATATCCACATAAGAGTTTTACTGCAATTTATCATCTTGCAGTAAAGCAACACGGTATCCCAAAATCCCCTCAACAGAAGGGTTGAAACATATAAAATACAAAATCATGAATGAAGCTCAAATTTGTGATATTGAATATGAGGTAGAATAAATACCCCTAAATGTTAAGCCAGTGAGTCTGGCTGCTTTGAAGAATGTGTAGGGGGTGGGGGAGAGTCAGTCTGGAGATATTTGTAGCTGGTCGGATGAGAGATACACTGGTGATTGAACAGGAGAGGAAGCTTAAGGTAAGGTGACTGAGACAAATTCTAGCTGCATCTGGATGACGCAAAAAGATTTGCTCATGGATCAGAAGTGACGAATGAGAAATGGGGGAAATTATCTAGGTTCTGCTATTTGTACTTGAACACCTGACTTGATGGTAATGCTGTTTATTAATCTGAGGATGTTTGCTGGGGAACATGAGGGGTGGGGAAGGCATGTCACGTAAAACCTGAGATGCCTATTAGATATGCAAGTGGAACTGCCATGCAGGGGGTCAGAAGAATGAATCTGGAGCTCAGGTGGGATGTCAGGTTTGGAAATACACACATAGGTGACATCAGCTACAGATGGTGTTGAGGTCATGGGACCGGATAAGTTCACCAGAAACAAGAGTATAGAGAATGTGGCACAGCCAGCCCCATGCTACTTCTCTATGGATTTTTTTTCTGCTTACCTTTAAAAATTCAGCCTGCCTCTCTATCCATGGAATTTGACCAAATGACATCTGTATCCATGTAAACCTAAGGTTGTCCCTGCCTAGGAAAAATACTCACAACATGTTTCTTCTGTACCAGGTTGGTTACAAAGGTAAACGTTAAAATTTAGATTGTCATGCCTTATCAAGGACACATGGCTAGCTTGAGTCTCGTTACAGTTTGCAGATCGCTTTGAACATTTACTAAAATAAGAACAAGCTTAGTTATATCATAATATCCTTTCACATTTCACCAGGACTGTACTTTAATACTTTCTTAAAAGTGAGGATTGTATCCCTCTGAGTAAGTTCCCAGAAAATGCTCTTGCCCCTTTCCTTTTCTTGGTCAAACTCGATCCTTTCACTCTTTCTCTGCCTGATTTGATGAACTCTCTTCTGACTTTATCTCAGATCATAGATACAGATGTCAAGGGACTGTTCCTAGATATGAGGAAGCATAGAGTGAGTATCAATATATGAGTTTTCAAAACTGGAAATTGACTGGGGGTCTTTTCTACCTTCCGGTTTTGGAGAAGCAGTTGGTATAGTGGTTTCTTAACCTCCCACTGCCTGGGTTCACATCCCGGCCTAGCCACTTACTAAATTGGGTGAATGTGGACATGTAATTTAACTTTTCTGTGCCTCCGTTTCCTCCCATGTAAAAGAGGGATAATAAAAGCATCAACCCCATCGGTTGCTGAGAAGATTAAATGAGTGAATATGTTTAAATGTTTCCAACAGTGGCTGGCACACAGAGTACACATAAGCCATCATTTATCACCACCACCTTCATCCACTTCTAAGTTCTTGGTGGTGTTCCTTTGGGGAGAAGATTCCACATGTGTACTTTGCCACTGGGGGGTCGCTCTTGCATTTCAACCAACTGTGTCATTCTGAATACCGAGAAGGAAAAATCCTTGGTAGCTGCTTGGCTGTCAGGTGCCGCCAGGAGTCAGGAGGGTAGATTGCTGTTTTCAGGCCCCAAAGTCAGGCCCAAGCCTGGAGGGGGGTTGCTGTTTCAATCAGCCTTCCCTTTAAATCGCCCCCTAGAACATTTTTTGCGTATTCTTCCCAAACCCAGATTGCCTGAGCCTCCTCTTTCCAACTTAACTAACATTCCACTCTTCAGAGATGGAAAAGATAGGACGAAGTGCTACTCCTGATCTGGATGTTTGGACCTGAAATGGAGTGGAATGTGTCAGGGAGAGACGGGATGGGAAGAGGAGACCACCTTGGGGCTACTGATAAAATAATTAAAATTGATAAAATCTCCATGCACGTTGCCATGGACATTCTCAAGTTTTGCTGTACATAAGTATCACCTGCAGAGCTTTAAAAAATCTGAGTGCCCCAGACCCATCCCAGACCAAATACATCAATTTCTTGCACAGGATCTAGACATCCCAGGCAATTAAAACCAGCATGAGCACCTTGCTACTCAAAATGTGTTGTAAACCAGCAGCATCAGCCTCACCTGAGAGCTGATTAGAACCGCAATAGTATTAAGCCCTACCCCAGAGCAAATGACTCGGAATCTACCCTTTAACAAGAGCCCAGGTGATCAATATGAACACTGAATTTTGAGTGGTACTTTTAACATCCTGGTTGTCAAACCTGACTGCGCCTTGAAATCACCTGGGGAGCAAGAAAATAATCTTGATGCCTCGCTTTAAACTCAATCATACTCTTACCTAAGTACTGAACCAAAAATAATAAAAACTTACTGCATCTTCAACAGCTATTATTGAATTGGAAACCTCTCATTTTGTTGTTGCGTGTATGCGTGCATGCACATGCGTGCGTGCACACGCGCGCGTGCGCACACACACACACACACACACACACACCCCATTTTACCCATTTAGTTTTTTTTTTTTTTTCAACGTTTATTTATTTTTGGGACAGAGAGAGACAGAGCATGAACGGGGGAGGGGCAGAGAGAGAGGGAAACACAGAATCGGAAACAGGCTCCAGGCTCTGAGCCATCAGCCCAGAGCCCGACGCGGGGCTCGAACTTACGGACCGCGAGATCGTGACCTGGCTGAAGTCGGACGCTCAACCGACTGCGCCACCCAGGCGCCCCACCCATTTAGTTTTATCACAAACCGGTTTGTCTTAGACTATGAGTTGTCAAACTATGGCTTACAAGACAAATCCAAGCCACCATCTGGATTTTTTTTAATATTCTTAAACACTTTATATTTTGGAGCAGTTTTAGGTTCATAGCAAAATTGAAAGGCACAGAGATTTGCCCTGCCCCTACATAGACACAGCCTACACCACTAATAGCATCCCATACCAGAGTGGTGAATTTATTACAATTGATGAACCTACACTAACACATTATATTGACCCAAGGTCATAATTTCTATTCAGGTTCACCCTTGGTGTTGTATATTCTGTGGGTCTGGACAAAAGTATAATGACATGTATTCAGTATTATAGTATCACAGAGTACTTTCACTGCCATAAAGATCTTCTGTGTTCCATCTATTCTTTCCTTCTCCCTTCTAAACCTCTGGCAGCCACTAATATTTTTACTGTGTCCATATTTTTTCATTCAGATATAATTGACATAGCATTATATTAGTTTCAGGTGTACAACACAATGATTCAATATTTGTATATATTGTGAAATAATCACCACGATAAGTATGGTTAACATCCCAAACCACACAGTTACAGATTTTTGGGCGGGGGATGAGAACATTAAAATTTTACACTTTTAGCAACATTCAAATATACAGTACTGCATTATTAACTACAGTCACCATGCTGTTCACTGTGTCTCTGACTGATTTAATTTATAACTGGAAGTTTGGACCTTTTGAACGCCTTCCCCCATGTTGCCCATCCCCTAATCTCCACCTCTGCTTTGGCAATCACCACTCTGTTCTCTGTATCTATGAGTTTGATGTGGTTTTGCTTGTTTTGTTTTTAGATTCTGCATATAAGTGAAATCATATGGTATTTGTCTTTGCCTGACTTATTTCACTTAGCCAAATGCCCTCAAGGTCCATCTATCTTGTCACAAATACCAAGATTTCCTTCTTTTTATGGCTGAATGATATTCTGTTGTGTGTGCATATAAAATCACATTTTCTTTATTCATCCATCAACGGACACTTAGGTTTCTTCCATATCCTTGCAATTATAAATAATTCTTCAATGAGCATGAGAGCATAAATATCTTTTCCAGTTATTGCTTTCCTTTTCTTTGGATAAATACCCAGAAATGGGATTGCTGGATCATATGGTAGTTCTATTTTTATTTTTTTGAAGAAATTTGCATTAGTTTACATTCTCACCAAAAATGCACAGAGGTTCCCTTTTCTCCACATCTTCACTAACACTTGTTATTTCTTTTTTTTTTTAATTTTTATTTATTTATTTTTGAGAGATAAAGAGAGAAATTGCTTGCGCTGAGAGGGGCAGAGAGAGACAGAGAGAGGATCCCAGGCAGATTCTCACTGTCAGCACAGGCCCCACTGCAGGGCTAGATACCACAAACCATGAGATCACGTCAGCCGAAATCAAGAGTCAGACACTTAACCAGCTGAGCCACCCAGGTGCCCCACTTGTTACTTCTTTTTGACAATAGCCATTATGACAGGTGTGAGGTGACATCTCATTGTGGTTTTGATTTGTATTTCCCTGATGATTAGTGACGCTGAGCATCTTTTTTCACATGTCTGTTGGCCATTTGGGTATTTTCTTTGGAAAAATGTCTATTCAGATCCTCTTCCCATTAAAAAAAATTTTTTTAAGTTTATTTAGTTTTGAGAGAGACAGAGAGAGAGAGCGGGGAAGGGGCAGAGAGAGAGGTAGAAAGAGAATCCCAAGCAGGCTCTGCACTCTCAGCACAGAGCCCAATGTGGGGCTTGACCTCACAAGCAGTGAGATCATGACCTGAGCTGAAACCAAGAATTGGACGCTTAATCGACAGAGCCACCCAGGTGCCCCATCTGCCTTTTTTTTTTTTTTAAAGACAGCTGATTTATTTTGTATTTACTTGAGATTTTATTTTATTTTATTTTATTTTATTTTATTTTATTTTATTTTATTTTATTTTATTTTATTTTATTTTAATTTTAAGTAGGCTCCATGCCCAACATGGGGTTGAACTCACACCCCTGAGATCAAGAGTCACATGCTCCACCAACTGAGGTGGCCAGAAGCCCAGATCCTCTGACCATTTTTTAATAGGACAGTTTGTACTTTTGCTTCTTAGTTATGTGAATTCTTTATATATTTTGGATATTGTCCCCTTATGAAATATGATTTGTAAATATTTTCACCCATTTAGTAGGCTGTCTTTTCATTTTGTTCATGGTTTCCTTTGCTGTGCAGAAGCTTTATAGTTTGATGTAGTCCCACTTGTTTATTTTTTTCTTTTGTGGCTTTTGCTTTTGGTATCAAATCCAAAAAATCACCACCGAGACTGATGTCAAGGCTCTTACTCCCTATCTTTTCTAGGATTTGTAAGGTTTCAGGTCTTATGTTCAAGTCTTTATTTGGAGTTGATTTTTGTGTATGGTTTAAGAAAGTGATCTAGTTTCATTCTTTTGCATATGCTGTCCAGTTTTCCCAGCACCATTTACTGAAGAAACTTCTTTCCCCATTTTATATTTTGGTTCCTTTATCATAAATTAATCGACCATATATGTGTGGGTTTATTGCAGGGTTATTTTGTTCCACTGTTCTATGTGCCTATTTTTGTGCCAAAACCATACTGTTTTTGATTACTGTCCCCATATTTTTGCCTTTTCCAGAATGTCATATAATTGGAATTATACTATATAATCATAGTCTTTTCAAATTAGCTTTTTTCACTTAGTAGTATGCATTTGAGTTTCCTCCATATATTTTCATGGTTTGATAGCTTTTCTAGCACTGATTAATATTCTATTTTCTGGATGTACCACAATTTATTTATCCATTCATCTACTGAAGGACATTCCTTGGTTGCTTCCAAGGTTTGTCCATTATGAATAAGGCTGCTATAAACACCTGCATGCAGGTTTTTGTGTGGACATAAGTTTTCAATACCTTTGGTTAAGTACCAATGAACATAAATGCTGGATCATATTGTAAATGTTTAGTTTTACAAGAAACCATCAGACTGTCTTCAAAAGTGGCTATGCAATTTTGCATTCCTACCAGCAATGAATGAGAGTTGCTTTTGTTCCACAACCTAGCCAGCATTTACTGTTGGCAGTGCTCTAGATTTTGACTATTCTCATAGGTATGTAGTTGTATCTCATTTCGGTTTTAGTTTGCATTTAGTTGATGACATATGATGTGAACCATTTTTCATATGCTTATTTGCCATCTTTATATCTTGTTGGTGAGGATTCTGTTAAGGACTTTGGACCATTTTTTTAAACTTTTTTTTATTTTTTATTTTTTTAAATTTACATCCAAATTAGTTAGCATATAGTGCAACAATGCTTTCAGGAGTAGATTCCTTAGTTCCCCTTACCCATTTAGTCCATCCCCCCTGCCACAACCTCTCCAGTAACCCTCTGTTTGTACTCCATATTTATGAGTCTCTTCTGTTTTGTCCCCCTCCCTGTTTTTATATTATTTTTGCTTCCCTTCCCTTAAGTTCATCTGTTTTGTCTCTTAAAGTCTTCATATGAGTTAAGTCATATGATATTTGTCTTTCTCTGACTAATTTCATTTAGCATAATACCCTCCAGTTCCATCCACGTAGTTGCAAATGGCAAGATTTCATTCTTTTTGATTGCCAAGTAATACTCCATTGTATATATATACCACATCTTCTTTATCCATTGATCCAGCGATGGACATTTGGGCTCTTTCCATACTTTGGCTATTGTTGATTGTGTTGCTATAAACATGGGGGTGCATGTGTCCCTTTAAAACAGCACACCTGTATCCCTTGGATAAATGCCTAGTAGTGCTATTGCTGGGTCGTAAGGTAGTTCTATTTTTAATTTTTTGAGGAACCTCCATACTGTTTTCCAGAGTGGTTGCACCAGCTTGCATTCCCAGACTTTGGACCATTTTTAAATCAGGTTCGTTGTTTTGTTATTGTTGAGATTTAAGTATTCTTTGTATATTTTGGTAATAGTCCTTTATCAGATGTGTCTTTTTCAAATATTTTCTCACAGTCTGTGCCTTGTCTTCTCACTTTCTTAACATGGTCTTTTCCAGGGAAGAAAAATTTAATTTTCATGAAATCCAGTTTATCAATAATTTCTTTCATGGACTGTGTCTTTACACTTGTCTCTAAAAATTCATTGCCATACTCCAGGTCATCTAGGTTTTCTCTTATGTTATTTTCTGGGAGTTTTATAATTTTGTGTTTTACATTTAGATCACAGAGTTAAATTTTGTGAAGGTATAAGGTCTGTGTCTAGATTCATTTTTTTGCATGTGGATGTCCGGTTTTTCCAATACCATTTCTTGACAAGACTATCTTTCCTCCATTGTATTGCCTTCGCTCCTTTGTCAAAGTTCAGTTGATTATATTTATATGGATCTATTTCTGGGCTATTTTATTTCATTAAATGATTTGGCTGTTCTTTTACCAGTACCACACTGTCCTGATTACTGTAGCTTTACAGTAAGTCTTGATGTTGGGTAGTGTCAGTTCTCCAACTTTATTCTTCTATTTTACTATAGAATTGGCTAGTCTGGGTCTTTTGCCTCTCTATACCAACTTTAGAATAATTTTGTTGATATACATAAAATAATTTGCTATGGTTTTCACTATATTTCTTTAAAAATTTTTTTAAATGTTTATTTATTTTTGAGAGAGAGATAAAGAGCACCAATGGGGAAGGGGCAAGGAGAGAGAGACAGACAGAATTCGAAGCAGGCTCCAGGCTCTGAGCTGTCAGCACACAGGCTGATGCAGGGCTCGAACTCACGAGCTGTGAGATCATGACCTGAGCTGGAGTTGGACATTTAACCAACTGAGCCACCCAGGCGCCCCACACTATATGTCTTTGTAATAAAATGTTATTGGAACTAAGCCATGACCATTTATATGCTATGGCTGGGTTTGTACCACAAAGGTAGTAGGTGAGACAGAATCCATATGTCCCACAAAGCCTAAAATATTTACTATCTTGTCTTCTTTTTATTATCTTGTCTTTTACGGAAATGTTTGCTGACCCTTGTGCATCATAACAGGCTCTAAATATATCTAAAACTGCCAAATATTTTTTTTTTAATTTTTTAATGTTTATTTTTTGAGAGAGAAGGAGAGACAGAGTATAAGCTGGGGAGGGGAGACACAGACACAAAGAGAGAGGGAGACACAGAATCTGAAGCAGGCTCCAGACTCTGAGCGGTCAGCCCAGAGTCCAGCACGGGGCTCAAACTCACAAACCGTGAGATCATGACCTGAGCGGAAGTCGGACACTTAACTGACTGAGCCACCCAGGCGCCCCTAAAACTGCCAAATATTTTTAACATTTTAATTGCCTTTCTATCTTCAATATGCTCTTTGCAGTTTTGCCATCAATTTCTCTACAACCACCACCCTTTGGTATAAAAGAAAGCAATTACTTGAATTAATTACATCTAAAATGCTAGTGATTTAATCCATTATCTCAGCAGAGAGAGTACGGGCAGATGCTGTTGATTAATCCAACAGCCATTTCACCCCTCCTTTGTTATTAAGAGTGTTCCCTGGTTTTTGTGAAGTAAAAATGTGCCCAGTTCCTTGGCATAAATCATATTAGTCTAAATTGATCATGAAAGTTTTCTTCCTATTTCAAGATACTTTACAGAGCCTCTTGTGCTTCTAGGGTTGACTACATGACTAAGTTTTGACCTAAGATGTAAATAGAAATAGTCTAGATTTCTGAAAAAACTTTACTTGCCTGAGAAAGGTGATGAATTTTTCAAAAAGAAATCATTTTACCCTATTCTTGTCATTCTGATTGTGATGCTGGTGTGAGGATATAATGTCAAGTGCAAGGGCAGCCACCCTGTAACCATGAAGATAAAGCCAAGAGAATTATAGAGCTTAATTTATAGAGGATATAATTTATATCCTCTTAAATTATAGAGGATAAAGCCAAGAGAGTATAGAGCTCTATTATAATTTATCCAGAGGCATAAACTATGACATTTCCTCCACACACCCCACCCCCATCTCCAGCTTCTTGATAAACACAATTAACTTTATTGCTTAAGTTCCTTTGTGGACATTCTGTTAGTTATGATTCATCTAACAAGTATGAAACGACTACAAGGAGATGGTATTTTTCAACTTCATTCAAAATTAAATCTACTTTTTGCCCTTATTTGTAAATACTCAGCATTTGCCAAGTGCCTGCTATATGGGAGGTACTGTTTCTGATTCCTTGCAGACATTATCTGTGTCATTCTCACAACAACCCTACGATATATGGATCATCCTTATTTTACAAGTGAGAAAATGGTTTCAAGATAGTGAGTGTCATAGTCTGGAACCACACAGCTAGTAAGTCAGGGAGTCAAAATCCCATCCTCTAACCAACCTCCCCTCTGGTAACCAGGAGTTTGTTCTCTATATTTAAGAGTCTGGTTTGTGTATTTTTTCTTTGTCTTGTTTTTTAAATTGCACATGAGTGAAATTACATGGTTTTTGTCTTTCTTTGATTTATTCCATTTAGCAGTATACCTTCTAGGTCCATCCATGTTGTTGCAAATGGCAAGATTTGATTTGTTTTTATGGCTAGGTTGTGTGTGTGTGTGTTGTGTGTGTGTGTGTGTGTGTGTGCGCGCGCGTGTGTGTGCATGTACGTGCACGCAAACTGGTGCAGCCACTCTGAAAAACAGTATGGAGTTTCCTCAAAAAGTTAAAAATAGAATTACCCTACAACCAGCAATTGCACTAGGTATTTATCCCAAGGATAAAAAATGCTGATTCGAAGGGCCACATGCACCCCAATGTTTATAGCAGCTCTATCAACAATAGCCAAGTTATGGAAAGAACCCAAATGCTCATCGACTGATGAAGGGATAAAGAAGATGTGGTATATATACACAATGGAATATTATTTGGCAGTCAAAAAGAATGAAGTCTTGCCATTTGCAACAGTGTGGATGGAACTAGAACGTATTATCCTAAGTGAAATAAGTCAGAGAAAGACAAATGTCATATGATTTCACTCATATGTGGAATTTAAGAAACACAACAGATGAACATAGGGGAAGGGAAGGAAAAATAAGATAAAAACAGAGAGGGAGGCAAACCATAGGAGACTCTTAAATACAGAGTATAAACTGAGGGTTGCTGGAGGGGAGGTGGGTGTGGGGATGGGCTACATGGGTGATGGGCATTAAGGAGGGCATTTGTTTGGATGAGCACTGGGTATTGTATGGAAGTTATAAATCACTGGGTTCTACTCCTGAAACCAATACTACACTGTATATTAATTAACTTGAACTTAAATAAATTATGTATTCTTAAAAAAAGGAGAGAGGACCAAATGGACATTTTTCCAGAGAAGACATCCAGATGGCCAACAGACACATGAAAAGATGCTCAACATCACTAATAATCAGGGAAATGCAAATTGAAACCATAATGAGATATTACCTTAAATCTGCCAGAATGAAAAAGAAAACAAGGATGTGGAGAATAGGGAAAAACAGCATGGAGGTTCCTCAAAAAATTAAAAAATAGAAATGCCATATGACCCATAGTCCCACTACTGGGTAATTACCCAAAGAAAATGAAAACGCTAATTAGAAAAGGTATCTTCACCCAATGTTTATTTCAGAACTATTACAATAGCCAAGCTATGGAAGCAGCCCAAGTGTCCATTCACAGATGAATGGATGAAGAAGATGTGGCAAATATATACAATGGAATATTACTTGGGAGTATGCGGTGTGTATCTCATTTCCTGCAAAGGGCTTCTCTGATGCTAAATCATGGGACAACTCAAGCAAGTACAAACTGCAAGCATAAGACAAATAAAACATGTGGAATTATCTTGACTAATGAAAGATGGGAGTTGCTATTGGACAATTCTTTCTCTTATATGTCCCTTAAGCAGACAGTTCTAAGATGCATTTCAGGAGGCAACTTAGAAGGTTCCCAAGATCACATACCTGTTACCTTTAGCAATGGCCAACTTAATTATACATCCTTGTTTTGGCCTTCTCTTCCCCCATTAACACTCTTCTATACATCATTCCTGCTCCCTGGGATCAGCTTGCAAATAAACTACCTCACAGAGCTTTTTGTCTGTTTGGGGCAGAACATAAGCTAAGACATGAACAGAGAGAAATACATACACTGTAATTGGATATTTGTTGATATTAAGACATTACTGTTTATATTTTTGAGTCTGATAATGATACTGTGGTTGTGGTAGATAGTGTCCAAAGATGGCTCCAATGATCTTCACCTGCTGGTATTCAGACCTTTGTGTAGTTGCTCCCACAATGAATCCAGAATGAACTGTGATTTACTTGAACCATTCAAATGTGGCAGAAGTGATGCTATGCCCGCTCAGTGTCTAAGCTTCAAGAAGCCCTGGAAGCTTCCACTTCCATACTTTGGGCGACCCTTAGTTTTCATGTAAGAAGTCTAGCTGCCTCACCAGAGTGATAACATGCACCAGCCACACAGAGAGACCACATAGAGAGGAGGAGGCTCTGAGATTACACTGAAAGAGAGAGGTCCACCCACCCCAGCATCCCATCTGAGCTCCTCCTTCCAGACAAATCTGCCACTGTGCCAGACATATGAGTGAGACATTGTGGATATTCTAGCCCACTCAAATCCTCACATGAATTCTGCTGCAGCTGACATCAAAGATAAGTCATCATGCTGTGTTGTGTCTGAACTTTTGACCAGTAGAATTATTAAAAATAATAAAGTGGCAGTTGTTTTCAGGATCTAAATTTTGTAGAAGAGGAAGGAAAACTTCCAAGTTTATTCTATGAGTCCAGTATCACCTTGATATCAAAACCAGATAAAGACACCACACACACAAGAAAAGAGAGAATTATAGGCCAACAACTCTCGTGAATATAGATGCAAAAAATCCTCAATAAAATATCAGCAAACCAAATTCAACAATACATTTAAAAAAATCATGCACCATGAGCAAGTGGGATTTATTCCAGGGATGCAAGGGTGGTTCAACATTCACAAAACAATCAAAGTGATGCATCACATCAAGAAGAGAAAGGTAAAACCCATCCAATCATTTCAATAGATGCAGAAAAAGCATTTGATAAAGTACAACATCCATTCATGATAAAAACCCTCTGCAAACTAGGTATAGAGGAAAATACCAGAACATAATAAAGGCTTTATATGAAAAACCCACAGCCAACATCCTACTCAATGGGGAAAAACTGAGAGCTTTTCCCCTAAGGAAAAGGTCACAAGACAAGGATGTCTACTTTCACCACTTTTATTCAACATAGTACTGGAAGTCTAGCCATCGCAATCAGACAACATAAAGAAACAAAAGGCATCCAAATTGGTAAGGATGAAGTAAAACTCAGTATTTGCAGATGACATGACACTATATATAAAAAACTCTAAAGACTCCACCAAAAAAGCTACTAACTGATAAATGAATTCAGTAAAGTCATAAGATACAAATTCAATGTACAGAAATCTGTTGCATTCCTATATGCTACTAATGAAGCAGCAGAAAGTGTAATTAAGAAAATAATCCTATTTAAAATTGCACCAAAGACAATAAAATATCTAGGAGTAAACTTAACCAAAGATGTGAAAGACCTATAAAACAGCGATCAAAGAAATTCACGACAATGCAAAGAAATGGAAAGATATTCCATGCTCATGCTCATGGGTTGGATGAACGAATATTGTTAAAATGTCTATACCACTCAAAGCAATCAGCAGATTTAATGTAGTTCCTATCAAAATACCAACAGCATTTTTCTCAGAACTGGAACGAATAATCCTAAAGTTTGTATGGAACCATAAAAGACCTTGAATAACCAAAGCAATCTTGAAAAAAAAAAAGAGCAAAATTGGAGGTATCACAATTCTAGACTTCAAGGTGTATTACCAAGTGGTGGTAATTAAAACAGCACAAAAATAGTAAAGGCACAAAAATAGACACATAGATCAATAGAACAGAATAGAGAGACCAGAAATAAACCTACAATTATGTGGTTAACAGCTATGACAAAAGAGGCAAGAATACGCAATGAGGAAAATACAGTCTCTTCAAATGGTACTGGGAAAACTGGACAGCTACATGTGAAAGAATGAAACTGGACTGCTTTCTTATACTATATACAAAAATAAACTCAAAATGCATTAAGGACCTAAATTTGAGATTCCAAACCACAAAAATCCTAGTAGAAAGCAAAGGCAGTGATTTTTCTGACATTGGCTGCAGCAGTATTTTTATAGCTATGTATCTTGAGGCAAGGGAAACAAAAGCAAAAATAAACTATTGGGACTACATCAAAATAAAAAGCTTCTGTACAGCAAAGGGAGCAATCAACAAAACTAAAAGGTAGATTATGGAATGGGAGAAGGTACTTGCAAATGACATATCCAATAAAAGGTTAGTATCGAAAATATATAAAGAACTGATACAACTCAACACCCAAAAAAACAAATAAGCCAATTAAAAATGGACAGAGGGGGGCGCCTGGGTGGCGCAGTCGGTTAAGCGTCCGACTTCAGCCAGGTCACGATCTCGCGGTCCGTGAGTTCGAGCCCCGCGTCGGGCTCTGGGCTAATGGCTCGGAGCCTGGAGCCTGTTTCCAATTCTGTGTCTCCCTCTCTCTCTGCCCCTCCCCCGTTCATGCTCTGTCTCTCTCTGTCCCAAAAATAAATAAACGTTGAAAAAAAAAATTAAAAAAAAAATGGACAGAGGACGTGAACGGACATCTCTTCAAAGAAGACATCCAGATGGCCAACCGACACATGAAAACATGCTCAACATCACTCATCATCAGGGAAATGCAAAACAAAACCACAATGAGCTATCACCACACCTGTCAGAATGGCAGAAATAAAAAACAAGAAACAACATGTGTTGGTGACAATGTGGAGAAAAAGGAACCCTCTTGCAATGCTGGTATACAAGCTGGTATAGCCACTGTGGAAAATGGTATGGAGGTTCCACAAAAAATTAAAAATAGTATTACCATATGATCCAGTAATCCACTACTGGGTATTTACCCCCAAAATACAAAACCCCTACTTCAGAGGGATACATGCACCATTATGTTTATAGCAGCATTATTTACAATTGCCAAACATGGAAACAGCCTAAGTGGCCACTGATAGATAAATGGATAAAGAAGATGCAGTATATATATATATATATATATACAAGGGAATATTACTCAGCTGTAAAAAAGAATAAAATCTTTCCATTTTATGAAAGTCTTTCCATTTTATGAAATCTTTCCATTCCATGAAACCATATGATTGGATCTAGAGGGTATAATGCTAAGTGAAATAAGCCAGTCAGAGAAAGACATATACCACATGATCTCACTCATATGAGGAATTTAAGAAATGAAACAAACAAGCAAAGGGGAAAAAAAGAGAAGCAAACTAAGAAACAGACACTTAACTATAGAGAACAAGCTGATGGTTACCAAAAGGGAGATGGAGGGGGTGGGTCAAAGACAGGATGGGGATTAAAAAGTACACTTATCATGATGAAAAAAATAAATAAAATAAAAATAAAGGTTCTTATTTTTAAAAAAGCATCTAATTTGGGGGATAATTTATTATACACAAGTAGATAACCAAAACAGTGGTTAGGGATTTTTTTAAAGTTCTCATCTTTTATAAATATATACTGAAATATTTATAGATAGGAAAATCATAAATCCCATGGTTCAGAAACATCTGATCATCTGAGTCAACCTGGACTTCAAACAATACTAAGATGGCCGAGGCTAGGGAGTAAATTTCAGGAAGAAACTTTCCTTTTACTTGTCTCAAACTGCCATCTTTGGTCAACTCACAGTGAAGCACAGATACGGAATTCACACCCAGGGCTGCTGACTCTAAAGCTTCTGCTTTTAATAACCCTTAGGCTATTTTGCTACTATTTTGTAAACTCTATGTCTGGATAAAAACTGCTAGAGAAAAATCCAGTGATAAGAAGGTGAATGCCTTATCTTTTGACCTCAGTTCAGTAATATACAAGATACTTTTGGCAGTGTAGACAGGCAGGGAGTGACTTTTCTTCCAGCCAAACAAGTTGCTTTATATTAAGAGAAGATGTTTATATCCTTCAGTGACTCAAGCAAGGAAGTCCTCTCTCTTTATCCTGGATTGCATTTAACCTCTGGACACTCTGTCAACTAACAACCTTGGCATTTTAAAAGGATTATAATCTTTCTAACCTCTGCTCTCACAGGTTTTTTTTTTTTTTTAGTAATTCCCTTGAAGATAAATTAGCACTCTTTTAAGCATTTAATCTTATTCCTTTCAGCGATTTCTCTTGGGGGCACATATGAAGATTTTTGTTTTATTTTCCCATAAATGTCACATAACCTGTCAGATGTTCATTCCTGACACATGGAATTGCTACATTTTAGACTATCTGGACTTCTCCATCTACCCTCAAAAAGGGTTATGTGATGTTGACTACTTAAGGCCATGGAGTTGATGCTCAACAAGGTTCAAAGGTGACAATCTTCTACAACCTGATGGGCTAGATATCTTCAGGGAAACAAAGAGAGAGGTAAAGAGAAGAATATAAATGATCCCTGACTTCGGCCAATTATCTGAACAGGATGACTCTGGGGGTAGGTGGTAAGCGGGTCATGGCCTTAGTGGTATGCTTTTTAGCTTCTGAGAAGGTTTCTTACCCCTACCTCACAAATGAAAGGATCACATAATACATTCCCATCAACTAAAAATAACATGTTTGACACATAGAAGGTAAAGTGCTTGGGCATCTTTTCCTTATTAAAAGCAATATTTGTTTTAAAAAAGGTGTGAGTACTTTTTCTGTAACAGTGGGGCCAATGAAAGTTCATAATGAAGAGACAGGATTTCTAACATAAACTTTTTTGGCATAAGGCAGCATTTCTCATATTGCGTATTTGGGAAACATTTGGTCTGAGATACATTTATCTTTTAAAAAATTTTATGATCAATTAAGCCTGGAAAACACTTATATCATGACTCATTTCTTAGATATTTGCAATGCATAATATCATATTATGGCTCTAAAAACTATTGCAATTCAAAAGGCAAGCTAAGTAATGTTAGGTAGGAGACTACTTTTGCTCCAGAAGACAGAAAGGACCTTTTGCCTTTGGTAATTTCTGGATATTATGTTGAAGTGATAAACGGTGCATACTCTTTACAACCTAAGCACAGGAAATCATAACAAATGAAATTCATGTAAGAAAAATGCAAAATTTTATTTAAAAAAATTCCCAGAGTAGTGGTGGAAATTCCAGGGAAATCAAACTGGGATTTAAAGCAAGTTGAAAAAAGATATCCAGAAGAAAGTTTTATAAGCAAATTGACAAGTAAATATGATCCAAATAGGGAAAGTGGCAAAGTATAGGTTAGAAAAGGTCATGTACAGGGGCGCCTGGGTGGCTCAGTCGGTTAAGCGTCTGACTTCAGCTCAGGTCATGATCTTGCGGTTCGTGGGTTCATGCCCTGCATCGGGCTCTGTGCTGACAGCTCAGAGCCTGGAGCCTGCTTCAGATTCTGTGTCTCCCACTCTCTCTCTCTGCCTCTCCCCCACTCATACTCTTGCTCTCTCTCTCTCTCTCTCTCTCAAAAATAAAAAAATAAACATTAAAAATTTTTTAAAAAGAAAGAAAAGGTCATGTATAATCCAAAAATGAGATTTTTTCATTGCCCCGTATTTTTTTGGAAATAAACAATTTTCTGAGCTTCTATCATGACTACTTAAATGCTTATCTGAAGGTCCCCAAGACAGTAAGTTTGTACCAGAATATAAAGCAATTCACTGTTTCTCTCACTGATAAAGTCTTGCTTCCAAAAATATGTAAGTTAAATTAAACAATGTGCTTGGTGAAATATTTGATTCACATAGTGGGCCAAGGTGTTATCTTGTTGCAAATAATTATTAGAGTTTGCAGACCAGCATTTTAAGTAGCATTGTCCTGGATGATATAAAATATATGAACACAAAGATACAGGCTTGAAATTTAGACAAGTCCACTGTTTTTGGTTTGTTTTTTTTTTAGTTTGTATTTTTGAGAGAGAGAGAGCACACATGCATGAGTGGGGGAGGGACAGAGAGTGAGAGAATCCCAAGCAGGATCTGGGCTGTCAGCACAGAGCTCCATGTGTGCCTCAATCCCACACACTTGTGAGATCATGACCTGAGCTGAAATTAAGAATCAGATGCTTAAATCCTGAAAAAGAAAACCAAAGATGGAGGCATCACAATTCCGGACTTCAAGCTGTATTACAAGGCTGTAATCATCAAGACAGTATGGTACTGGCACAAAAACAGACACTTAGATCAATGGAAGAGAGAACCCAAAAATGGACCCACAAATGTATGTCCAACTAATCTTTGACAAAGCAGGAAAGAATAGCCAATGGAAAAAAGACAGTCTCTTCAGCAAATGGTGCTGGGAAAACTGGACAGCAACATGAAGAATGAATCTGGACCATTTTCTTACACCATACACAAAAATTAACTCAAAATGGATAAAAGACCTAAATGTAAGACAGGAAGTCATCAAAATCCTAGAGAAGAAAACAGGCAACAAGCTCTTTGACCTCAGCTGCAGCAGAGTCTTACTTGACATGTCCCCAGAGGCAAGGGAAACAAAAGCAAAAATGAACTATTGGGGCTCATCAAAATAAATTGCTTCTGCACAGTGAAGGAAACATTCAGCAAAACTAAAAGTCAACCGATGGAATGGGAGAAGATATTTGCAAATGACATACCAAATAAAGGGTTAGTATCCAAAATCTATAAAGAACTTATCAAACGCAACACCCAAAAACCAAATAATCCAGTGAAGAAATGGGCAAAAGACATGAATAGACACTAATCCAAAGAAGACATCTACATGGCCAATCGACACATGAAAAGATGCTCAACATCACTCATCATCAGGGAAATGCAAATCAAAACCACAATGAGATACCACCTCACACCTGTCAGAGTGGCTAAAATAAACAACTCAGGCAACAACAGATATTGGCAAAGATGAAAAGAAAGGGGAACCCTTTTGCACTGATAGTGGGAATGCAAACTGGTGGAGCTACTCTGGAAAACAGTATGGAAGTTCCTCAAAAAATTAAAAATAGAACTACCCTACAACCCAGCAATTGTACTACTAGGTATTTATCCAAAGGATATGAAAATACTGATTTGAAGGGGCACATGCATCCCAATGTTTATAGCAGCACTATTGACAATAGCCAAAGTACAGAAAGAGCCCAAATAAATGCCCATCGAATGATGAATAAAGAAGATGTGGCATATATATATACAATGGAATATTATTTGACAATCAAAAATAATGAAATCTTGCCATTTGCAACAATGTGAATGGAACTAGAGTGTATTATGCTAAGCGAAGTAAGTCAGTCAGAGAAAGACAAATATCATATGATTTCATTCATATGTGGAATTTAAGATACAAAACAGAATAAACATAAGGGAAGGGAAGCAAAAAATAATATAAAAGCAGAGAGGGAGACAAACCATAAGAGACTCCTAAAAACAGAGAACAAACTGAGGGTTGCTGGCAGGGTGTTGGGTGGGAGGGAAGGGCTAAAGGGGTGAGGGGCATTAAGGAGAACACTGGTTGGGATGAGCACTGGGTGTTATATGTAGGTGATGAGTCACTAAATTCTATCCCTGAAAAAAATATATTGTGATTAAAAAATAAACATTAAAAAACAAAAATAAATAAATATAAACATAAATACATTAAAAAAAAAAAGAGTCTGATGCTTAACTGAATGAGCCACCCAGGTGCCCCTAGGCAAATACACTGTAAGTAAAATAATTCAGGTTACAGAAAAGCATGGTGCCATTTTTGAAAAATTTCTGCACGTGGTGTGTTTGTGTGTACATGTGTGCATGCATGGAATGCTGACTACAAGAATGAGCTTCAGGGGCGCCTGGGTGGCTCAGTCAGTTAAGTGTCCAACTTCAGCACAGGTCATGATCTCGCGGTCCATGAGTTCGAGCCCCGCGTCGGGCTCTGTGCTGACCGCTCAGAGCCTGGAGCCTGTTTCAGATTCTGTGTCTCCCTGTCTCTCTGACCCTCCCCTGTTCATGCTCTGTCTCTCTCTGTCTCAAAAATAAATAAACGTTAAAAAAATTTTGAAAAAAAAAAAAAGAATGAGCTTCAAAATAATAACTATGGTTAGTTTGGGGTGGTAGGATTTCAGGAGATTTTAGCATTTTATCATTTATTACACTGTTTGTATGTTTTCTACAACCATGCATCATTGCCCTCAGTATACCAGAAACTGCAAGGAATCCTTGAAATGTGGAAATTAGATGGAACAAAACAAAAGATGGAAATCACAACCCAAAATGCCCAGGATAGGAGTGCTAGAATAGCTGCTCTGCTTTCAGAGGTAGCAAATATCATGAATAACAGGAAGCCTGGAGTAAATGAAGACAGTGATTAGTTGGGTACTACAGGAGGAACACATACTGTTGCCCATAGCCTCTTCCTACTCTCAATGCTTTGCAGTAGCAATTGAAGCAAAAGCTTTTAGATGAATGCAGTACGTGTGGAAGCTCAAGCCAGGTGGTTGGGGACAGTGCCCACAGCCCACACCCAGGAAGAACAAGAAGCATTCAAACCCAGAAAACCAGCACTACACCAAAAATATGAGCGGACTCTCTCCAAATTCACTACCAGCTGGAGTACTAGCTGCCCCAACCCTGGCCCTATCAAGCTTTCTAAATTTGCACAGTAGAATGTCTAACAAGGAATCTCAAAATCAAACATAAGCACACAACAAAGAAACAACATCAAATACTTAAAGAAGACTTAGTAAAAAGTGAATTATAAAAAGAGTTATATTGGAGGCAGTCCAAGATGGCAGTGTAGGAAGACCCTGAATTCAGCTCCTCCCATTGACACATTGAATCTACACCTAAACATAAAGCAAGTGCTCCACAAGTAGAACCAGGGCTGACTGAATACCTTCTGCACAACAAACGATAGAGGAACCACGCAGAGAAGAGTGGGAGAAAAGGCAACATAGTAACAATGGGAACCTCATCCCCAAAGTGATGATATTACTGAGGCACCTGTGTGCAGACTTGCCTGCCCTGGGACACAGCAAAATAATAGCAGTTTAAAGGGTAACTAGACCATAAATGAATGATACCCATTTACTAACCCTAGAGCATTTGCCAAATGGTGGAGGAGCTGTTGAAATTTTGGAGGCGCTGGCAAGTTCCAATGTTTATGTTTCATCTTCGCCTTGACAAGTGTTATGGAAGCAGGCTCCAGGCACTCTAGCCAGCCTGCTAGGGCCACCCTAGTAAGCCCCAAGTCCCTAGCTCACACCAGCTCCAGCTGTCCCCCAAAGGCAACCCTCTGCCCATGCCAGCTCCCCCGCTCCAGCCATCCCACCAAGGCGACTCCAGTACTGCATGCTCCAGGACTCCCCTGTACAGTGTCGACCAAGCCATTTCACCAAGACTATCCCAGCGCAAAATGCACTGGGACACCCCCAGCCCACACCCACTCCAGCTCCAGCCATTCCGCCAAGGCAGTCAGGCATGGCATACTCTGGGACAACTGTAACAAAAGACAAAGATGGCATTACATGAGGATAAAAGGGTAAATTCCAGAAGAGGATATAAAATTCATAAATAATTATGCACCTAACACAGAAGGACCTAAATACATAAAGCAAATATTAACAGACATAAAGGAAGATACTGACAGCAATACAATAACAGAAGGGGCCTTTAACACCCCACTTACATCAATGGATAGATCATCCACACAGAAAATCAATAAGGAAATACTGGCTTTAAGTGACACATTAGAGCAGGTAGATTTAATAGATACATACAGAACATGTCATTCAAAAACTATGGAACACATATTCTTTTCAAGTGCACATGTAACATTCCCCAGAATAGATCACATGTTAGGCCACAAAACAAGTCTCAATAAATTTAAGTAGATTGAAAGTATTTTAACATTTCTCCTGACCACAATGATATGAAACTAGAAATCAGGTACAAAAAGATAACCGAAAAAACACAAAAGCATGGGGACTAAACAATATGTTACTAAACAATCAGTGGGTCGATGAAGAAGTCAAAAAATACTTTGAGACAAATGAAATGAGAAGCACAACTTTCCAAAACCTATGGGATGCAGCAAAAGCAGTTTTGAGAGGGAAGTTCACAGTGATACAGGTCTATCTCATGAAAGAATAATCCCAAATAAATATATAGCTTTGTACCTAAAGGAACTAGAAAAATAATAAGTTAGTAGGCTAACTTCCTTAGTTAGTATTAAAGAAATAATGAAGATCACAGTGGAAATAAGGGAAATGGACATTAATAAAACAATAGGAAAGATCAATGAAACTAAAAGCTGGTTCTTTGAAAAGATAAACAAAATCAATAAACCACTATCCAGACTCACCAAGAAAAAAGAGAGAGGGGAGAAACAAATGAAATCAGAAATAAGACAGAGTTATAACTGATACTACAGAAACACAAAGATCATAAGAGATTACTATGGGGGCACCTGGATGGCTCAGTTGGTTAACCATCTGACTTGGGCTCAGGTCATGATCTCACGGTTTGTGGGTTCAAGCCCGCATCGGGCTCTGTGCTGACAGCTCAGAGCCTGGAGCCTGCTTCAGATTCTGTGTCTCCCTCTCTCTCTGCCCCTCTCCCATTTGTGCTCGCTCTCTCTCTCTTCCTCTTAAGAATAAACATAAAAAAATTAAAAAAAATAAGAGGTTACTATGAACAATTATATGTGAACAAATGGGAAAATCTAGAAGAAATGGGTAAATTCCTAGAAACACACAACCTTCCAAGACTGAATCATGAAGTAGTAAAAAATCTGCATAGATTACACATAATGAAACTGAATAAGCAATCTAAAAACTTTCTTAAAAAACAAATGCTCAGGACCATATGTCTTCACAGGTGAATTATACCAAACATTTAAAGAAGAGTTAGTATCTATCAAATTATTCCAAATAATTGAAGAGGAAAAAATGCTTCCATACCCATTTTACAAGGCCAACATTACCCCAACACCAAACTCAGATAAAGACATCACAAAAAAGAAAATTACAGGCCAATATCCCTGATGAACATAGCTGCAAAAATCCTCAACAAAATATTAGCAACCTGAGTTCAAAAATACTTTAAAAAGATAATATGCTGTAATCAAGTGGGAACTATTCCAGGATGCAAGGATGATCTAACATCCATAAATCAGTAAATATGATATACTATGTTACAAAATGAATTATCAAAATTATATAATCAATTCAAGAGATTCAGAAAAAGCATTTGACAAAATTCAGATTTAATTTACAATAAAAATTCTCTACAATGTGGGTATAGAGGGACTAGGCCTCAACATAATAAAGGCCATATAAGCTAGGCCAGCTAACATCATGCTTAATGGTAAAAAGCTGAAAGCTCTCTCCTAAGATTAGCAACAAGACAAGGAAGCCCACTCTCACCACTTTTCTTCAGCATAGTATTAGAAAGCCTAGCCAGAGCATTTAGGCAAGAAAAGTAAAATTAAAGGCATTCAAACCAAAAAGGAAGAAGTAAAACTCACTATTTGCAGACTATGTGATATTATATAGAGAAAACCACCAAAAGAAAGATCCACCAAATAATTGTTGGAATTAATAAAGGAATTCAGTAAAGTTATAGCACTCCCAGTCAATATACAAACATCTGTTGCATTTCTATACAGTAACAACAAACAGTCATAAAGAAAAATTAAAAGACCATCTCATGGGGCACCTGGGTGGCTCAGTCAGTTGAGCGTCAGACTTTGGCTCAGGTCATGAACTCGCAGTTTGTGAGTTTGAGCCCCACATCGGGCTTGCTGCTATAGCACAGAGCCTGCTTTAGATCTTCGGCCCCCCTCTCTCTCTGCCCCTTCTCTGTTTGTGCTCATTCTGTCAAAAATAAATAAATCTTTAAAAAAACCACACACACACAATCTCAGTTACAATTGCATCAAAAGGAACAAAACCTAGGAATTAATTTAACCATGGAGATAAACTACCTGTACACTGAAAACTGTAAGACACGGATGTAAGAAATTGAAGAAGATAAAAATGGAAAAATATTCCATGCTCATGTACTGCAAGAATTAATATTGTTAACATTTCCATAGTACTTGAAATAATCTACAAATTCAATACAACCCCTATCAATATTCCAATGGCATTTTTCACAGAAACAGATAAACAATCACAAAATTTGTATTGAACCACAAAAGACCTAAAATAGCCAAAGCAATCTTCAGAGAGAAGACCAAAGCTGGAGGCATCACCCTCTTCAATTTGAGACTATACTGCAAAGCTATAGTAATTAAAACTGTATGATACTGGCATAAAAACAGACACACAGCTTAATGAGCACAGAAGTAAGTCCACACAGATATGGTCAATTAACTTATAACAAGGAAGCCAAGAATATACAATGGGGAAAGGACAGTCTCTTCAATAAATGGTGCTGGGAAAACTGGACAGCTACATACAAAAGAATGAAGCTACAACACCATCTTACACCATATACAAAAATCAACTAAAAATGGATTAAAACTTGAATGTAAGATTTAAAACCATAATACTCATAGAAGAAAACATAGGTGGTAAGCTCCTTGACATCATCTTGGTGATGATTTTTTTTGGATTTGACACCAAAAGCAAAGGAAAAATGTAGAAACAAACAAGTAGGACTACATCAAACTACAAAACACAACAAAGGAAGCAATCAACCAAATGATAAGGCAACCTACCCAATGGGAGAAAATATTTGTAAATCACGTATCTGATAAGGGGTTAATATCCAAAATATACACAGAACTAATGCAACTAAAAAGCAAAAAACCAAACAATCTGATTTTAAAATGGGCAGAGGATCAGAATAGACATTTTCCCAAAGACAACATACAGATGGCCAGCAGGCATGTGAAAATATGCTCTATAAAACTAATCATCAGGGAAATGCAAATTAAAACCATAATGAGATATTCCCTCATGTTTGTTAGAATGGCTATTATCATAAAGACAAAAAATAAGTTTGGTGAAGACAGAGAAAAGGGAATTCTCGTGCCACCAATCCTGTTGGTAGGAAGGTAAACTGGTGCAGCCACTAAGGAAAACAGTATGGAGGTTCTCAAAAAATTAAAAATAGAACTACCAATGATCCAGCAATTCCACTTCTGGGTATTTCTTCAAAGAAAATGAAAATAGAAGCCTGAAAAAAATATCTGCACTCCATGTTTACTGTAGCATTTATAATAAGCAAGATATGGAAAGAACCTAAGTGTCCATCAATGGATAAATGGGTAAAGAA
The DNA here is from genome assembly GCF_016509475.1 of Prionailurus bengalensis. Lineage (NCBI taxonomy): Eukaryota > Metazoa > Chordata > Mammalia > Carnivora > Felidae > Prionailurus > Prionailurus bengalensis. The sequence continues at coordinate 33,062,406 of NC_057361.1, forward strand.
AATATGATACACACACACACAGACACACACACACACAGTGGAATGTTATTTAGCCAAAAAAAGAAAAAAGTTCTGTCATTTGTGACAACATGGATGGACTGTGAGGACCTTATGCTAAGTGAAATAAGTCAGACAGAGAAAGACAAATCCCATATGATATCACTTGTATGTGGAATCTTAAAACACACACACACACACACACACACACACATAAGCTCATAGATACGGAGAACAGATTGGTGATTTCCAGAGGTGGGGGATAGGGGATGGGCAAAATGGGTGAAGAGGGCCAAAAGTTACAAACTTCTAATTATAAAATAAATAAGTCATGGGGATATAATGTACAACATGAGGACAATAGTTAATAATACTGTATTGAGTATTTGAAAGCTGCAAAGGAGATCTTAAAAGATCCCATCACAAGAAAACAAATTTTTAATTATGTATGGTGATGGCGGTTAACCAGACATCTTACTCACCGTTAACTTACTGGGGTGATCATTTTGTAATATATACAAACATTGAATCCTTATGTTTGTATACCTCAAAATAACATAATGTTATGTCTATTAATTATATTTCAATAAAAAATTACAAAATGCAAGTAATAGCACATCTTTGGCTTGTTACAGAAATGCCATAAGGAAAACACCTAGATTATTGCCTGGTATATAAGAGATACCCAAATAAATATTTATTCTTGTTATTGATGTATTCTACTTTCTAAGAATTTATAGTCTAGTTATGGAGATGAGACTTTAAATAGCAAATCAAAGGTTGAAAAGGAGTTTAAGATAACAAGAGAAGAGATAGTATAGTGTATACTATTATAAATAAGTATGGATTATAAATTTTCTGAGAGTCAGAGAAAGCATAAACCTCAGGCCACAGTGTCCACATAAGGCTTTCCAAATGTGTGATGCTCCATAGCTATTATTTTTTTATGGACTCTAGACTTCTCTTTCTCCAGTTTCTGCCATCAGGTCCTTTGCATGGGTCTCAGGTTAAGGCCCAGCACATAGTATGTGCTCAGTAAGTGTTAATGCCTCTCAGGGCAGACGTAAATCTATCAAAGTAATTTCATTCGGTTTGATTTACTAAATATCTGTGCAAGCTGAAGTTAAAAAGGGCAGCCGTTTACCAACCTGGGGGAAATCCAGCAACACAGATTACACACATTAATTACCACTCTGCAAAGCTCTCTCTGGCTTTGATCCACTACCAAATGTGTCGGTTTCCGAAATGTTCATTAAGAGAACACACATATGATCATGGCTTCGTTATGGCTCCACTTACATTGGTGCAAGCTGACACGGACATGGTAGGGGAGTAACAGTGAACTTGCACAAGTAAGTTTATAACCCACCCGAAATCAGAAAACTGCAGTGGGGCACCTTTTCATAGTTCACCAATGTAGTCAGTGGTTTTATTAGCTCATAAACTGGGAATGAATGTACAGAGGCTGTCAAATTGGTGCCAATTTTACACAACTCCAATTAATTTTCAAACCATAATGACTAGAAAAAATGAGAGTATGATGGAGTAATCGAGGGAAGAGAGAACAGGACTTCTCTTCCTCCCTTTTAAATGGGATTAATATGGGTTGTATAAGGTTTATGTGTCTCATATAACAGAAGTTTTACAGATGGGGGAGGAAGGGAGACTGCTCTGATAGACTGATGTCCACAACAAGTAGCACAAGAGAAGCGTCCTCAGAGTAGAGTCGTGGCCTATTTCCCCCAGGTTGGTAAACAGCTGCCCTTTTTAACTTCAACTTGCACAGATGTTTAGTAAATCAAACCAAGTGAAATTACTTTGATAGATTTATGTCTGCCCTGAGAGGCATTAACACTTACTGAGCACCTACTATGTGCTGGGCCTTAACCTGAGACCCAAGTGATCAAAGCTGAGCAAGGTACAATCCCTGTCCCTGAAGCACTCGCCATATAATAAGGGCCACCACCAAGAGAATAACCAAGGACAATGTGGTAACACCTATGAGAAGAGCACATTCAACTATATGAGGATGCCAATTAGGACATTCTAAGAATTGGCAAGTAAGGATGCCACGCTAGAAACCAACGGGCAACAGGCACCTCATATTCTAAAGAGAGCCACAAAACAAACGGAGAGACCTTCTGTCACCTCAGTGTTCTTCAAGGATTGCTTCCTGCACTGCGAACATAATGGACAAAGGTTTGATGGTAAAAGACAACAATGTCTGATATTTATATCAGAGCCAGGGAGTGAGAGAATATTAGGGTTCTTGGCTACAAACAACAGGACCCTCTCCAGATTGTTTTAGGAAAAGAGATTTATTAAAGGAGATAAGGCAGATTATAGATTCCTTGAGGTGGCTAGAGAATCAGGCTTGGAGGTTACACAGCTAGCAACTCATCTGCTGACAGGCAACACTTGCACGGAGACCTCTGCCAACTCGAGGTTCCGTTGTCAGGCAAGGCCATTCTGTACTCCTCTTCCTTCCTTACAAAGCTCTCTTCCTAATTGGCCTTGCTTGACTGCATCTCATTGATAGGAGCTAATCTTGGGACACTGTAGTCACAATGGAAGCCAGAAAGGTGAGCTCTGGTTTCTGGCCTGAATCAGTGGGAAATCACCAACATATAGAAATAGTGTTCAAAAAATATCAAGTGTCCACAAAGACAGCCACTCCAGAGGGTTTTTTTTTTTATGTTTGTTTTTAACTTTCAATGGTGAGATGTGACTAGCACTACTAAAGAATGAAAATTTCTGCTGAAAATATCTCTAACAAACATACATCTCTTGGTGCATCTGGGTGGCTCAGTCGGTTAAGCAATCCAACTTTGGCTCAGGTCATGATCTCACAGTTCATGGGTTCGAGCCCCATTTCGGGCTCTGGGCTGACAGCTCATCACCTGGAGGCTGCTTCAGATTTTGTGTCTCCCTCTCTCTCTGCTCCTCCCCCTACTCATGTTCTGTCTCTCTCAAAAATAACTAAACACTAAAAAAATTTAAATATACACCTCTTTGGTTTATATCACCTGCTTTTAATTACTGAGCAATTGCCACTGACAATCATTATAAGCCAGTCAGGAAGGAAATTATTGTGAGACAAAATTCATATTTTCCCTAAAATTAAAAAGAGAGGGGAATATAAAACTGGCAGTATACATATAATTATATTATTATTATTATTATTATTATTATTATTATTATTATGAGAGAGTACAAGTGAGGGAGAGGGGCAGAGAATCCTTTTAAGTTTATTTATTTGAGAGAGAGTGTACACATGCAAGGGAGGGGAGGGAGAGAAGAGTAAGGGGGGGAGAAGCAGAGAGACAGAAGGAGAGAGAAAGAATCCCAAGCAGGCTCTGCACTGTCAGCACAAAACCAGATGTGGGTCTCGAACTCACAAATGTGAGATCATGACCTGAGTTGAAGTCAAGAGTCAGATGCGTAACCAACTGAGCCACCCAAGTGCCCCATGGGAGACAGAATCTTAAGCAGGTTCCACACTCAGTGAAGAACCCAATGCAGGGCTCGATCCCATAACCCTGGGTGGAATCATGACCGGAGACAAAATCGAGAGTTGGGTGTCCGACAAAACTGAGCCACCCAGGTACCCCCACATGTAAATATATTAATGCCAACTTACTACCTTAGATGAAACCGAGCAAAACAAGGAAACGCTAAAAGAAATTCTTCAGAGGAAGTGTTGAGGCTGTTTTGTTCTAAGGTCTTTTGGATCTTGCCAGAGTGTAGTCCCTGGGAGTGTGCAGCCATTGAGGAAGGGCTGAGGGTTGTTCCAGTTCTAATTCCCACTTTCCTCACATTCTTGGGTATTTAAAATGTTTCCATAGAAAACTGTGGTCATCTGTTAGGTGGAAGGGTTTCATCTGATTTGAGAGAAAGGTAAATTTTACTGCTAGCAAAGCCATCTAAATGTTAAAGAAGAAGGGTGGACAGCAGACCAGGGCCTGTGTTCAGTAATCCATGAAGAGTGTGTTTGTGAGTGGGATTTGGGGGCCTCCATCCAAAACCTTGTTTGGTCATTTTGTGTATTTTGACTTTTCATTGAAGCAGAGCATACATACAGAAAAAGGCACATACACAGCTCACTGAATTTTATGAAATAAATATCCATGAAACCAGTACCCAGATCAAGATTAAAAACATTACCTTCAGGCAGGCTTCATGAATGCTGACTTGTGCAGTTGCATGGGACCCATACCTACAAGGTCTCTGCACTTGATTTAACGCTCTACTGCAGCTGTCTTGAAATTCTTAGTAATTTTTAGCAAGGGTCCTATGTTTTTCTTTTGTACTGGGTCCTGCAAATTATATAGCTGGTCCTGCTCACCAGCATCCCAGAGCCCCCCATCCTCATGCCTTTTACTAGTCACTAACTCTCCCTGTCACTGTTTTCAGATCCTGTTTTTCCACTTTATGTAAAAGAAACAATACAATGTGTGCTCTTTTGTGACTGACTCCATTTATGAAGCATTATGTTTTTCAAATGTTCTCACGTATTGTGTGCAGTTGTAGGTCATTTATTCTCATTGCCATATCATGTTGCATTGTGTGGATATACAATTTATTTATACATTCTACTGGTGATGGGCATTTGGGTAGTTGCCAGTCTGGGGTATTTCCTATAGTAGCACTGCTGTTCTTGTATATGTATTTGCTTATTTGTTCATGGTTTTAAACTAGGAAAATTTAATGTTAGGTATAGCACTTAAAAATATCTTTATGTATGGTTTTAGGCTGCCAGTTTTGGTAAAAGTCTCCACGTTTAAATTAGAGAAGTAAATATTTGCTCAAAACAGTAAGATATCTGGTATACTCTGGACACAGTTTAAGATACGATACACACTGTAAGAGAATATTTGTGCACTACAACCACAGCAGACACAAAATTTTCCAGTTTTATCCTCTCAATTTATTTTTGCTATGTACACATCTTTTAACGAAAATATGTGTGATATTATGCAGCCATAAGAAAGGATGAAACTATGTCATTTGTGACAACATGGATGGACCTAGAGGGTATTATGCTAAGTGAAATAAGTCAGACTGAGAGTGACAAGTACCATACGATTCCACTCATATGTGGAACCTAAAAAAATGAATAAACAAACAACAAAATGAAGAACCAGATTTAAATACAAAGAAGAAAATGATGGTTGCTCAACAAATGGTGTTGGGAAAACTGGACAGCCACATGCGAAAGAATGGAACTGGACTACTTTCTTTCACGATACACAAAAATAAACTCAAAATGGATTAAAGACATAAATGTGAAACCTGAAACCATAAAAATCCTTGAAGACAGCACAGGCGGTAATCTCTCTGATATCACCTGTAGCAACATTTTTCTAGATGTGTCTCCTGAGGCAAGGGAAACAAAAGCAAAAATAAACTATTGGGACTACATCAAGATAAAAAGTTTCCGCACAGCGAAGGAAACAATCAACAAAACTAAAAGGTAGATTATGGAATGGGAGAAGGTATTTGCAAATGACATATCCAATAAAAGGTTAGTATCCAAAATATATAAAGAACTGATACAACTCAACGCCCAAAAAACAAATAAGCCAATTAAAAATGGGCAGAAGACACAAATAGATACTTCTCCAAAAAAAACATCCAGATGGCCAAAAGACACATGGAAAGATGCTCAACATCACTCACCATCGGGGAATCACATTTCAAAACTACAATGCAATATTACCTCACATGTGTCAGAATGGCTAAAATAAAACACACAAGGGACAACAAGTGTTGGTGAGGATGTGGAGAAAAAGGAACCCTTTTAGACTGCTGGTGGGAATGCAACTGGTGCAATGTGACTGGTGCAGTCACAATGGAAAACAGTATGGAGGTTCCTCAAAAAGTTAAAAACAGAACTACCCTATGACCCAGAAACTGTGCTACTAGGTATTTACCCAAAGAATACAAAAATACTACTTCAAAGGTATACATGTACCCCTATGTTTATAGCAGCATTATCTACAATAGTCAAATTATGGGAAGAGCCCTAGTGTTCATTGACTGATGAGTGGATACACACACACACACACACACACACACACACACACACACACAGGAATATCACTCAGCCATAAAAAGAATGAAATATTACCATTTGCAGTGATGTGGATGGAGCTAGAGAGTATTATGTTAAGCAAAACAAGTCAATTAGAGAAAGACAAATACCATATGATTTCACTCATGTGGAATTTAAGAAACAAAACAAATGAGCAAAGGGGGAAAAAAAGAGACAGGCAAACCAAGAAACAGACTCTTAACTATAGAGACTATGGTACCTGATGGTTACCAGAGAGGAGGTGGGTGGCAAGATGGGGGAAATAGGGGATGGGGATTAAAGAGTACAATTATCATGATGAAAGAAAGAAAGAAAGAAAGAAAGAAAGAAAGAAAGAAAGAAAGAAAGAAAGAAAGAAAGAAAGGGAGGGAGGGAAGGAGGGAGGGAGGGAGGGAGGAAGGGAGGGAGGAAGGAAGGAAGGAAGGAAGAAAAAGAAAGAAAGAAAGAAAGAAAGAAAGAAAGAAAGAAAGAAAGAAACAAAGAAAGAAAGAAAGAAAGGAGGGAGGGAGGGAGGGAGGGAGGGAGGAAAAAAAACAAGAAAAAATGATGGTTGTCAGAGGGAAGGAGGTCGGGTATGGCCAAAATGGGTGCAGAGGAGTGGGAGATACAGGCCTCCAGTTATGGAATGAATAAGTCACGGGACTAAAAGACACAGAATAAGGAATATAGTCAATGGTATTCTAATAGCATTGTATGGTGACAGATTGTAGTTACATAGTGCTGAGCATAGCATAATATATACACTTGTCAAATCACCATGTTGTACACCTGAATAACATTGTGTGCCAACTACATTCAAGTGAAAAATATAAAATATTTTTAAGTTAAAATTAAAAAAAATATGACATACACCTCAGCATGGAATTGCTGGGTGATAGGGCACGTGCATATTCAGCTGTAGTAGACATTACCAAGTTGTCTTCCAAACGAATTATACAAAAGTGCACCCCCAGCAGCAGCGTTTGCAGTTCACCTCCTCGCTGGGCCTTGTTTTAAGTCCTATGCTATGATGACATCTGCTGGTGGTTAGTGTGACCCTCTCACACCAAAGCTGTTAGATGTAGGAAATAACAGTTCTTTTTAAGATGTGAAGATTTTACCTTTCCCACCCTAGATCCAGTTGAATGCATTCATTTTTATGTTTCATGTTATGCATCTAGAGGGGAAAACTCAAGGGTATAAAGAATATGTATTAAACATGCACAGAACTTTCTACAACAGAGCCGCTATAGCACCAAGACCCATGGCGAGGGTCAGAAGAGGTTAACATAGGATTATAGTTAGATATTGGGCCCTTCAAATTTTTATCTTACCAAATTTTCCATGTCAAAATGTACTCAAGTGCTATTGGTAATTCATCAGATGTATAACATATTTGGAGAAAGCCCATTTACTAGGAATAGAGTAGTTGTTGAGGACTGCATGTTGAATAATATAAATATGTCCCCTTCCCTCTGGGAGCTTACTATCTAGCTGGCAGAGAACTATACAACTTCTACTTAAAAGTGTGACCACTCTTAAGATAGGTCCACATATTATTGGTTAAAGATGTACACTTACGTTAGACTGCTGGGGTTTGGAGTCTGACCCCATGCTTAATAGCTTAATGGTATAAAGCAAGTTTTTTTAAACTACTTTGTATTTCAGCTTCTTCATATATAAATGGGGGATAATAACAGAACAGACCTCATAATGATTTTGTGAAGATTCAATGAGTGTAAATGTACGTAGCATTAGTGACCAACACATAAGTGCCATTTGAGGTTATTGCCATTATCATCGTGTTTAGGGAAGTGTAGGGTTAGGGAAAGTTAGAAGAGGACAAAAAGGAATAAAGACTGTATCTGAAAAAAAAAAAGAGGGACGCCTGGGTGCCTCAGTCAGTTAAACCTCTGACTTCTGCTCAGGTCATGATCTCACGGCTCATGAGTTCAAGCCCTGTGTCAGGCTCTGTGCTGACAGCTCAGAGCCTGGAGCCTGCTTCAGATTCTGTGTCTCCCTCTCTCTCTGCCCCTCCCCTGCTCGCTAGCTCACTCTCTCTCTCTGTCTCAAAAATAAATAAAAACAGTAAAAAAAAGTTTAACAACAACAACAACAAAAAAGAAATGAAGACTGCATTTGAATGTCTAGGTCAGGTAGGCTTGGGTTAAAAAGAGGGAAGAAGACAATTTCCTTGATCAAGTAATGTATATGAAACTTAACTAATTGCAAGCATTAGTGAAGGAATGGAACTCTGCATACCTTCTTAGTTCTATCTCTGTTCAAGTTATCCATTGCTGTATAACAAATCATCCTAAAACTTACTAGCTGAAGACAACAATTCATGCAGACCCTCATGGTTCTATGTGTTGATTCTGCTTAGCTGGATGTGTCTCACTTAGAGCCTCTTGTTTGGTTGGAATCAGATGCTGGCTAAGGCAAGAGTTTTCAGAAGGCTCTATTGGGAGGGATGTCAGAGATTTTGCACTCACAAAGCTGGCAGTTGCTGTTGGGCTGTTGACAGGGAACATAACTAAGTCTCTTGACTAGAGCATCTACAAGTCCTCTACATGGCTTGAGTTTCTCACAGAATGGCAACGGGGTCCAGAGAGAAGGGTTTCCCCAAAGTGAGCATTCCAAGGGCCCAGATAGAAGTTGCCAGGCTTCTGAGACCTACCTACAGGCCTTAAGTCCCAGAATGCCACTTCTACCATATTCCATTAGTTAAACAGAGCCATCCCAGAGTCAGTGTGGGATGTGACTGCACAAGGCCAGGAATACTAGGAGGTGAATCATTGGGGGCCATCTGGTAAACTGGCTGCCATTACCAGGAATTCCTACTACACTGGAGGTGAAGTCAGAGTCACAGGCTGTAACTCAGACCCTATCAACTAGCTAATCACTCTGGGACTTGCCTTTCTCATTTGCAAGTTAAAGGGACTAGACCAGATGACCATTAGTATCCCTTATAACCCTATGATTCTCCATGTATTTCTCAGTCACTAAGTATCTTTTTATCCTAAGCCCCTTTTGTTTTTAGTCCATTTAATAACACTCACCATTTAATGAGGATGTTGTTTATTAGATGCTATTTGTAGAAGCCTACAAAATTTTGCAGAAGCAATTAGTAACTGGAATCAAATATGTTCTTTTTTTTTAAAGCATTTTTTACATGTTTATTTATGAGAGAGAGAGAGAGAGAGAGAGAGAGAGAGAGAGAAAGAGCGAGCAAGCAGGGGAGGGGCAGAGAGAGAGGGAGACACAGAATCTGTATCAGGCTCCAGGCTTCTGAGCTGTTAGCATAGAGCCTGATGCAGGGCTTGAACTCACGAACCGTGAGTTCATGACCGGAGCCAAATTTGGCTGCTTAACCAACTGAGCCACCCAGGTACCCCATCAAATATGTTTTTTATGGAAACCTCCAAACCACCTATTTTTTGTGTGCAGCCCTACTGTCTTATGCTACTAAAATTAAAAATTGTGTCAGATAAATGGTAGATAAATTGGCAGGGGACTCCTCAATTTTTATCATCATAATTAATTTTAAACTTCCACATGCATGCCTGAATCACTGATTCTCAGAATTCTGAGTGAGTTCCAACATTAGAGTGTGGCTGTTTATATTTTAAGTTTAAACTAACAAAATCAACATTTATCAGAAACATAAACAGGACTAGAACATAGCATTACGTAACTGTCTGCCAAAAAGTGCCATTTTTACAGAGAGTAGTATTTTCAGTATTGAATGAATTGAGTTCATCATGTGCCAGTGGGGTGCCTCTGGAACTTGTTTCTCTTTATTCTGCAATCTCAGGTTCCCAACTTTTTGCCCCAAGGTTTGATTCACTTCTTTGGATGCAAGAGGCAGCCTGTGGATCTTCTGTAACCAAAGAAATCACTTCATGCTCAGCTTCTTGCCATTTTATGGACAGAAGACTACAGGTGTTCCTTTGAGGTCTGGCTATAATGTTCATCAAAAAAAATTTTTTTCCCTTTATTGATGTCACAGCCTCAGAGCTGGAAACAATGAAAAGTTGGGTTAGTTTCCAGAATGCTTCTCTTAGACCAGACAGACACCATTATCATCACCTTCTTGTTTCCTTTCTCCTGTTGGGTAAACCCACTATACAGTCTCTACACAGAGACGTTTTTACTTCTCATAATTTCAGTGTCCTGAATCACATGTGCTGAGACTAGTTTAGATTCTGCCATGAAACTTTTCTAAGGTTGTCCCTATCTCCTTAGAATCTTATTTTGTAAGTTATTTTTTTATTTAAAAAATGTGTATTTATTTATTTTTGAGAGACAGAGCACGAGCAGGAGAGGGGCAGAGAGAGAGAGGGAGACACCGAAACTGAAGCAGGCTCCAGGCCCTGAGCTGTCAGCACAGAGCCCAACGCGGGGCTCGAACTCACCAACCGTGAGATCACAAGCTGAGCTGAAGTCAGTCGCTTAACTGACTGAACCACCCAGGTGCCCCTATAAGGAAGTTATTTACAAATTTTGCTGTTACCACTTTCAAAGAAAACCTGTGTTACAGTAGTTTTTGGTTTGTTTGTTTGTTCAAACCAAATAAACTTTAGTTCAATTTAGTAAATGAGTGAGACTTGCAGGACTGCCAATCAGTAAACTAATTTCTCTAATACGGTATAATTTGGAATGCCTGCAACATTTCAGTCTACTTTCCTATTCCTAAATTGGGGTGTGAAATTAAGGGCTAACGTATAAATCTTCCAGGATTTTAGACATCTTATTAAGAGAGAAGTTGCCTTCCTTTGCCTCCTGAACCATTTGCATAAAGGTACAACATATCCTGTGAGCCTCCTCACCAATGCTCGCTCTCTCTCTCTCTCTCTCTCATACACACACACACACACACACACACACACCCCACTAATGTATAATTTCAAGTTCCTGCCACCACTTTCAAACTCATTTGAAAAATTAAACTATTTTAGACACTCAGAAGTCCTTGATTATGACTATGGTTTATTATTTATAAACTAATACATACATGTTCATTTACCTGAAACAAAACAACAAATGGAACACTTGACTACCAAAATTTACTAACTCCAGAGACAATGTCAACTTCAGGGAGAAAGTTGGATGACTTCTCCAACTCACACCCAAAATTGACAGAAATAACTTCATCCTGATTATCGCCCTCAGGCTATTTAGAGCAAGCTGAGCCATTTGTAACGCTTAAAAATCCTACAAGCGTATTCTACCATCCATTAGTTCTGTTTTTATGATCAAAGAAATTTAAATGCAATGCTATAAACTTCGGAAGGGCAATTGTAAAATGAAATTTACATGTGGCAGTGAGCTAAAGAAGTTAATGTCTAATATTTCATTGTGTTTGAGCAAAATCATCTTCTAATTTAGTTGAAAGTTCCATTCTTAGTGAAAGAACATTATCAACAATAAACAAATGCAGTTTACATTTCAAAGTGACTTTTTTACATGTAATTCTTATGTTTAAGTGGCCTCATTTTCACAGAAACAATAGAGGATGAAAAAACAGGCACTGATCTTGAAGGCCTCAATTAGACTCTAAGCACTGCCACACTTTGGCGGAGTGATTGTGGGCAAGTTCATCTCTCTGAGTCTGTTTTGTCACCTGCACACTGAGAGCACTGGACTGGTATGTTAGGTAGGACGTAAGTTATCTCTTTCTCTCATGTAGATGTCTAGGTACAAGCATCAGCGGGTAGTGTGGTAACAGGACCCCAGAAGCCTCCCATCTTGCTATTCCCTTTGTAAGGCAATGTCCTCGCCTACACGGTCCATTACCATCTCTGCATTCCACCCAGCAGATAAAGGGAATTGGAAAGGGGAGAAAACTTATTACTTCAGTTCACATCCCATTGGTCAGAACTTAGTTACCTGGCCCAATTAGCTGCAAGAGATACATGGCATACAAGTGTTTGTACTGGGTAGCCTCGTGCCCAGCTAAATACTGGAACTTCTATGAAGTCCAAAGAAGAGATAGAAAAAATATTGGGGGACAATTGGCAATGTTTACTTACCACAATAAGATAGCCTTTGAAGTCTCATCTAGGGCTACACTTCTCAGGTTCTAAGCTGTGATTTTTGCTTTCAAATATAGAGTCTTTGGATTTGTAAATTCTGCTCTTAGGAGATAGTTTATGAACTAATTAGGAAATAAAGATATGCTACTAACAGATGAAAAGTGGTATTTTATAAGAATATCAGCAGACTTCCCACTGATATAGATTGAGAAGACATGCCAGGCTTTCCCTCAAATGGTCACTGATGTGTACATTGAGCTACATGGATTTGCCAATACTTAAAGTATTCTGATTTACAAAAGAATTCCATATGATTCAACCTTAATATATTCATATGCTTCATGTAGAAGGAGTATGCCAAACACCTAAGGATAATTCTAAAATAACTGCCAATCATAGTTAAATAAGGTATGACTAGTTCAAGAAAAATTTAAAAACTGGGTTCTTCATAGTATAGTTAACCCCTGAACAACATAGGTTTGAACTTCATGGATCCACTTATGCACGGATTTTTTTTTCTATAAATATATTGGAAAAATTTTTGGAGATTTGCGACAATTTGTAAAATCTCTCAGACACACCATGTGTTAGGGACATATCAAAAATTCATAAAAAGGTAGGTTTACCAGGAATGCATTAAATATAGATATTAGCCTATTTTATCATTTACTATCATAAAATACATAAATCTATTATAAAAAATGAACATTTATTGAATCTTATGCACACTTACAGAACATACATGGCACCATTTGCAGTTGAGGGAAATGGAAACAAATGTAAAGATGCAATATTAAATCATAACTGCATAAAAGTAACTGTAGTACAAATTGTACAACTGTAACAGTGTCACAGCCACCTCCTGTCGCTATTGTCATGAGCTCAAGTGTTGCGAGTATTCACTTAAAACACCATGACCTATTAACCGTCTCCATGTGAGCAGTTTATCTCTCCAGTAAATTGTGTATCACGGCAAAAAGTGGTTTCTTGTGGTTCTCATGTATTTTTCATCATGTTTAATGCAATACCTTAAACCTTGAATAACAGCATGGGATCCATACACGGTGGCACCAGTGATGCTGGAAGTGTTCCCAAGAAGCAGAGAAAAGCTATGACATTCCAACAAGTTGAATTGCTTGATATATACTGTAAATTGAGGTCGGCAGCAGCAGGTGCCCATTCTTTCAAGATAAATGAATCCAGCAGAAGGATCATTGTAAAAATAAAAAAGGAAGTTTGTGAAGCCATGACTGCAGCAATGCCAGCAGGTGTGAAAACCCTGCGCTTTTTGCAAAATATCTCTATCTTGTATTGAAATGTAGCTTTTATGTAGGTACAGGGTTGTTGTAGGAAAGGCATACCTATGGATTCTAATAGGATTTGGGAAAAAACAAAGTCATTATACAACAACTTAAAGCAAAAGGAAGGTGAAGGATCTAAAGCTGGAGAATTTCATGCCAGCAACAGATGGTTTGATAATTTTAGAAAGAGGTTTGGCTTAAAAAACAACGTCAGGATAAGGGGCGTCCGGTGGCTCAGTTGGTTAAAAAATGTCAAGACAAGAGAGGAGAAGCAGCTTTTGCCGACAAAGAGGCAGCAGATGAGTTCCCAGACACCATGAAGAAAATTATTAAGGAGAAAGACTATCTGCCTGAATAGGTTTTTAAACAGACAAAAGTGCCCTATGCTAGAAAAAAAATGCTTTATTAGTAAGGAAATGAGCACCAGGATTTAAGGCAGGAAGAGATAGGCTAACTACTGTTTCGTGCAAATGCAGTTATGATCAGGAGTGTCCTTATTTATAAAGCTTCTAACCCCGGAACCTTGAAGGGAAAGATGAACACTGGCTGCTAGTCTTCTACTTGTACAACAAGAAGGACTGGACAATGAGAACGCTTTTTGTAGACTGGTTCCATCAGTGCTTGCCCGTGAGGTCAGGAAGTACCCAGCCTGTAAGAGATTGCCATTTAAAGTTCTTTTGATATTGGACAATGGCCCCGGCCACCCAAAACCCCATGAGTTTGACACCAATGGTGTCAAAATGGTCTGCTTGCCCCCAAACGCAACATCTCTAATTCAGCCTCTGGATCAGGGGGTCACAAGGACACTTACGGCTCATTGCACACATACACCACGGGAAGGATCGTCAACACTATGGTAGAGAACTCCGAACATCCTGAAGAATTCCACTATTGAAGATGCCATTGTTATGACAGGAAAAGCCATGAAAACCATCCAGCCCAAGACAATAAATTCCTGCTCGAGAGAACTGTGTTCAGTGTTTTGCATGACTTTATAGGATTTATACAGAGCCAGTCAAGGAAATCATGAAAGAGATCGTGTCTATAACAAAAATGGTGGGGAATAAAGGGTTTCAAGGTTTGGAACTTGGAGAAATTCAAGACCTAACAGACATCACCCCAGAGGAATTAACAGAAGACGACTTGCAGGACATGAGTGCTTCCAAACCAGACAATGCCAGACAACGAGGAAGAAATGTAGAGGTAATGGTGCCAGGACACAAATCGATGCTAGACAGTCTGGCAGAAGGGTTTCAATTATTCAAGACTGCTTTTGACTTCTTTTCTGACATGAACCCTTGTGTGTGTCCACACAAAAAGAACAAACCTTTTAGAGTCTCTAAAAGAAAAGAAGTGAGCTTTATTCGAGTCCAAGTTAGGGCAGCCGTCCGAGATACACAATCCTCACAAAGAAAAGAGTGCTTCGGGGAAGGCACACTTGGTGTAGGGTTATGTACTTTTCCTATGTAAAAAGTTACCAATCACCATAACACAAGACATTCCAGAAAGTTATAGACCTTACTTTAAGCTTTTAGTATGAGCAGATCTGTATGACTTTAGTCTCAGCACCAGGGAGGTTTTACTCTTCTCTTTATGTTTGGAATGTTCTCTTGTAGGTCATTTGTCAACAAATCAGACCTACAATGTGTGCTCAAGGCAGAAAGAGCACCCACGCTCTGATGTTTTGCCAAATCATTCTGACCTTGGTAAATGTTAAAATATACCTTCCATGAGACCCCATGAGCAGGACCCACAAACATTAAATGTTGAAAATTTCCTTTATTTTATCATATGATATAGGTACTTGTTTTGGAAAGCAAAATTACGAAAGGGAACACTGAAAGAAGGATTGGTGTCATACAGAAACAGTTTTGGAGACACGAAAAAGAAAAAAAAATGTCAGAAATTATGATGTGTTTCTATAAACTTACACTGGGTGTGCCTGTGTCTCCTGCCTTCTCTTGCACCTCCTCCCTCTTTCTGCCTCTGCCACCCCTGAGACAGCAAGACCAACCCCTCCTTCTCCTCAGCCTGCTCAACACGGAGACCGAGATGAAGATCTTTACAGTGATCCACTTCCACTTAATGGATAGTAAATAATCACCATGCTGGGCACGCCTGGGTGGCTCAGTCGGTTGAGTGTCCGACTTTGGCTCAGGTCATGATCTTGCAGTTAGTGAGTTCAAGCCCCGCGTCGGGCTCTGTGCTGACAGCTTGGAGCCTGCAGTCTGCTTTGGATTCTGTGTCTCCCTCTCTGTACCCCTTCCCTACTCATGCTCTGTCTCTCTGTGTCTCTCAAAGATGAATAAACGTTAAAAAAATTAAAAAAAAATCACCATGCTGTAGTTAATAAACTTAGCTGTTGCATATGTAAGTGTCTTCTTGTGAAAATCTAATAACTGTACCACAAGAAAAGTATGTTTTTGTTATCATCATGATCTAAGCATTCATCATGTAGAACACTGTGTGCGACACTTGGAAGTGGACAACCTATCCTTCCATAGGTATATGGTGAGTGGTATTTAATATAAAAAGAATAGTGTGTTAGTTTTACTACTGTTTTATAACTTTGCTTTCAAAGAGTTATATTACCATACAGTATGCCTCCCCTCATAACTGGAGAAACTGTATCAGCCTATCATCACAGGAGGATTTTTTAAAATGTAACAATGTTTCCAATACTGTATCATGATTATGACTATAATACTGTACTGCATGCCATAACATTTTATAAAGATTCACTCATTAGTGTATAGGCTAGGCTACCATAAGGCAATCCTATCAATTACACTAGGCTTCAAGGGAAACAAAAGCAAAAATGAACTACTGGGACCTCATCAAAATAAAAAGCTTCTGCACAGCGAAGGAAACAATCAGAAAAACAAAAAGGCAACTGACAGAATGGGAGAAGATATTTGCAAATGACATAGCAGATAAAGGGTTAGTATCCAAAATCTATAAAGAACTTCTCAAACTCAACATCCAAAAAACAAATCATCCAGTGAAGAAATAGGCAAAAGACATGAATAGACACTTTTCCAAAGAAGACATCCAGATGGCCAACTGACACATGAAAAAATGCCCAACATCACTCATCATCAGGGAAATACAAATCAAAACCACAATGAGATACCATCTTACACCCGTCAGAATAGTTAACAGTAACAAATCAGGCAACAACAGATGTTGGCAAGGATACAGAGAAAGAGGCTCTCTTTTGCATGTTGGTGGGAATGCCAGCTGGTGCAGCCACTCTGGAAAACGGAATTCAGGTTCTTCAAAAAACTAAAAATAGAACTACCCTACGACCCAGCAATGGCACTACTAGGCATTTATCCACGGGATACAGGTGTGCTGTTTCGAAGGGACACATGCACCCCCATGTTTATAGCAGCACTATCAACAAGAGCCAAAGTATGGAAAGAACCCAAATGTCCATCGCTGGATGAATGGATAAAGAAGATGTGGTATATATATATATATATATATATATATATATATATATATACACACACACACACACACACACACACAATGGAGTATTACTCAGCAATGAAAAATAATGAAATCTTGCCATTTGCAACTATGTGGATGGAACTGGAGGGTATTATGCTAAGTGAAATTAGTCAGAGAAAGACAAATATCATAGGACTTCACTCATATGAGGACTTTAAGAGACAAAATAGATGAACATAAGGGAAGGGAAACAAAAATAATATAAAAACAGGGAGGGGAACAAAACAAAAGAGACTCATAAATATAGAGAACAAACTGAGGGTTGCTGGAGGGGTTGTGGGAGGGAGGATGGGCTAAATGGGTAAAGGGCAGTAAGGAATCTACTGAAATCATTGCTTCACTATATGCTAACTAATTTGGATGTAAATTTTAAAAAATAAAAAATAAAGTTAAATAAAAAAAAAAGAGTCTGTAACATTCTGACAAGTGAAAACATTTCCAGATCACCACAACATGATAACTGCCTCACGATGACTGGTTACAACCATGTGTGAAATTCAATACTTAAAAAAAAAATTTCGAGAAATTTCTTGTATTATTTCAAATAAAATCAAGTGGGGGCGCCTGGGTGGCGCAGTCGGTTAAGCGTCCGACTTCAGCCAGGTCACGATCTCACGGTCCGTGAGTTCGAGCCCCGCGTGGGGCTCTGGGCTGACAGCTCAGAGCCTGGAGCCTGTTTCCGATTCTGTGTCTCCCTCTCTCTCTGCCCCTCCCCCGTTCATGCTCTGTCTCTCTCTGTCCCAAAAACAAATAAACGTTGAAAAAAAAAATTAAAAAAAATAAATAAAAAAAACTACACTAGGCTACTGTAAAGCAATTGTTTTGCTGCTTCATTATCAGTATATGAATGATATACCCATAAACAAATATGAATTTCTTTTTCACATTATCTTTTCATTTTTGATGTCTAGTGCTAGTAATAAGTATAACATCTAGCATAACCTTATGGTATTGAAAAATACATTTTTCTCTTATTTTCTTAATAACATTTTCTTTTCTGTAGCTTACTTTATGGTAAGGATACGATATATGTGTTAAGCAGCCATTTATGTTTTCTGTAAGGCTTCTGGTCAACAGTAGGCTATTAGCAGTTAAGTTTTGGGGGAGTCAAAAGTTATACACAGTTTGGGGTGCATGAATGGCTCAGTCAGTTAAGCGTCTGACTCTTGATTTTGGCTCAGGTCATGATCTCACTGTCATGAGATTGAGCCCCCTATCGGGCTCTGCGCTGATGGTGTGGAGCCTACTTGGGATTCTCTCTCTCTCTCTGCCCCTCCCCTGCTCATTCTCCCTCTGCCTCGATAAATAAATAAACTTAAAAAAACAAGTTTTACACATATTTTTAACTATGCAGAGGGTTGGTGCTCCTAACCCCCCACGTTGTTGAAAGGTCAATTGTATTTTTTTTTCACCAACCCGTAATATTAAGACTCACTTTTATATAGCTCTTGTGTACTTGGGATGGAAATATGAAACTCTTAAGAACCAGTCTTCCTGGAATATATTTATGACTGGACCAGTATTGCAAGATACTGGTCTTCTTAATATTTACAAAGGGGACCTAGAAAGTCTTGGGTTTTTTTTTTTTTTTCGACATAGCAAATACAAAAGAAATTTGAGCAAGCACTTCATCACCTCCATGTTTACTGGTATGAAGTCTGCAGTTTTATTTTTCCAATAAGAAAGGGAAAGCACAGCCCATGACCTTTTGCTGACTGTAGCGCATTGTTCTTTAGAGCCGTTTCTCATGGAACTGCTGATTTACATGAAATGATCTCTTAGCAACAATCACTCATCCAGAGTAAGACACTCTTTTTTTAATTTTTTTTTTTTTAGTTTATTTATTTTGAGAGAGAGAGAGAGAGCAAATAGGGGAGGGGAAGAGAGACAAGGAGAGAGAGAATCCCACACCAGTACTGCGCTGTCTCCACAGAGCCCGATGCAGGGCTTGAACCTACGAACCCTGAGATTATGACCTGAGCCGAAACTAAGAGGTCGATACTTAACAGACTGAGCCACCCAGGCGCTCCATCTAAGTGCAACAAAGTTTTCATCTTTGAAACAGATCAGTTTGCCTTTCCAGTTATAAATACAAAATTTTTAAATGCACATTTAAAGGTCCCATGGTATTATTTGATTTAACAAAGAGTTCTCAGTTTTAGAGATACATAATGAAATATTTGTGGGTAAAATGATATCTCATAGTTTCTTCAAAATAATAAGGGAGAAAGGGGAGAAATAATGCCATGAACTAATAATTGTTGAAGATGGAAGACAGGAACTAGGGAATTTATGGTAATATTCTACTTTTATGCACAATTGAAATTGACCATAATCAAGGAATAATTGTTTCCTCCTACCCACCCCCCCCAACAGCACATATAGATAGAACAAAACATACTATTTCATGCAGGTATAGTGTCATCACAAAGTATTGCCAAAACAACTTTAAATGTTTATATTTATTGTTAAGGTCCTTATAGAGCACTGTTCTAAGGTCATAAATCTTATTTAAAATAAGTAATATAACTTGAGAATAAAATCTGCTTAGTTCTCCCGCACATTTATACACCTCATAAGAAATGAGTTTCTAGTATTTGTACCATTTTTTATAGATTACAGAACTTTCCCTGGTAGCCTTTTAAAATATTTATATGCCACCATTGTTGGATAACTTAACATTGAGAAAATATTTTTCTACTCCTGACAAAAACAACAATACATAAATCTTTCCTTGTATGCAAAAATTACCTTAGACATTTGAAGAAAATAGAAGAGTGTGTACTTTTATTTTTATGTATAAGAAACATATGGTTATGCTTTTGGGGGAATTATTGATTGACAATATGAAAAATTATTTAAATTTAACTTCCAAAATTAACTTTACTCAAAACAATTCCCTTTGGCAATTAAGACTTCAAAAGCTGATGAGAGGCAATGATTTGACGTCCCACTTAAAAATGTAACTTTATGGGGCACCTGGGTGGCTCAGTCGGTTGGGCGGCTGACTTCAGCTCAGGTCATGATCTCACGGTCCGTGGGTTCAGACCCTGTGTCGGGGTCTGTGCTGGCAGCTCAGAGCCTGGAGCCTGCTTCAGATTCTGTGTCTCCCTCTCTCTCTGCCCCTCCCCTGCTTGCTGTCCGACTCTGTCTGTCTCTCAAATAATAAAAAAAAATTTTAAAATTAAAAAAAATTAAAAAATGTAACTTCACAAGTTATTACCTTAAACAACAAATGTATCGTGTAGGTCATGGCTACTTAAACCATTTCCCAGTTTTACAAAGCAACAGTTTTATTCCATACGGCACCATTGACTAAAAAAGTTAGCATTGAATTTGGAAACAATGAAATATGGTTTGAAACTTGTCTCCTAACATGGAAGAGTCTAGAAAGTGTATTTTGTTTCTAATCTGTGAACATAATTAAGGGATCCAACTGGTAAAATGTGAACCATGACTTCAGACTCTATGCAGCTTTTCTCCCATCTATTCTCTCCTCAGACACAATATAGTTCAGGGTCCTCAATCACTACCACCACCCTTTTCTCCCTCCCTTCCTCTCCCCTAACACATGTTATCATGTGACATTTTCCTGCACAACCCCAGACCCAAAGTTTAAATTCTATGACACAGTTTGATGGTGATTACTGAAGAGAGTGTGGGCAGTTAATACCAAGGGTTTGGTATATGATCCGATAATGTGACTCATTTCCAGCATGTGGGCCCAGAGACTGACGGCTACTTTCATACATGTCCTCAATGACCTCATTCTCTACATACTTTTCATAGCCTTTTATCACATTTGCAAAAAGGTATGTATTATTAATCACTTTCATCAGGACATAGCAACATAACATATGAAAAACTACACACTATCCAACCAGTATTCCAGATGATATTAATGGCACCAAATTGATGTTTTACCCTATTTCGTACTTTTCTCTCTTTATTGACTTTAAAAGCCCGATCATGCCCGAAACCTCCTTTACTTGTCTCAGTAATCTTCTACCCATGAGTTCATCTAATGGTTTATTCAAGTCATGAATATTTTGAAGCCGCACACTCTCCTGGGAAAATATGTCCTTCACATTTCCTGTCTACTATGTAAAGTATGCATTGCTCTCTTTAATCTGAAAGAAACTATCTTTTCTAAGCTTCCAAGGGTGACTCTTCAATCCATAATTTGAAAAACAAAGAAGCCTAGTTAATTTTCTCTATACACATTCAGGTTTCATGAGCTTCAATCCTGCACTCACGTTAGGGTCTATCTTTGAAGCGTTCTTACTTAGAAAACCTACTCAGTAAAGTTCTCCAGCCATTCAATTATACAAACTGCTGTCGCTGAAGGTGTTTCCAGCACTGCTAACAGTCTACTTGGTCTGTGATCAAAACTAAACAAGGAAATGTATGCGGAAAAAAAAAAATCAGTGTGCACAGACTCACTCTGCGTGCGGCTGCAGCCCCAGGTGAGTGCTTTCTCTGCCCCAGAAACATCCCCACGTGCTATAACCACCTTCACCTACCTGTCAAGGGTGATGCAGCCATCTGGGGACACAGGGAGAAGAAGAAAAATAAATCAGTGTGGATTTCTGTTGGGTGCCAGGACATGTGGAAGTTTACATTTTGAGAGAGATGTTGCTTTGCCCCGACCAACACCAAGTCCAGAGCATATGATTTCATTCATTAGTCAGTTGGTTTGTCCATTTGTTAAATAATTCATTTGTTAAAAATCTAATATTTATTGAGCTGCTACTGTGTGTCATGCCCTGCTCTGGGTGTTGTTGAAACAACGGTGACCTTGCCTTCATGGCATTTATGGTATAGGTGGTTATATGTATTTCTCTTTCTGAAAGAGAATTTAATTGGCTAGCACTCATGTATATTATAGGGCTGTCTATTAGAGGGCTGTTAAAAAATGCATAGCCAATTAATGAGGAAGAGGAAGAGAGGGAGCAAGGTTTACTTAGTATTAGTAGCAGAGATATCCATACATCTCTAAACCTCATGTCCAAAAGAGTTTTAGGTGTAAGAATACTCATGAGGACAAAAGAGTCACTTTTCTCTGAGTCCATACTCCTAATTTTACTGTGTTTAAGGACTCCATTAAAAAAATTTTTTTTTAACATTTATTTTTGAGAGACCAGGAGAGACAGAGCATGAGCAGGGGAGGGGCAGAGAGAGAGAGGGAGACACAGAATCTGAAACAGGCTCCAGGCTCCGAGCTGTTAGCACAGAGCCCGACTCGGGGCTCCAATTCACAAACTGCGAGATCATGACCTGAGCTAAAGTCAGATGCTTAACTGCCTGAGCCACCCAGACACCCCTAGGGATTCCTTCTTAAACTAAAACAAGATTCATATCCACTACCCCTGCCCACACACACAGAATAAAGAGTAATGGTTGTCATAAGAAGGCCCATAATAAGGAAAATTTCCTAGTAAAGAATAATGTTTTGTTTTAGGGTTCCCTCAAGTACACCCTTGAAACAAAGATTTGATTCCAAGTAGTTTGTTTTTGAGATAACACCAAGAAACAATAGGAGAATAAAGAAGTAAGGCGGGGAAGGGAAAAAGTCTAATACAGTGAGTTCATGAGCACATTGCTGCTATAGGCAACTGGGACTCAATCCTAATGAGGAGTCTCAGAGAGACTATGAACTATGCACCTAAGAATTATCCCTCCCATGACAAAGAACCTGGAGTATTTATGTACCAACTACAGTTCTTCCTTGTATGAGGGTAGTTCCTATGGGCATTAAATACTCCCCAGCCCTTCTGATCTGCCATACATGAACTGAGCTCATTCCTGGGGACAGAGAAATCTCTAAGGCAGAGAGCATAAAGAACTATCTTCAGATGACCTCAGGGTACGCCTGGGTATATGGGCAGTTGCCAGCAACAAATTTTAAAATAGATTTGTATTTTCTTAATTAGAAGTGTATTTACGTATTAATTAAAATAGCAGTCCCTTGTGAGCCATTATATGTCCTCAGACAAAGCTCTACCAAGGACTACAACCCAAAGGTTAGGACAACTGTCCTATATAGCTTGACAAATACATGTTATAAGAAAGTAGAAATATTTTTCTTCTTAAAAAATCATAAAGGAAAAAATCATATTGCTTACTTATTTCTTCAGAAGATAATCGTATTCTTTGAGCCATTTTTGAAACCAATCTCTGCCTTCGAGGGTGTAAAATAAGATGTGGCACCTTTATGCAGGGCAGCCCCTACCACCAAGATTTTTGCTACTCATCATTCTCCTGTAGTGCTTCTTCCACAGTCCTCTTTGGGTGAAACTGATCATTTGATAAGCAGTAGGAGGTCACTGGAGCCATTGCTAATCTAGAACTCTCCACAAGAAAGCTACCATCTCTGGCCAAATGTAACCGAAGAATAATTTGAAGTCCTTCCAGAATAGAAAGTACAACTCCAGTATGGGATACTTGAACTGCATGTGCTCAATCACAAAATAACTGTCAGGAGAGTATTAAGGACCAGTGATGATCTCCACTGCTCCTTGAGTTCATTTCTGCAAGAATTGAGCTTGAGTGTAATGGGAGCTAGTAAATGCTGAGAGCAGGCCATAAAATTTTTTTGCCATTTCACCCCCATGCCTCACTCCTAGACTAAAAACGGACAGTGGGCACTTGTGAGCCATATTTCAAGTGTGGGTTTAGGTAATCCAAGTGGTAGGTATATGCACTAGGCAATTATTTGAGACCTATTACGCACACTAAACAGTTTACAGGGGGAAGAGGGAAGAAAATATTGTCGAGACCTCACAAAACTACATTCTTGTTGAAAATAAGCATATACAGGGGCGTGTGGGTGGCTCTGTCAGTTAAGCATCTGACTCTTGATTTTGGCTCAGGTCATGATCTCATGTTTCATGGGATTGAGCCCCACATCGGGCTCCATGTTGGGCATGGAGACTGCTTGGTATTTTCTCTCTCCCTTTCTCTCTGCCCCTCCCCCACTCGCTCGCGTGTGCTCTCTCTCAAAAAAAAAAAAGAAAAGAAAAGAAAAGAAAAGAAAAGAAAAGAAAAGAAAAGAAAAGAAAAGAAGCATTCACAAAGATTCACAAATAGCAATGGTTATTAGCTCAACTGACCAAGGAACAACAGGTTGGGAACAGGGGGCTAAACAACTTTGTAGAAAACTAGTTTTAGTTCTACAAGGAAAGGCAATCCAAATCTCTTCTCTACCCTGACTATAAAATATCAATCTTCCCAAATGAAGGGTGGAAAGCCACTCCACACACAGAAATGGCCACCTATCAAACATGAACAGAGTACTGAAATCAAGAGTAACACAAAAGGGTGATATTCTAGCCAGCACATGAGAGAAGAGCTCACATAACCTAAACTTCCCTCATCCCACCCATGGCCAAAGGCTTGGCAGCCCCCTCTGAGGAAAAGTATCCTTCATTCTCAAACTAGAGCCCTTCATGAGTTTTAAAAACTTACACTCATTTTCTAGTAGAAACTGAGCAAAGAGAGACTATTCTATGTGGCTGAACAGGAGAGACCTGCCTTGCTGAAGGTTAGGACAGTCCCAAGAAAGCTGGGGCAGGGGGCGTGTGGTGTTCCTGCGCTACTCTATGGAATCACAGCAGCTTTTCCCTGCCTGTGTCTGTACCTGTCTGTTCTCACATTACTTACGCTGGGAGAGGCCTCACGGAAGTCTATGGCCCAGTGCCCTGTTTATACCCCATTTATGAAAGGGGTGGCTCAGGTCACTAAGGGTACAGTTGAAACTCAGATCTGGTTCTAATCCAGCTTCCATGTCATCTTGGGCAAGTAATTTATAATCTAGGTTTCAGTTTCCTCATGCTGGAAAATCATAAAGAAACAATTCCCACCTCACAGAACTGTGAGCATTAGTGAGAATACAAAAATGTAAAAAACAATCCAAATCTCTCTGGCTTGTCAAGCACATTTTTTGTTCTTATCAAAGTCCAGTGCAGTTTGGTGGTCAAGGTGATGGGGAAATACTGTCCACATGTCATTCAAAGACGCAGGCTCCTTCCATACTGTGTATATGTCACAATCTCAGATCTTTTCCTCTTCTCGATTAAGCCAAAGGATTGTGCGGAGAGCTTGTTATTAAACTACACCTGATGATGGCACATGCCATTTCCCCCCATATTCCATTAGCCAAAACTCAGAACAAGGCTCAACATTATTATATGGGAAGCTAGGCCATAAAGACCAGTTATGTGGCCAAAAGAAAAAGGAAATGGGGTTTGATAAACATAGTTGCTGCCACCATAAATTTGTCTAATTTGGGATACTGTAAAGTATTAGAAATGTAGTTAGCTACAAATGTAAAGTTTATGCTTTAGTCATCTGAGTTCTATGTCTAATAATTGGTTTCAAAATCAGATTGGAAGATACAGTGGTTATTTTTGAGTACCCTAAAAATGAACGGAAAGGACTGTTCAAATTAGAGAGCTTTTTCTTTGGGGGTGAAAGCTTGAGCCTACAAGATATTGGAAACCATGCTCCCCACCACGTGGAAGAACCTAGTACAGAAAATTAGGCTTCTAGGCATAGAGAAACATAGACGAAAGTTGCAATAGGAAGAGAAGATTCTGGTGGTGATTCCTAGATTTGGTGATCCCCAAGGCTTATAGGAGATACCTCAGTGCCTTTCCACCAACTTCTCCTTTGTGCTTATGTTGGATTTATTTAGGACACTTGCAGCAACAGCATTCCTAAGAAAGACTAGCACATTAACAAGAACAGATTGATAATATCAAATACTGGAAAAGATTTGGAGCAAATAAAATAGTTTTATGCTACTTGTGGGGGTGTAAACTGACACTACCACTTGAAGAACTGGTAACATGTCCTGAAGCTGTATCCTATGACCTAGCAATTCTAACCCTAAGTATATACCCAACAAAAATGTATGAATAGCTTCATCAAAAGTTATATACAATGTTATTCTTAACATTCCCCAATTGGAAACAATCCAAATATCAATAATAGCATGATAGATCAATAAATGTTCATTGGTATATGAGTGGATAAAGAAATTACGGAGTGTGAAAATATATATTCACACAGCTTTAAAAAGGAGATCCTGCTATTTGCATCAACATGGATGAATCTGGGGGACATATATTAAGTGAAATAATTCAGACACAGAAAGAAAAATAATGCATGATGTCACTTACGTGTGGAATCTCAAAAAGTCAAATACATAGAAGCAGAGAGTAGAACTGTGGTTGCCAGGGGTGGGGAGGTGGGGGACACGGGGAGACATTGGTCAAATGTTACAAAGTTGCACTTATGTAGGATGAATAAGCCTAGAATCTAATGCACAGCATGGGGGACTATAGTTAAAAATATTCTTTTACATACTGAAAATGTTCTGACAGAGAGTAGATATTAGGTGCTCCCACCACACACACACAGACACACGCACACATACACGTGCACGCACACGCACAGGCGCATGCACACACACGCACAAACACACAGGAACTGTGAGGAGATGGATATGTTCATTAGCTTGACTGTAATAATCATTTCACTATGTATATGTATGTCAAAACATCATGTTGTACAGTGTAAGCATATATATCCTTTTTATTTCAAAACTTTACAAATGTTTTAAAAAATTCTATAAAGAAAAATACAGAGGTTTTAAAGGAATAAAGATGTGAAATCTATCCCCCTCCAAGAAACTAACTTGTCGCATCTTCATAATCAATGAGAACGAAAAAACTATTGCTACGTACTACAACATGGATGAATTCCACAAACGTGCCATGAGTGAATGAAGCCAGACACACAAAAAAGGAAACTGTATAATTCCATTTACGTGATGTTCGAAAACATGATAAACTAGTCTATGCTTTTAGGAGAAAGCTTTGTAGTGGGCATTCTGCTGAGCCACTCACATTTGCCTTTGAGACTAAAACGCTTACTCCTCAGAGCTGCCAGGCTGCGGGCTGACCACCCTCAGCGGCCACCCCTCTCCAGGAGTTAATCTCCCTAGACCAGAGAAAGCTCTTTTTCTTCAGGTCATGCTTTCTTTATGTTAGTGCACATCCAGTGATGTTTTACGTTAATGTACTAAGGTCCAGTTCACCGGGGCAATTTGGGGCAACTCTGCAGAGCCATCTCAGCTTCGAAGTACTCTGCGGGGGCAGCGAAGGTCTGTACTGTGACTGCATTGTGGCCCACCTCCTCCCTCTGTCCAATGCTGTTTCTTTCACTCCCCACATAAGCTTGATTGAAAAATCACTTCCTAATAAAGTTCTGGTGAGAATTCGCCATCTCAGAGTCTGTTTCCCAGGAAGGGGACCTGCAATATGATTACTCATTGCACCCATCCTAGGCCACCAGCTATGCTGAGCCTTCCTGCTGCCCACCCCAGGCTCATGGGGAGGACACAGATGTCATGAAATGATGGAGAGGCCTGCTGAGCTCACCGGCACGCCCACCTTACCCATCCCCAGGTGAGTGGGAAGTGAAATAAGACATGGGCTTCTGGGGTGTTGGAAATGTTCCAGTTTGACATCTGCTTAATGGTTGCACGAGTGTATCTATTTTGTGAAATACGTACTGAGCTTTGCACTTTTGTTTTTTTAATGTTTATTTATTTTTGAGAGAGAGGATGAATGAATGAATGAATGAATGAATGAATATGAGAGGAAGAGGGGCAGAGAGAGAAGGAGACAGAATCCGAAGCAGGCTTCAGGCTCTGAGCTGTCAGCACAGAGCCCAACACGGGGCTCGAACTCACGAACCGTGAGATCATGATCTGAGCCGAAGTCAGATGCTTAACCGACTCAGCCACCCATGTGCCCCTGCACATATGTTTGTGTACCTTTCTGTATGTATGTTTTACTTCAGTAAAAAGTGAGGAAAAATTAGACCCAAGAAGAAGAAAAAAACCTGAAACAAAACTATAATCCCAAGTTTACTACTCAGAAATGAAGACACTGAGCGAATGAAGGTTATTCAGCTAAATACAGTTGATTTCTTGTCTTTTGCAGTAGTTATATTCTACAAAGTCTCTGTAAACACTAAATTAGTAGACATTAAGCCATCGCTCCTAGAGGATATACAAGGTTAAATTGCTGCAAGTCTCTTTGGCCACAATATTTTTTGTCAAGGAGACAATACAAAACCTTGTTTTCTGTGTATTACTATTTAAACATAACTTATTTTAACATATGCCATTGATTCACTAACATTGTACTCACAGTTAATAGCACTGTAACTAATTCCTGATGAAGTTGATATAACACATGTATTCTCTGTAAGGCACATCACAGCCTTGCACTTAGGAACACTAGATAGTCCTTCAGCATTACATTTGGGGGCCACTTTAACCAGCTAAATCACCAAAAAACCCACAAACAAGACAAAAAATTGGTGTAAAATAGACCATGAAAAGAACACTTGTTTTCAGTATGAAAGCTGAATCAAGAAGCAAGAGTGGGGGTTCCGGTTCAAGATGGCAATGTAGGAAGACCCTGAAACTCACCTTCTCCACAGAACACACCAAATTACACCTATTAACAAAATTCCTCCTGAAGAAGAAGTGAGGGCTGACCGAAAAGATACTGAATAACCAAAGACAGAGAGAATGGCAAGAGAATAATAAGAAAGATGAAGAAATGGTAACAAAGGGAACCCCCACCTCCAAAACACTGTGAATAGCAATGGGAATAGTACTGAGGGACCAGGAACAGATCCCTTTGTCCTTGGGTACACAAAAAAACCTTCAGTTTAAAGGGACAACTAGCATATAAAATAGACAATTCTACAACTCTGCCAAGTGGCAGAGGATCTATGGGAAAGCTCTCCAGGTCAGAGGGATTGGAGAACCGCACAGTTTACATTCCCACCCCACCTTCCCTCCCAGCCTAGACGGGAGCAGAGTCTGGACGCCATAAAGGGCTGAGCCGGTTGTCTCAATGACCTTGCAACTTCAGTGAGCTCAGGGTTTACAAGCCCACACCTGCCCTAGACATGCTGGGACACAGAAAAAAAAAGCCATGGTTTAAAAGGGCTGAAGAAGGGAAGGAACGTTCGCTCCCCCTCCTCCTCAAAAGCTCAGACCAGAGCAGGGTCTGGCTCACAGTGAGCTTGTGACCTCAGTGAGCCCAGGATCCACAAGCCCACACCAGCTGCCCTGTGATGTTAGGGCATATAAAACAAGCTGTGAGTGTGTGTGTGTGTGTGTGTGTGTGTGTGCGCGCGCGTGTGTATGTTTTAGCTTTTACTTTTATTTCTTTTACTTTTAAAAATTTGTCTTATTTTGCTTTTATTTTTTTCATTTTTCTTTTGTTTTTCCTCATTCTCCTTCCTCATCTTTTATTATTTTCTTTTTTCTTTCATTATTATTTTTCCTTATTCTCTCTGTAAAAAGACAAGGTTTAAAAGAGTAATTAGCATACACAGCCAAAGCTCCAGCTAGCCAGCAAAAGTCGCCAATCACACACAGTCTGCATGGGGGACACCATATACAAGACCACTCCCTCAACTTTAGGAGAAGTAGCTGTTCCACATAACCCATAGAAATAAAACCCAGAAAATCAAGCAAAACAGAGAGACAGAGGAATATGCTGCAAAAAAAGAACAAAAAGAAAACTCAGAAAAAAACTAAATGAAACAAAGATAAGCAATATCCCTGACAAAGAATTTAAAGTAATGATCGTAAAGATACTCACCAAGCTGGAAAAAGAATGGAAGAACTCAGACCTTCAATAAAGACAAAATATTAAAAAGAACCAATAAAAGTTGAATGACATAACTGAAAGAAGAAAAAACACACTACAGGGAATCAAAAGTAGATTAAAGGATGCAGAAGAATGGATCGGCACTCTAGAAGCAGATAAGGCAATGGAAAGCCTACAAGCTGGACAGCAAAAAGAGAAAAGGATTTTTAAAAATGAGGATGAAGAAATCTCTTGGACAATATTAAGCAAACAAACAATCCCATTGTAGGGGTACCAGAAGAAGAATAAAGAGAATGGTGTACAAAACTTATATGAAGAAGTAATAGCTTTAAAACTTCCCTAACCCGGGGAAGGAAATAGACATTCAAGTAAAAGAAGCACAAGAGTTCCAAACAAGATGACCATGAGGAGGTCCTCACCATGGCACATAAAATGTCAGAGATTAACATAAAAAGAGAATCTCAAAGCACTAACAAAGAAAAATGTTGCCTACAAGGGGAAAATGATAAGATTATCAGCAGATTTTTCAGCAGAAACTTGGCAAGCCAGAAGGGAGTGGCATGATATATTCAAAGTGCTGAAAGGTAAAATCTTCAGCCAAGAATTCTCTATCCAGCAAGGCTACCATTCAGAAGAGGAGGACAGATAAAAAGTTTCCAAGGCAAATGAAAATGAAAGGAGTTCATGACCACTAAGCCAGCCCTAAAGAGATATTAGGGGGGACTCTTTGAGTGGAAAGGAAGATCACAAATGAGAGTATGATAAGTAAAAAACCACAAAAGCAGTAAAAATAAATATTTCTGAAACAATCAGTCAAGGGATCCATAAAATAAAAGGATGTAAAATATGACACCATATACCTAAGACGAGGGTGGGGGAAAGGAGTCAAGAATTGGTTTAAAGTTAAGCAACCATCAACTTAATACAGACTGCTATATGCAGAAGATATTATATATAAACCTAATAGCAGCCACAAATCAAAAACCAGTCATAAATGTGCAAAGAATAAAGAGAAAAGAACCCAAGTTATCACTAAATAAAGCCATGAGGGGTGGGAGGGAGGGGAGGGTGGGTGATGGGTATTGAGGAGGGCACCTTTTGGGATGAGCACTGGGTGCTGTATGGAAACCAATTTGACAATAAATTTCATATATTGAAAAAAAATAAAAATAAATAAAGCCATGAAATAGAGGAAGACAAGAAAGAATCAGAGAAAATCTAAAGAAACAACCACAAAATAAGAATGAAATGGCAATAAATACATATATACCAGTAATTGCTTTTTAATTTTTTTGATGTTTATTTATTTTTGAGAGACAGAGCATGAATGGAGGAGCAGAGAGAGAGGGAGACAGAATCCGAAGCAGGCTCCAGGCTCTGAGCTGTTAGCCCACATGTGGGGCTTGAATTCACAAACTGTGAAATCATGACCCGAGCTGAAGTCGGATGCTCAACCAACTGAGCCACACAGGTGCCCCTCAATAATTACTGAGAATGTAAATGGTCTAAATGTTCCAATCAAAAGACACATGGTGACAGGAGAAAAACCAAGACCCTTGTATATGCTGCCTACAGGAGACTCATTTAAGACCAAAGACACCTGGAGATTGAAAGTGAGAAATATTTATCATGCAAATGGATGTCAGAAGAAAGCCAAGGTAGTAATACTTATACCAGAAAAAATACACTTTAAAAACAAAGATTGTAACAAAAGACAAAGATGAACATTACATAATAATAAAGGGAACATTTCAACAAAAGGATATGATTGTAAATATTTATGCACCCGACATGGGAGTACCCTGATATATAAATCAGTTAATAACAAACATAAAAGAAATAATCAGTAGTAACACAGTAACAGTAGGGGACTTTATACTCCACTTACCTTGATGGACATATCATCCAAACAGAAAATCAACAAGGAAATAGTGGCTTTAAATGACACACTGGACCAGATGGATTTAACATACATATTCAGAACATTCCACCTAAAACAGCAGAATACACATTCTTTTCAAGTGCACATGGAACATTCTCCAGAACAGACCACATATTAGGTCACAAAACAAGTCACAACAAGTTCAAAAAGACCAAAGTCATACCATGCATCCGTTCTGACCATAATTGTATGAAACTAGAAATCAACCACAAGAAAAAATCTGAAAAGAGCACAAATACATGGAGATTAAATAACATACTACTCAAGAATGAATGGATCATTCATTCAAGAAATCAAAGAAGAAATCAACAAGTACATGGAAACAAATGAAAATGAAAATACAATGGCCCAAAATCTTTGGGATATAGCAAAAGTGGTTCTAAGAAGGAAGTTCATAGCAATACAGGTCTACCTCAAGAAACAAGAAAAATGTCAAATAAACAACCTAACCTTATACCTAAAGACGCCAGAAAAAGAAAAACAAAGCCCCAAACCAGAAGAAAGAACATAGTATTAGAGCAAAAACAAATGATATCAAAACGAAAATAGAAGAGATCAGTGATACCAGAGGGTGGTTCTTTGAAAAAATCAATAAAGTTGATAATCCTCCAGCCAGATGTGTTGTGTACACACACACACACACACACACACACACACACACAAACACACACGAAGGAATACTGTTCAGCTTAAAAAAAAGAATGAGATCTTGCCATTGCAATGACATAGATGGAGCTAGATTGTAATGCTAAGTGAAATAAATCAGAGAAAGACAAGTACCATATTATCTTACTCATATGTGGAATTTAAGAAACAAAACAAATGAACAAAGGGTAAAAAAGAAAGACACACAAATCAAGAAACAGACTCTTAATTATAGAGAACAAATTGATGGGAACACCTGGGTGGTTTAGTCAGTTAAGCATACGACCCTTGATTTCAGCTCAGGTCATGATCTTGTGGTAGTGGGATCAAGCCCCACATCGGGCTCCATGTGCTGACAGCATCTGCTTGGGATCCTCTCTCTTCCTCTCTGTCTGCCCCTCCCCTGCTTGTCCTCTCTCTCTCAAAATAAATAAACATTTAAAAAACGAGAGAATTTAACGGTTAGCAGATGGGAAGTGGGTGGGTGGGGATGGGTTAAATAGGTAATAGGGGTTAAGGAGTGCACTTGTGGTAATGAGCACCAGGTGACATATGGGATTGTGGGATCACTATATTGTACACCTGAAATTAATATAATACTGTATGTTAACCAATTAGAATTAAAATAAAGACTTAAAAAATTAAAGATGAGTTAATACCTATCCTATTCAAGCTATCCTCCAAAAAATAGAAGAATGAGGAAAGCTTCCAAGTACATTCTACAAGGCCAGCATTATCCTGATACCAAAACCAGACAAAGCCACCACAAAATAAGAAAACTACAGGCCAATATCCTTGATGAACATAGATGCAAAGTTATTCAACAAAATATTAGCAAACTGCATATAACATTACATTAAAAAGATCATTCACCATGATAAAGTGGGATTTATTCCTGGGATACAAGGGTGGTTCAATATTTGCAAATCAATCAACATCATACACCACTTCAATAAAACAAAGGATAAAAATCATATGATCATCTTAATAGGTGCAGAAAAAGCATCTGATAAGATTCATCAATGATTTATGATAAAAACTCTAAAAAAATGGGGTTAGAGGGAATATACCTCAACATAATAAAGTCCATCCATGAAAAGCCCATAGCTAACATCAGCCCCAATGGTGAAAAACTGAGAACTTTCCCTCTAAGGTCAGGAACAAGACAAGGATGTCCACTGATTCCATTTTTATTTAACCTATTACTAGAAATCCTATCCACAGCAATCAGAAAATAAATATAAATACAAGGCATCTGTATTGGTAAAGAAGTTAAGCCATCACTATTCACAGGTAACATGATACTGTACATACACAATCCTAACAATTCCACCAAAAAACTACTAGAAGTAATAAATGAATTCAGTAAAGTGGTAGGATACAAAATTAATACCCATAAATTGGTAGTGATTCTATTTACTAAAAATGAAGTCTCATAAAGAGAAACTTAGAAAACAACATCATTTACAGTTGCACCAAAAAGAATAAAATACCTAGGAAAAAACTTAGCCAAAGAGGTGAAAGACCTGTACTCTGGAAACTATGAAACACTGATAAAAGAAATTGAAGATGACACAAACAAATGGAAAGCTATTCCATACTCATGGATTGAGAAAATCAATATTGTCAAAATGTCTATATTACCCAAAGCAATCTATAGATTCAATGCAATTCCTATCAAAATACAACAGCATTTTTTTTTGCCAAACTAGAAACATACTACAATTTGTATTGAGCCACCAAAGACCCCGAATAACCAAAGCAATCCTGAGAAAGAACAAAACTAGAGGTATCACAATCCCCGATTTCAAGATATACAACAAAGCAGTAGTAATCAAAACAGAATAGTACTGTCACAAAAATAGACACATAGATTAAAGGAAAACCCCCAAATAAACCCACATATATATGGTCAATTAATCTATGATGAAGGAGGCAAGAATATACAATGGTGAAAAGACAGTCTCTTCAATAAATGGTGCTGGGAAAACTGGACAGTTACATGTAAAAGAATGAAACTGGACTACTTTTGAAGACCATACATGAAAATAAATTCAAAATGGATTAAAGACCTAAAACCATAGAAATCCTAGAAGGGAACATAGGTAGTAATTCCTTTGACATCAGCCATAGCGACATTTTTCTAGATACAAAACATTTTTCTAGAAACAGAAACAAAATCAAACTATTGGGACTACACCAAAAGAAAAAGCTTTTTCACAGCAAAGGAAACAACCTACAAAACAAAAAGACAACATACTGAATGGGAGAAGATAATTGCAAATGGTATTTCTGATAAGGGGTTAATAATTGAAGTATATAAAGAACTCATACAACTCAACAACAAAAAACCCCAATCTCATTAATAAATGAGCAGAGTACCTGAATAGACATTTTTCCAAAGAAGACACAGATTGCCAACAGATACATGAAAAGATGCTCAACATTACTAATCGCCAAGGATGTACAAGTCAAAACTACAAAGTTATATCACCTCATGCCTGTTAAGCTAAAATCAAGAAGACAAGAAACAAGTGGTGAGGATGTGGAGAAAAAGGAACACTTGTGCACTGTTGACAGGAGTGTAAATTTGTACAGCCACTTGTAAAACAGTATGGAGATTCCTCAGAAAATTAAAAATGCCATATGATTCTATTCATAAATGGAATCTTAAAAAAATGAATAAGCAAACGAAAAGCAGAATCAGAACTATAAATACAGAGAACAAACTGATGGTTGCCAAAGAAGAGAGGGGTGTGGTTTGGGCAAAATAAGTCAGGGGAGAGGGAGATACAGGCCACTAGTTATGGAATGAATAAGTCAAGGGAATAAAAAGCAGAGCATGAGAAATATACTCAATGATACTCTAATAGTGATGTAACAGGACAGATGGTAGCTATACTTGGGGTGAACATAATAGCATAATGTATAGACTTGTCAAATTACTAAATTGTACACCTGAAACTAATGGAACATTGTATGTCAACTATACTCAAAAATGGATAGATAGATAGATAGATAGATAGATAGATAGATAAATAGATAAATGGAATTCTGTAGTGGATATTCAGGAATGCAACTGACAAATGTAACCTCTGCTTACACTGCTTTGTATTAGTTAGAAGAGACTTATTATTCCCATTGATTGGTTTCATAATAAATTCATTTTATTAATACAGAAAAGAAGAAGGCAGAGTGGGCATGTGAACTTGAGCACATCAAATTTTTTGCCACTCTGCATCTGTGAATCCTATAAAAGTGTCAGAAGTATTTAAGGTTATAAATAAATTTTACTGAACAGTTAAATTCACAAATGATAGAATCTGTGAAAAATAAGGATCCACTGCTATTTGCAGAACTGGACTTCATATCCTGAGACAGATACCATAAAAGACAACTCTAAATGTTTCTAATGTGTTTTTTACCTTTAGAAAATGCTTAAAAGGAAAAAAAACCCACATAAAAATCCTCAATACAGCAAAATTTTATTTCATCTACGCATTTTCTACAATAAAGAGATTTGAAGATCAGTGCCTTTTAAGAAGTTCTTAGTACTTTAAAAACTATCCCTTTGAGAGAAAGACTGCTGTATGTATTGATTATTTAGTGCTTCTGTAATAAATTAACACAAACTTCGTAACTTAAAAACAATGCAAATTTCTAACCACATGACCCAGTGATTCCACAAAGAAAACAAAAACACTAATTCAAAAAGATATATGTACTTCCATGTCTATTGCAGCATTATTTACAATGGCCAAGACATGGAAACAAGTGCAGTTCCACTGACAGATGAATGGATAAAGAAGATGCATAAAAAGAAGTGGTATATATACATAATAGAATACTGCACAGCCATAAAAAATAAAAAGAATAAAGAGAGCTTGTCATTTGTGACAACATGGATGGACAAGAGGGTATTATGCTAAGTGAAATAAGAGAAAAACATATACCATGTAATTTCACTTATATGTGGAATCTAAAAATAACACAAACCGACTCTGAAATACAGAGAACAGATTGGTGGTTGCCAGAGGGGAGATGAGTGGGAGGATGGGTGAAATAGATAAACGCAATTAATAGGTAGAAACTTCCAGTTATAAAATAAAGAAGTCATAGGGATGCAAAGTGCACCATAGGGAATATAGTCATTAACACTGTAATAATGTTTTATGGTAACAGATGGGTAATTACACTTACATGGTGAGCACTGAGTATAGAATTATTGAATCAATATGTTGTACACCTGAAACTAATGTAACACAGAGGCGCCTGGGTGGGTCAGGTGGTTGAGCGTCTGACTCTTGATTTTGGCTCAAGTCATGATCCCAGGGTCATGGAATCAAGCCCATGTTGGGCGTCACACTGAGTATGGAGCCTGCTTAAGGTTCTGTCACCTTCTGCCCTTCTCCCCTGCTTGTTTGTGCTCCCTCTAAAATAAAATAATTGTTTTTAAAAACAAAAAACAGGGGCACCTGGGTGGCTCAGTCGGTTGAGCTTCTGACTTCAGCTCAGGTCATGATCTCACGGTCTGTGAGTTCGAGCCCCACGTCGGGCTCTCTGCTGACAGCTCAGAGCCTGGAGCCTGCTTCGGATTCTGTGTCTCCCTCTCTCTCTGCCCCTCCCCTGCTCATGCTCTGTCTCTCTCTGTCAAAAATAAATAAACATTAAAAAAAACCGAAAACCAAAAACCAAAAAACAGGGGTGCCTGGGTGGCTCAGTTGGTTAAGTGACCAACTCTTGATTTTGGCCTAGGTCATGATCTTACGGTCATGGGATTGAGCCCTGCATCAGGCTCTGTGTTCAGAGCACAGAGCCTACTTGGGATATTCTCTTTCCCTCTCTGCCCCTCCCACACTTGTTCTCTCTCTCAAAATAAATAAATAAACATTTTTTTTTTTAAAAGCACAAATATCTGTTTTAGTTCTATAGGTCAGAAGTCTGACACAGGTCTCACTGGTTAAAATCAAGGTGTAGGCAGGGCTTAACACCTTCTGGAGGCCTCTGGGTAAAATCTATTTCTTTGCCTTTTCTAACTTCTAGAGGCTGCCCAAATTCCTTGGCTTCCAGGCTTCTTCTTCAATCTTCAAAGTCATCAATGCTTCATCTATGTGACTATTCTTCTTTCATAATTGTATCTTCATCTGACCATAACTGGGAAAATTTCTCCCTTTTTAAGGACTCAAGTGATAATATTTGGCTCACCCGTATAATTAATACAATCTCCCTATTTCAAAGCTCTTAATTTAATCATATACGCAAAATCCTTTTTGTCATGTAAACTGACATACTCACAAATTCCAGGGATTGGGGTGTAGACATCTTTGGGAGGTTATTATTCTGTCTACCACGTGCTACTTTATAAAAGACACTAACTTGACACAACCTGTAAGGAACTAAAGCCAAATAACTTGAACTTAAGGAGGTATTTTTTTCTTTGCAAGTATCATAGAAGGTTATGGTGCTACTTGAAGTTTAGTGTTTTCATGGTAATTGGGTCATGGAAACTACATAAAGTTAAACTTCTGCTCTCTGACAAAGTTTTATTAAAGCATTTACTGAAGTGAATTGG
Source organism: Prionailurus bengalensis (assembly GCF_016509475.1). Taxonomy (NCBI): domain Eukaryota; kingdom Metazoa; phylum Chordata; class Mammalia; order Carnivora; family Felidae; genus Prionailurus; species Prionailurus bengalensis. The sequence continues at coordinate 33,100,191 of NC_057361.1, forward strand.
AACCTGAAAATGACTAACAGCCATTATATGTTTACAGCTGAGAGTAATCAAATTTTGGCTACTATCATTCCGTGCAGGAGGACTACATTAGTAAAAGAACTAGGTATGAAACTCTTACATTTTGGGGAGTTGTCTTAGGCAATTTTGCTGCAGGGAAAGCTATCTAACAAACAACTTTGAAATGTCATTCACGCAGGTCTACAGAATTATTTTTGAAGGACTCAGCTGGTACTTGCTAGGCCTGGCTGTGGATTGACTTTGGTTGTGTTGGGTTCATGTCCACTCTACACGTCTCCTCATTCTTCAAGATGCCCAGGATATGCTCTTAAAGTGGTGGATTCAAGAAACATAAGAGGCCAAGTCCAAACATGTAAACACATTTACATTTTTTGGTCAAATTTGGCAAACCTTATGTCTTCTTACATAGCATTAACCAAAACAAATGACATGAGACACTCAAAATTATGAGTTAGGAAAGTATGCGGGCAGGGAAGGAAGAAATAATTGTGAGTAAATAATATAAACTGCCATAAGGGAAAAGAGAGTACAACAGAGTTTCAGGAGTGACATGGAAAAGGTGAATGGTAAGATTCTAGTCTCAGTCCATCTTGGGTCTCCAAATCTGTACCATGCCTAAACTGACTTATGGCTTCGATGATTCCAGTGACTGACAGCAACATCAATAAATCACTCACACTGGGAAATTAAGCAATTATAGAGATGAGAATTCAGATTTTAAAAGCCAGTGACAGCTTCTGTTCATACCACAAACCTAGTTTGAACAAATCAAGTGATTTTCCAAAAAGGCACTTGAAAATGTGAGTGTTGTTAGGCTTCCATCTAGTGGCCACCAAGAGCCATTGTTCAAGATGGATGATGAGTAAAGAATGTCAAAGATAAATAAATGAATAAATAAATAGGTAAATATCAAGAATGGGGGGGGGGTGCATTTTGAAGATTGCAGCAGAGTAGGAGAAGGACCCAAGGCTCATATCATCACATTGATGAGGTGTAGGGGGTAATGGTGGGGTGGTCCAGAGCCGACAGCCAAGAAAGAATTCTTGAAGATGTCCTTGGTGCAAAAAGGTGATTTTATTAAAGCACGGGGACAGGACCTATGGGCAGAAAGAGCAGCACTGGGGTTTGAGTGGGATTATATACCCTTCAGGTTGGGAGGGGGTCAGGGATAGAGTAAGTCTCTAAGGAATTTTGGAAGCAAGTTTTCTAGGACCTTGAGAGGCAAGGTGCTTTTAGGAAAACACCATTTATTACCATTTAGTAAAACCTCAGTCATGAGACCCTTCAGATGTATATCAGGGGTCATAAGCTTGGAGTATGATTGCCAGCATATATCTTGGGGGAGTTGAGATAAAGGAAGTTTCCAAAGGAATTTTTATATGTTAAAGTAGACTTACAGGATCCTGGAGGTTGGGATAATGTTAAGCCAAGATTCCCTTTTGCCCCTAGCAAAGTGTCATCATGGAGGCAGCTGAGCTCCTACAGGGAGGTCACTCTGCCTGTTTCAAGGACTTGTCAATGGGCTGTAGGCAGTAAGGGAATTTAATTGTTCATTTGCCTTAGTTTCCCACATCACCATGGCAAGCAGTTACACCCCTTTCCTCTGTTCTTAGGTAGCCAAGAGCATCCGAGGAATATCACACATATCTCAGTATCCCACCTGGGGTGGGGGGAGGGGCGGGGTGCTGCTGTTAGCCTGTACTTTTCCCTCAGCTTGCCCCACACTCCCTCATCAGCATGAACACAACTAGATAACTATCAAATCATCATAAATACCCCAGAAATCGACCTGAAGACTGACAGAACAAACTCCACAACTAAAGAGAAAGAAGAAGTAACATCAAAGAAGGTAGGAAGTGCAGAAACATGGCTTAGGGGAGAAACAGATTGCAGGTGCTGCAGAGGGGAGGGAGTTGTGGTTGGGGAGAAGCGCAAGAGAGAGAGGAGCACACAGTGAAGGCACAAGGACAATGCCACTGGCTTGGAAATTGAGAGGGGCTGCATTTTTTGACTTCTTGCAACCAGGGCCTAAAGCCTAGAGTTTTAAAGGTCAGTGGGCTTCCTGGAATAGAACCTGGAGGGCACTGCACTGCTCCTGGAGAGAAGGCAGGCAAACAACCTGGAGGCAGACAGTGTGGAAACAGTAATCTGAAAAATGCCTGGGACACAAAGAAGGGAAATTATTTGCCCTTCTTGGAGCATGACCCTGGGGGGCAGCATTCATAGAGATACCTCTCCAGGAAGAGGGAGCTGGCTGGTGCCATTTCCTGCCCCAACCCCCCAGCCATAAACACAGAGCCACCTGGAGGAAGCAGTGCAGCCCTGCCGCTGGCTGCCTAACTTGCTTACACCAAGCCCCACCCACTGTGCTCTGGCAGGATTGCCCTTCTCAGTCAAGCTTGCCTCAGGCCCACCATGGTGGGCCACTTCCCCAGAAGGCAAACACAAATCCCTACCCACACCATGTCACCTGACCAGAGAATTCTTCAGGGCCTCAGATCTGGTGGAGTTGGTGTTAAGTCTCATTTCCCGAGCAAACCAAAGCACACCTACTTAAAGCTCACGACATTCAGGCCAGGGGCCAAAAACTACTCACAGCAGGCAGGGAGAACCTGCAGATGACTGGCTGAAGGACACAACAGCCAAAACACCACAGCATAGTGCATGCAGCACACACTGGAGACACTCCCTAAAGAATCATGCTCTGCACACTACAGAACTTCTTTTCTCTTAAGGCCATTATTTTCAGGAGCAGGATATATAACTGGCTTTTCTAACACAGAGAAGAAGGCAGAAACTTAGAAAAAATGCCAAGACAGAGGAATTTATCACAAATGAAAGAACAAGATAAGGTTATGGCCAAAGATCTAAGCAAAAGAGATATAAGTAGCATACCTGATGGAGAATTTAAAGCAACAATCATAAGGATACTCACTGGGCTTGAGAAATAGAGGACATCGATGAGACCTTTACTACAGAGATAAAAGAGTTAAAAAGAGACCTTTACCACAGAGATGAAGAATACAATAAATGAGATTGGAAACAGGTTTGATGCTATAAAAAGCAGGCTGGAAGAAGTAGAGGAAAGAATTAGGGACCTAGAAGAAAGTATAAGAACCACATGATCCTCTCAATAGATGCAGAAAAAGCATTTGACAAAGTACAACATGCATTCATGATAAAATCCCTCAAGAAAGTAGGCTTAGAGGGAACATACCTCAACATAATAAGGGCTATATATGAAAAGCCCACAGCTAATACCATCCTCAATGGGGAAAAACTAAGAGCTTTTTCTATAAGGTCAGGAACAAGACAAGGATGTCCACTCTCCCCCTATTACTTAACATAGTACTGGAAGCCCTGGCCTCAGCAATCAGAAAACAAAGAGATATAAAATATATCCAAATCAGTAAGGAAGAAGTCAAACTTCCACTATTTAAAGATGACAAGATACTCTATATAGAAAACCCAAGAGACCACCAAAAAACTACTAGAACTAATGAGCAAATTCCATAAAGTTGCAGGATACAAAATCAATGAACAGAAATCTGTTGCACCTCTATACACCAATAATGAAGCAGCAGAAACAGAAATTAAGGAAACAATCCCATTTACAATTGCACCAAAAGCATTAAGATACCTAGGAATAAACCTAACCAAAGAGGTAAAAGACCTGCACTCTAAAAACTATAAAGTACTGATGAAAGAAACTGTAGATGACACAAAGAATTGGAAAGACATTTAATGCTCATGGATTGAAAGAACAAATATTGTTAAAATGTCTATACTACCGAAAACAATCTACACATTTAATGAAATCCCTATCAAAATACCAATAGAATTTTTCACAAAGCTGGAACAAATAATCCTAAAACTTATATGGAACCACAAAAGCCCCTAAAAAGCCAAAGGAACCTTGAAAAAGCAAAGCAAAGCTGGAGGCATCATAATTGCAGACTTCAAGTTACATTACAAAGGAGTAGCGATCACAACAGTATGGTACTGGCACAAAAAGAGAGAAATCAATGAAACAGAATAGAAAACCCAGAAATGAACCCACAACTGTATGGCCAATTAGTCTTGAACAAAGCAGGAAAGAATATCCAATGGGAAAAAGATGCTCTCTTCAACAAATGGTGTCAGGAAAATTGTACAGCTACATGCAAAAGAATGAAACTATACCACTTTCTTATACCAAACACAAAAATAAATTCCAAATGGATTAAAGAACTAAATGTGAGGCCATAAACCATAAAACCCTAGAGAAGAACACAGGAAGTAACCTATTTGACATTGGCTGTAGCCACCTTGTTCTAGTTATGTCTCCTGAGGCAAGGGAAACAAAAGCAAAAATAAACTATTGTGGCTTCATCAAAATAAAAAGCTCCTGCACAGTGAAGGGAACAATCAACAAAACTAAAGGGCAACCTATGGAAGAGGAGGAGATATTTGCAAATGACATATCTGATAAGGGGTTGGTATCCAAAATATATAAAGAACTTATAAAACCCAACACCCAAAAAACAAATAATCCAATTAAAATATGGGCAGAAGGCACGAATAGACATTTTTCCCAAGAAGACATACAGATGACCAACAGACACATGAAAAGATGTTCAACATCACTCATCATCAAGGAAATGAAAATGAAAACTACAGTGAGATACCACCTCACACCTGTCAAATGGTGAAAATCAACAACACAAGAAATGACAGGTTTTGGCAAGGATGCAGAGAAAGGGGAACGCTTGTGCACTTTTGGTGTGAATGCAAACTTGTGTAGTCACTGTGGAAAACAGTATGGAGGCTCCTCAAAAAGTTAAAAATAGAACTAACCTCTGATCCAGTAATTACACTATTTACAGAATACACAAATACTAATTTAGGGGTGCCTGGGTGGCTCAGTCGGTTAAGTGTCAGACTTTGTCTCAGGTCATGATCTTGTGGTTCTTGAGTTCAAGCCCCACATTGGGTTTTCTGCTGTCAGCGCAGAGCATGCTTCAGATCCTCTGTCCGCCTCCCTCTCTGCCCCTCCTCCACTCTCTCGCTTTCTCAAAAATAAAGACATTAAAAAATGCTAACGTAAAGGGATACATGCACCTCAATGTTTACAGCAGCATATCTACAATAGCCAAATTATGGAAATAGCCCAAGTGTCCATCAAGTGATGAATGGATAAAGAAGAAATGGTACATATATACAACAGAATATTAGCCATAAATAAGAATGAAATCTTGCCATTTGCAGCAACATGGATGGAGCTAAAGAGTATTCCACTAAGTGAAATAAGTCAGTCAGAGAAAGACAAATACCAAGTGATTTCACTTGTGGAATTTAAGAAGCAAACCACAGGAACAAAGAAAAAAAGAGATAAGCCAAAAAACAGACTCTTAATTATAAAGAACAACGTGATGGCTACCAGAGGGGAAGTGGGCAGGAGGCGGGGGATGGATTGAATAGGTGATGGGACCGAAGGAGTACACTTGTGATAAGCACCAGGTGATGTATGGAAGTGCTGAATCACTATATTACACATCTGAAACTAATATTACACTGTATGTTAACTATACTGGGATTAAATAAAAACTTAAAAAAATAAATATCTAGAACATCTGTGGCATGCAAGTCCAATTCAATGCATGTTAAGGACAGTATTTATAGACGAGGAATTGTTTCTTAAGGGTTTCTGTCCTCCACGCTATACCTAGAACAGAGCCTCACAAACAGAAATTAATGAGAATTTGTTGGTGGATTTCATTCAGACAAGTTCCTTTTCCCTTATGGAACATAAAACCCTTTTTTGTGAATGCCTTTTTCATCTTTTCATAGTCTTGGGTGGTAGATAAGAAGCCATCATCATGCAAATTTGCTTCCTTCAATATTGCCCAAACATGAAAATAATAACTTTTCATGACAAATGACCTGTATAGTCACTACTCTGAATTTGATCTCCATCATATAGCCTGCTTCTTGGCTGATACACTGTTCCTTTTTTCAAATAACAGCCCTATTATGATAACTATATGACACATAATTTTTAAATGTGTACAATTCAATGTTTTTAGTATATTCCCAGAGTAGTGCAACCATGACGACTATATAATTTCAAAGCATTTTCATATCTTCAAAAGAGGCCATGTACCCATGTGTACCCATTAGAAGTCACTCCCCATTCCTCTTCCCTCCAGCCCCTGGAAAATACTAGTCTACTTTCTTTTTCCATGGATTTGTCTATTCTGGCATTTCATATAAGGGGAACCATACTGTATGCAGCTTTTGGTGATAGGCTTCTTTCATTTCAGCATGTTTCCAAGGTTTATCCTTACTGATGCACGTATCAGTACTTTGTTCAATTTTTTTTTGTTGTTGAGTAATATTCCATAGTATGGATATACCACATTTTGTTTATCTATTCATCAGCTGATGGGCAATTGGGTTGTTTTCCGTTTTTGGTTTTTATGAATAATGCTGGCAGAACATTTGTGTACAATAGTTTGGAGGGACATAGGTTTTCAGTTCTCTTGGGATATAAACCTAGGAGTGGAATTGCTGAGTCATGTGGTAACATATGTTTAACATTTTGAGGGACTGCCGGCTGTTTTCTAAGTTTCACACAATTTTACAATCCCACTGGCAAGGTATGAGAGTTCCAATTTCTCCACATCCTCATCAACACTTGTTGTTGTCTATCTTTTTTATTATTGCCATCCTAGTGTGGGTGAAGAGGTTTCTCACTGTGGTTCTGACTGAATTTTCCTGGGGGCTATTAATGTTAAACACCATTTAATGTGATTATGGGCCATTTGCATGTCTTCTTTGAATACATGTGTATCCAAACCCTCTGCTCATTTTTATTGGGTTATTTGATTTCCATTGCTTGGTTGTGAGTTTTCTCCCATTCTCTGCATTGTCTTTTCCTTATCTTTTGAAGCACAAAAGTTTTTATTTTTTTAAAGTTCTTTTTCTTTTAATTTTTTTTAATGTTTATTTATTTGAGAGACAGAGACAGAGTGCAAGCGGGGGAGGGGTAGAGAGCCAGAGGGAGACACAGAATCTGAAAAAGGCTCCAGACTCTGCACTGCCAGCACAGAGCCCAATGCAGGGCTCAAACAAACCGTGAGATCATGACCTGAGCTGAAGTTGGACACTTACCCGGTGTCCCAAAGTACAAAAGCCTTTAATTTTGCTGTAGTTCTATCTTTTACTTCAGTTTCTTATGTTTTGGGAGTCATATGTAAGAAACCAGTGCCTAGCCCAAGGCTATAAAGATTTACTCCTATCTTTTCTGTAAGTTTTATAGCGCTACCTCTTACATTTAAGTCTATAATCCATTTATAAGTTAATTTTTTGCATATGGTGTGAGGTAGGTGTCTATTTTTTTGAATGCAGCCATCATTTGTTACCCACTGAATGGTCTTGGGCAACCTTGTCAAAAGCCAATTGACCATAAATGCATAGTTTTATTTCTGGGTCCTCAATTCTATTCCATTGATTTACATTTCTACTCTTAGACTAGTACTACACAGTCTTTATTAACATAGCCTTGTAGTAAGTTTTGAAATCAGGAAGTGTGAGTCCCCCAACTTTGTCCTTTCTCATTACCATATGAATTTTAAGTGTGGTTTAATTTTTTCAAAGAAAAATAAATAAATAATAATAAAAACCCAAACGAATTGGGTGTTTTTTGTTTTTTGTTTTTTTAGAGATGTGTTGAATCTTTAGATTGCTTTGAAGATTTCCATCTGATTCTGGGTCGTGAATATTGAATAAAGGAGTGCAAGAAAGTAAATGTTTCTTAATGCATGACCCCAGGTATTATAGGAGTATAAATAATGTGCACAATATACAGGTATGACTGGATATGTCGGTATTTGATATATATGAGTTATTTGTTGTATAAACTCATGCTGAAGCTGTATTTTTAAGAATTTATATGAGGGGGCGCCTGGGTGGCGCAGTCGGTTGGGCGTCCGACTTCAGCCAGGTCACGATCTCGCGGTCCGTGAGTTCGAGCCCCGCGTCCGGCTCTGGGCTGATGGCTCAGAGCCTGGAGCCTGTTTCTGATTCTGTGTCTCCCTCTCTCTCTGCCCCTCCCCCGTTCATGCTCTGTCTCTCTCTGTCCCAAAAATAAATAAAAAAAAAACGTTGAAAAAAAAAAAAGAATTTATATGAGATAGTCAGGGTTGAGAATAAACTGGTAAAATTAAAAAGATGACAGACAGCAGGATTCATTTTGACTATGGAATAAATAACATTGATGATGGCAGGTGAGTTGTCATGTTAACAATATTAAGTCTTCTGATCCAGGAACATGGAGTGTCTTTACATTTATTCAGGTCTCGTGCAGTTTCTTTCAACAATGTTTTGTAGTTTTCTGTGTACAATCTTGCAATTCTTTTGTCAATTTATTTCTTAGTATTTTCTTCTTTTTGATGCTATTGAGAATGGAATTGTTTTCTCAATTTAACTTTCAGATTGTTCATTACTGGTATTTAAAAACACAAATGAGGCTGGCTCAGTTGGTTAAGCGTCTGGCTCTTGGTTTTGGCTCAGTTCGTGGTCTCATAGTCCGTGAGATTGAGCCCCACATCAGGTTCCATGGCAACAGTGCGGAGCTTGCTTGGGATTCTGTCTCCCTCTCCCTCTGCCCCCCCCTGCTCATTCTTTCTCTCTCTTTCTCTCAATAAATAAATAAACTTAAAAAAACACAATTGATTTTTGTGTATTGATTTTGTATCCTAAAACCTTGCTGAACTTGTTTATTAATTTTATAAATTTTGTTGTGGAATCCTTAGGGATTTCTATATGTAATGTGCAAATAAAAATAGTTTTACTTTTTCCTTTCCTATTTGAATGCCTTTTATTTCTTTTGCTTGCCTAATTTACTTGGCTAGAAACTCCAGTACAATGTTGAATAGATGTGGTGAGATCATATATCTTTGTCTTGTTCCTAATCTTAGAGGAAAAATTTCATTTCTGACCCCAAGTATGATGTTAGTTGTAGGTTTTTGTATATGTCTCTTTTAGGATTAGGAAGTTTCCTTCTAATCTTAGTTTGTTAGCTATATTTATCATAAGAATATGATGGATCTTCTCAAATTCTTTTCCTGCATTTATTGAGATGTTGTTTTTGTCCTTTATTCTATTAACAAATAGTATATTGCATTGATTTATCGTCATATGCTGAAACAGCACTGCAAACCTTAAATAAATACCACTTGGTTGTGGTATATAATCATTTGTATATGTTGCTGAATTCAGTTTGCTAATATTTTGTTCATAATTTTTACAGCTGTTCCTTAGCACTATTTGTGGTTTTCTTGTCTCGTTTTGATACTGTAACATTTAAAATTTTCCACTTTCCCTAGGTTGTTCTCTTGCTAAATAAATAGTTCTCCATTTTTCCTCAAATCACGCCATTTTCTGGATCTCTAGTTACTCACTAAAGAGAAAGAGAGTGAAACTAAGAATGAAGGAGAGAGATTGAAAGAAAGGCAAACGTACTCTCAGCTATGATGGGCACATATGATTAATCTCTAAGTAATTTTGACTTGTTAACTAAATTCTGTGGCCTTACCACAGGTCTTAAGACAGTTGAATTGAACTCTCTAGAGCTCTCTGGACTCCATTTTGTCAAAAGAGAACAAAGTGACTCTGTCCTACACACACGCATTCACGCGTGCCAGCGCTAAACCACGACTATGACCACCACCATCACCACCATACCTCTTTTAAACTCATACTCGGTGCCAAACTTGGCCTGAGAAGAAACCAACATTCCACCTCTATAGAGCAGTAGCACTTATCTATTCTTTTTCACTTTTTAAATATAAATATGTAGTTACTCTCCAGTGAGAGGGCCAGCGCAGAGCCCAGTGAAATCATGTTGATAATTCTCCTCTCTCTCTCTGAACACTGTGACACAGATAAAAACAAATTTTAAAAAAATATCAAGGAAAATCTAGAAAGGAGTATTCTTATTCAAGGGCAATTTTAGCCTGCTTGTTGGATATCCATCTTGTTTCCTAGGGGCAGGAAGTTAGGAAGGCAACTGACAAAAAGAACATTTGATTTTGAATTGGCTCTTCTTGTTCAGTCACTTGGTTCTAGGCATACAGGTACAAGTCATTCAAAGGACAAAGCCTTGGGTAGCCACCTTAATTTACCCTGGCCAGGAACCTATCAAGAAGCCTCATTCTGCCCCATGGCTTTGATCCAGTATCCTTTGGCACCATACAGTATAAAGAGATTTCTCATCTAGACCTATGTTCCAAATGACCAGCCCACCCACAGACCCCATAGCTGACCTGCTGGCCTCTCCGTGGGGCCAATGCCTAATAAGAGTAGACATGCTTTACCCTTGCTTTATTCAAAGTTCTCAACATTTTGGTTTTGTCCCAGGCTACAAAATATTTCCTGACTTGTGACAAACTCTTTCTTACTTCTGCCTAATTGGACTTATCTTGTTCTTCATTCTTTTGGATTTTTAAGGTGGGAAGTTAGATAATTTATTTGAGACTTTTACTCTTTCCTAAAACAGGCATTTAGTGCTATAAATTTCCATCTAAGCATTGGTTTTAGCTGCATCTCAAAAATGTTGATATGCTGTGCTTTACTCACGTGGAGTTCCAAATAATTTTTAATACTTCCTGGTCTCTTTCAGTTATGGACTGTTCAGAAGTATATGTCTTAGTTTTCAAATATTTGGGGATTTTTTTAAGATCCTTCGTGATTTCTAGTTTAATTCTATTGTGGTCAGAGAACATATCTTGCATGATTTGAATCCACTTAAGTTTATTGAGACTTGTTGTATGGCCCAGAGTATGGTCTGTCTTGGTAAATGCTCCATGTGCACTCAAAAATAATATGCTTCTAAAGAATAAGTTTCTAAAGATTTCTTTCTTTTATGTCTCTATGATTTTTCTAAACATGAACATTATTTCCTCTTTTTGTTTCTTTTTTCCCTGACTATAACAAGTCAGAACTATAACAAGTAAACCCCACCAGTTGCCTACAGAGAGTAGAACTGTGTGTTTTTTGAGCTATGTGAATGCATTAATTATTTGAAAAATAAGCATATTTTTAAAAAGTAAAGAGCGGTAATTGAATAATGGGAGTGGACTAAACTCAAAGACAATTATGTACACATACACAAGCCAGAATGAATATAGTTAGCAAAACAGAGGTCGTGAAGAATGCTTGGAAGATAGAAACAGGAGTTGCTTTCAGAATGATAATACCAGAGAAGTTAAAATACCTGCAGTAGAAAGTCAAGCACACTCAAAGAAGGCTCAAGAACAGAATCAAGGACCAGCAGAGGTCCTGGGTGGACTATGAGATTAAAGAGCTGATCTCTGAACAACAGATCTTCCCCCCACCCCCCCTACCCCCACTCTGACCTTCATCCAACCTTGCATTGGACAAAGCCACAGTGGCAAATGAACCACTTTGACTTCTTTAAACTACACTCCCATGACAGTGAGTTACTTGAACAGAAAGGGAAACCAAGTTAGCATAGGCGTTAGACAACTGAAGACCTGCAAAGCAGAAATGAAACAAAACAAAAGAATACTTCTACCTAGAAGAAAGATCTATCTACCCAAGCCTTTTGGTGTCAGAGAAACGCCATGCTTGGGCATTGGGGATAGTATCTATCCTACCTGTAAGCTCCATGACATCTACTCCCACAGGAGAAGACCACTCCCTGGTTGACATGCTCCATCCTCCCTATTCATAGGAGAAACTTGTTAGTGAAATGGACATCATGACTGTAAATCAGACCCATGCTAATTACCTAGGCTAATAAAATAAGTCATTTATTGCTAAATATGAATGTGCAAAGTTTGAAGTATTTCAAGAAAGTAAAAAAGATGATGACAAACACATGTATTTATATTTTACAAGAAATAGAAATTTACCAAAAAAGTTCAAATTCATATTCTTAGAATTTTGCAAGACAGTGGGTTTATAAAATAAGAACATGCTGCAATAGAAGGAATTGGAGAACAAAATTAAATATTTGGGAAATAGACATATTATCGCAAAATTAAAAACTTAACCACCAGGTGCTCAGCGCAGGGTGTCCCTGCCTCACATAGGCTCCAACTGAACCTAGAACAGAGCATGCGCAGCCCCGCCCCACCCCTTATCCCCTTCCCCCAAACCGGAAACTCGCCCCCGTTTCCTGTAACGGACCCCAGCTCCGGTCCTGTTCCAGAGCCGCTGCCGCGTCCGAGCCCAACGGACGCTGCCTAGAGGTCTCCGCTGCCACTGAGTGCCTCTGGCTCCTCTCGCCATTCAAGCTGGGCAATTTTCGAGGCCGCCGCCGCCGCCTTGGGCCTTGCCGCTGCCCAATCCGGAGTCCTCGCTTCGGAGTCACCTTCGCCCTCGTCTTGGTGCCAGTGCTGCCAGCCATGGCCACCGCGCCGTCCTCTCAAGTGCGCCAGAACTACCACCCGCAGTGTGAGGCCGCCATCAACTGCCAGATCAACCTGGAGCTCTACGCCTCCTACGCGTACCTGTCCATGGCTTTCTATTTCGACCGCGCCGACGTGGCCCTGGGGAATTTCTCCAAGTTCTTCCTGCGCCAGTCCCACGACGAGAAGAAGCGTGTCGAGAAGCTGATGCAGCTGCAGAACCAGCGTGGGGGCCGCATCCGCCTCCACAACATCATGAAGCCTAACCGCGACAACTGGGAGAGCGGCCTGAAGGCCATGGAGTGCGCCTTTCATCTGGGGAAGACCGTGAACCAGAGCCTGCTCGACCTGCACCAGCTGGCCACCGTCAAGAACGACGCCCACCTGTGCAGCTTCCTGGAGACCAACTGCCTGCATGAGCAAGTCAAGGTCATCAAAGAGCTGGGGGGCTACATCACCAGCCTGCGCAAGATGGGGGCCCTGGAAGATGGCTTGGCAGAATACCTCTTTGACAAGCTCACCCTGGGCAACAGCGACAAGAACTGAGTTGGGACTGCCTTCCCATAGCCACAGGGGGCATGGTAACTTCCCCTGGTCACCATGCCGAGCATGCATTTTGCAGTATTGCGCTTGCAAAACGTTCCAGTTTCTTCTTCCAGTTTTCCATAAATAAAAAAAGTTATTTTGTTTCAATAAAGTTATTTGGTTCCTAAAGAAATAAAGGTCTCTGGTTCATTCGCGTGTGCAAAACCCTAACCTTTTAAATTTTAAAACAGGTATCCAGGAGTCCCTCCACCCACCCATGCCTCATCCACATACAGCTCAGGATTTCCATAGATGAAAGAAGAAGTTATTCCATGGGACCACGGAAAATGCAAAATTAATCTTCCCATTCTAAACTATAGGCAGATGGGGGTTGGGTGGTGTGAGGTGGGGCCCTGGTGAATGTGGGTGGGTGTGCATGGGAAATTATAAGAAAAAAAAAAAAAGATGGTGTAGAATTCATCATAGTGGTTTCCTCTAACAAAGAACTGAAGAATGCGATAAGGCAGGGATTAAAGGGAATCTTCAACATTACACGAAGACTTTTTATTTACTAAAATAGGCAAACAAAAAAAAATAAAATAAAATACGCAAACATTAATGTTTGAGCTTCTGGGTGGGAACATGGGGGTCTTAGAAGCAGGTATGGCAGAGCATCTTTTTTGACAAGCTCACCCTGGGCAACAATGATAATATAATTGAGCCTTTAGGCTCACTTTCCCATAGACATGGGAGTGACCTCCTAGGTCACCATGCTGGACACGCATAGTGCCCTTACAAAATATTCAAATACAGTTTTCTCCTTCAATTGTACACTTTCTTCTCTCAGAGTAATAAAGTACCAAAAAACCCCACACTACCTGATTAGAAGAGCTGAACAATATCAGGCCAAGGCTAAGGTCAAATTTGTGATATTGAATATGAAGTAGAATAAATCCCCCTAAATGTTAAGCCAGTGAGTCTGGCTGCTTTGAAGAATACGGAGGGTGAGGGAGAGTTGAAGCTGGGAGGCCAGTCAGGAGACATTGTCACCAGTCCGATGAGAGACACTGGTGGTTGAACAGGAGAGGAAGCTGAAGAAAAGGTGACTGAGACAAATTCTAGTTGCATCTGGATGACGCAACAAGATTTGCTTATGGATCAGAGGTAAATGAGAAATGGGAGAAATTATCTAGGTTCTGCTATTTGTACTTGAACACCTGACTTGATGGTAATGCTATTTATTAATCTGAGGATGTTTGCTGGGGAACCTGAGGGGTGGGGAAGGCATGTCACGTAAAACCTGAGATGCCTGTTAGATATACAAGTGGAACTTCCATGCAGGGGGTCAGAAGAATGAATCTGGAGCTCAGGTGGGATGTCAGGTTTGGAAATACACACATAGGTGACATCAGCTACAGATGGTGTTGAGGTCATGCGACCAGATAAGCTCACCAGAAACAAGAGCATAGAGAATGTGGCACAGGAAGCCCCATGCCCAGTGCAGCTACCATTAGAGGATGGGTTGAGATATTCAAACATCCAGAGGGCTGCTGGTCCCACCCTGACCATTACCTCATTCCACACTGTGACCATCTGTGCCCATTCCAAGTGTCCCCAAATCAGCCTGTTCCTAACCTCAGAGTGGCCTTTGGTTTCTGCTTTCAAGATGTAGTGAGAAGTTAGCCTATTATCTTGTCTTCATGGCTATGGGTAGAAAGAAATTATCTCTTAGTAAAAAGATTTTTCAATGAAGTGAAAAAGCTGCTAAGCTCTCCCCTTGTATAAAACTCTTCCCTCTCGCAGTATACTCTGTTTGACCAAATGAAATCTGTGCTCATGTAAACCGTAAAGTTGTCCATGTCTTGAAAAAAAACACTCAAAACATTTTGTTTCTTCTATACTAGTGTAGTTTACAAAGATCAACATTAAAAATGTATATGCATTGTATATGATATTCAAAGATACATGGGTAGCTTGAGTCTCCTTAAAGCTAACAGATTGCTGTGAAGTTTTAGTAAAAAATGAACAAGTTCAGCTAATCAGTAATATCCTTTCACATTTTCCCATGATTGTGCTTTAACATTATCTTAAAAATGAAGATTATGGCCCTTCCAGTTTTGTTTCCAGAAAATGTTATTACCTCTTTTATTTTTGCTAGTCAAACTTGATCTTTCTCTGCTTGGTTTGAAGTTGTCTGCTCCCCCTGACATTGCCTCAGGGGTGTGTGTGTGTGTGTGTGTGTGTACATATACATATATATACACATAAATACATATGTATATACTTATATGTACATATATAACTGTTCTCTTCTAGATATGAGGAAGCATAGAGTGACTATCAATATATGAGTTTTCAAAACTGGAAATTGGGGATCTTTTCTACTTTCCGGTTTTGGAGAAGCAGTTGGTATAGTGGTTTCTTAACCTCCCACTGCCTGGGTTCACATCCCGGCCTAGCCACTTACTAAATTGGGTGAATGTGGACATGTAATTTAACTTTTCTGTGCCTCCGTTTCCTCCCATGTAAAAGAGGGATAATAAAAGCATCAACCCCATCGGTTGCTGAGAAGATTAAATGAGTGAATATGTTTAAATGTTTCCAACAGTGGCTGGCACACAGAGTACACATAAGCCATCATTTATCACCACCACCTTCATCCACTTCTAAGTTCTTGGTGGTGTTCCTTTGGGGAGAAGATTCCACATGTGTACTTTGCCACTGGGGGTCGCTCTTGCATTTCAACCAACTGTGTCATTCTGAATACCGAGAAGGAAAAATCTTTGGTAGCTGCTTGGCTGTCAGGTGCCGCCAGGAGTCAGGAGGGTAGATTGCTGTTTTCAGGCCCCAAAGTCAGGCCCAAGCCTGGAGGGGGGTTGCTGTTTCAATCAGCCTTCCCCTTAAATCGCCCCCTTCAACATTTTTTGCGTATTCTTCCCAAACCCAGGTTGCCTGAGCCTCCTCTTTCCAACTTAACTAACATTCCACTCTTCAGAGATGGGAAAGAAAGGATGAAGTGCTAATCCTGATTCCACCATCATCTGGATATTTGAACCTGAAATGGAGTGGAATGGGTGGACTGGAAAAGGAGAATGGGCAAAAGGGCTACTAATAGCACAACAACTAAAATTGAAAAATCACTTTAGCACATAGGTGCTCAAACTTTGCTGCACATTAGAACTGCCTGTGGAGTGTTTAGAACTCTCAACATCCAGTCCACATCCCAGGCCAAATGTATCAGTCTCTGGGGCAGGACCTAGACATCCCAGGCATGAAAAACAGGGCAAACACCTTGCTACCCAAAGTATGGTCCTCTGCCCAGCACGTCACTGTCATCTGAGAGCTTGTTAGAAATTCAAAATCTTAAGCCCTACCCCAGGCCTACTGAATCACAATCTAATTTTGGTGGGATGGGTTAAATAAGTGATGGCGATTAAGGAGGGCACTTGTTGTGATGAGCACTGGGTGCCATATGGAAGTGTTGAATCGCTACATTGTACGCCTGAACCTAATACAACAGTGTGTGTTCACTAACTGAAATTTAAGTAAAAACTAAAAAAAAAGAATCTACATTTTAAAGACCCCAGATGATGTATATGCACACTGAATTTTGAATAGCATTCTTGGCATTCATTTTGGAATCACCTGGGGAGCTGGAAGGTAATTCTGATGCATGGGTTTAAACAACTGACTGGGCCACACCCTCCAGTAAGTAGTGGACCAAGCACAATAAAAATATACGCTAACATCAATTATTGAATCAACAATCATTGATCACACGCGTGCATGCACACATACAGGCACACACAATTTTACCCAAATCTGCTCTTCTATCATTAACTGGTTTGTTTCAGAGTGTAGGTTGGCAAACTACAGCCTATAAGCCAAATCTGGCCCCTATGTGTTTTTACAAAGTCTTATTAGAACAGAGCTGCACCCCGCTCTGGAAAGCAGTGTGGAGGTTCCTCAGAAAATTAAAAATAGACCTACCCTATGACCCAGCAATAGCACTGCTAGGAATTTATCCAAGGGATACAGGAGTACTGATGCATAGGGGCACTTGTACCCCAATGTTTATAGCAGCACTCTCAACAATAGCCAAATTATGGAAAGAGCCTAAATGTCCATCAACGGATGAATGGATAAAGAAATTGTGGTTTATATACACAATGGAATACTACGTGGCAATGAGAAAAAATGAAATATGGCCTTTTGTAACAACGTGGATGGAACTGGAGAGTGTGATGCTAAGTGAAATAAGCCATACAGAGAAAGACAGATACCATATGGTTTCACTTTTATGTGGATCCTGAGAAACTTAACAGAAACCCATGGGGGAGGGGAAGGAAAAAAAAAAGAGGTTAGAGTGGGAGAGAGCCAAAGCATAAGAGACTGTTAAAAACTGAGAACAAACTGAGGGTTGATGGGGGGTGGGAGGGAGGGGAGGGTGGGTGATGGGTATTGAGGAGGGCACCTTTTGGGATGAGCACTGGGTGTTGTATGGAAACCAATTTGACAATAAATTTCATATATTAAAAAAAAAAAAGAACAGAGCTGCATCCATTCAATTATCTATTGTCAATGGCTGCATTTGCACTACAACAATACAGTCAGTAGTTGTAACAAAGACCATATGGCCTGCAAAGCCTAAAACGTTTACAGAAAATCTTCACCAGCCCATGTCTGATAGTAACTTGCCACAGGCCCTGGATTCATCTAAATTTGCCAGATACGTTAAATCTTTCACCTGCCTCTATGCATCTATGCATTTGTCCTTTTCTGTTTCCTTTTATTTTCTCTCACTTTCAATAAATATTCTAGAATGCTTTGGGTAGATACAATATTTTACAGTGTTACAAGTATTGCAATTGTCACCTTCCAGACTGACATCTTTGTGTATTTCAGCAAGTCAGCCTGTGGCCTTTCTGTGTCTTGAGTTTTGCTAGTCCCTCAATAAGCCTTTGTTAATTGAGGGCCATCAGTCATCCCGCTTCTGGGAGCATCAGAGTGGAACAAGGCCTGACTGGCCTTTTTGACTGATTCTCCACAATCACATATTCATCACAGAGACTGCTTAAAGTGTACTCAGTTTTAAGTTATTGCAATCTATTCCAATCATCTTTCTTACTGTGAGGCATTTAAATTTCATTAATATGCAAAACTACTGCCTTGTCTAAGGAGGAATAGACTCCTTCCCTTTTATCTGTATTTCAGCATTTACTTTTTGTAATGTTGTGTTTGGTTTATAACTTATTATATGTGATATTAACTATGCCACACGCAACAAGGAGGTTTACTCTTTTTTCCTGTGGGATAATTCTCTGTGCATGATTTTCTTTCCTCCCAAAAGCTGAATTCTTCTATAAAGTTTATGGAGAAGTGAATAAAATATATTTTATATCTATAAATTATAAGATAAACCTAAATTAAAACATTCTAGGAAAGGAGCATCCATATTACTTGTGAATTTTTTGGCCAAACAGCCATTCTTTCAACAAATTATATTGAATTCGGTGATGTGTCCTGCACTATGCTTGGCACTAAGAATATAAGGTGACAACACATAGAAGTATGCTGGAAAAGACAGATACATAAGCAGATACCTTCAATCTATTTGGGTGAAATCTAAAAGAGGAGGAAACACAAAGCACTATGTGAGTTCAGGAGAGGAAAGAAGTCTAGATTTTACCTGGGAGAAAGGAAACTCACTGTGGAAGTGACACTGAGTCTTGAAAGACGAACTGGAGTTTTTCAAGTAGACAAAGGAGGAAAGGGTAGGTCAGCTCTGTTCATTTGCTGCAAAGGAGCCAAGACAGAGGAAAAGGTTACAGATTCAGGAGTGTAAGGGGATACAGTTAATAAAAGAAGATCTAGACGAGGAAAAGAGAAGTGGTAGATTTACCTTACACAGGAGGAGGGACAGGTTTTTCTTTTAGGAAACTCTATAAAAACTCTTCTCTCAAAAGTAATCACTGACTTTGTAATTAATATCACCTTTGGTCTTTTTTCAGCACTTGTCTTGCTTAATCACTGTAACAATTAGCAGTGTTGACTAGTCCTTCCTTCCTTGCCTTCTCTTTTCATAATTTACTTAAGATCTATCTGTAAAAAAATATACAGACCTAACCACTGTTGGGGAGGGAAATTTTTCTTCTACTCTTCTAGTTTCAGTGGCTGGTCAAACAATTAAAATGACATAAGACAGATTAACAGGAGAAAAATAAATTTAATTTCATACCAATGGGACCTCCAAATATACAAGGCTCAAAATGCAGCCAGATAATTGAGATTTATGTAAAATATCAGAAAGAAGGAGGTCAGGAGTCTCAAAATAGAAAGAGCAGGAAGGCCATTCACAGAAAGGCAAAGGAGATGTTTGGAAAACAAAGGTCGCCCCGTTAGGCAGATAAATTTCTTAGGTTAAGAGGTATAGCTAGTAATATAGCTCTTTTCCTAGTACAGACAGGCAATGGAGTTGGAGGGGGAAGAGGTAAAGAGCTTTTCCTGAATCTGCTGGGTTTTGACTGTCTTTAGCACAAAATAATTCGTATACCAAAGAGGCATATTTTGGGATGAAAGATTCTGTTCCTCTTCCCCTCCCTTTTAGATTCTGCTATTGACCTTTTCAACTTTTATTTTATATACACTCCCCCTTGAGTTCAGACATATACATGGACAATATTGTTATCTCTATCTCTCTGTCTCTCTTTCTCAGTCTATCTCTCCTCCCAGATTCTTTTCTTGACTACGAGACTTGCACAGTTATATGTGAAACATCTCCCTATGGATATTCCCAGAAGACTCAGACTCAACAAGTCCCCCAATGAACTCATTGTCCCTTCTCCAAACTCTCCCTAGATTTGCCAGACCTTCCCATAGTCTTACAGGTAATAAATTTCAGAGTCACCCTAGATTTCTGGCTCTTAGTCTGAACACATATTCCTCTCCTACCCAACAGCCCCCATCTTTTTAGGCTGTAATCATCTATGACCTAATAATTTCCCTAATCTCTGAACCTGTCAGGGTTCTTGGTGGCAAATCGGAAAATCTGATTCTGCCTAATAAAAACAGAAAAGACATTTGTTAGAAGGATGTCTAGAACATATTGGGAAGGATGTAGAACTTTACCCCGAAAATTGGAAGCATCATAGTATTAAAAAAAAAAAAACAGCAAAATTCAACGAGTAAATTTGAAGATCTAATTGGCTTATGAATTGATTCATGAATTGGGTAGCACCCCATCTTCAAGTAGAGGGGAGCTCCAAAGGGCTACAGAAAGGGAAAGGTTTTAAATGACAAGGAAGTCATAAACAGGAAAAAAAGGAATATTTTGGGTAACAAAAGAAAAGGGTCTTAGTAGGTCGATGACCTTATCTTCCTTTGGGAGATGGAGAGGGCCCACGTGACAGATTACCTTATTGGTACTGACCAGGAAATTTCTGACTGATTAAGACTACATTTCTGAGGGAGGCTCAAAGTGTAGTTAGATTAGGTTTTAAGACTTGGTGTGGTGACTTGGCCTGTAGTTTTCTTTTTAACAGAAAGTGGAGCTTTGTCAACAGGAAAGGTGCTCAGACATTGGACTGCCCAAAATGATAACATGTAACATATAGTTCTTCTAACCCTCTTTTAGTAGATGCTGTTGGTGATTGGCCCAGATCAACTTGACCAGCCAGGACACCCAAACCTCCAGCTGTTTGTGAGTACTGCAGCTAACAGCATATACCTGTGACCGTCTCAGAAAGATTGGCCTTGACTAACTGGGGAAGCCAAGGACAGAGGCGTAAAAGTTTGGACCCTTTGCCCTGTCTCTACAGTGAGATTTATGCTCCAGAATCTGTCTTGTATCAAGCCAAGGTCAGATTTTACCTGAGATTATCCTTGCTTGATTCTTCCTTGGCCCTATTCTTCTTTCTTTACTCCTGTACAGATTTCTCCTGAGTGTACTCCTCCAATAAATCCCTGTCTTAGGTTCTGTTTCCAGAGACCCCAACCCAAGATCTACTCTTAAACAGAGCTGATCACCTGTTCTCTTTTGTGTTACCAAAACTCCAACTTGATTTCTTTTTAATGGCACTTACTATGGTGTCTGACTTTTTCCACATGTGTTTATCTTTCAATACTGTAGGGGCCAAGGGCAGGCTACCCCAAGATGGGCCACTTTGGCATGAAGATTATTTTGAGTCACAAGCAATCAAAACCAGAAGATTTAGGAAAAGCTCTTTTACCTCCCCCTCAACTGCCTAAATGTACCAGGATATTCTTCTTTACCTAAGAAACTTACCTACATATTAGGGCAACTTTTGCTTTCCAAATACCTCCTCTCACCTTCCTGCTAATGGTCTTCCTCTCCCATGCATCTGAGATGCTTACCCCTCTTCCTTAGCTTAGGATGTCATATAAGCCTCATGTTGCCCATCTTTGGAATTTCATGTCTATGTGGATTCTCCATATATACAAAACTAAATTTTATTTTCTCCTGTTAATCTAGCCCATGTCAATTTGATCCTTGGTCCAGTTAGAAGGACAGAAGAAATTTCTTCCTCCCCAAAAACAGATTAGGGAATCCATGAGTGCAGGAAATGGGTGTATTTTTTTTCTCTCCTTAAGCCCTAGAATATATGTAATGGGAACTTTTAAAAATGGTTAGTCAGGTGAAACTAATTCATAATAAAGGCCAGATCACAGTGGATTAAAGAATGGATAGAAGTGAGATTGTGGAGACCATAAACATAGTGGTAGGCTATTCTTCGCAATGTCTAAATGTGCCTTGAAATGTCGTTAGTGGCTTACCTATTTCATCCCCCTACTAGATTATGGATAGTAGAGCAAAAACAAGTTTTTAGTAACTAGTTTCAGGCCAAAAGGATTTCTTACAAGACATAAAGCTCATGGAATCTAGTTAATTTCCCAAATGGGTTAAATATATTATTTCTTTCCTTCTTTGTTAGTTTCATTAATAGCTATTCAGAAAGGGTTCAGGTTTAAAATTTGACTTGGCAATTTGTTCCTTTCAAATGTCTGAAGATAAGACTGTGTGGCCAGGACGAAGGATTTCACACGCCCTTTTAGCATTTTTGAAGCCTATATTCCTTATCACTCAACTATTTTGCACAATCATTTCATATTTAGCAAATGATTCCCATTTTATTACCATGTTGCCTCATTTATAGGAGTGTGTGTGTGGTGGGTATAGGAAAGTCATAAAGTTTACTGAGCATCCATTATGCAGAGAATACTTTTCTATCAATTGTTGGGGTTTAGAAGGTTGATAAAAAAAAGAACAGAAAGAGTCTCTATGTTGAAGGAACTTAAGCTTATTAGAATTATGGCATACATAGCTTAGGATCACTTACAGAGGACTTTATCAACCAGTTTCAAGTTAATTAATAATTAATATTGAGCCTGTAGGGTTCAAGAGAGAATAGACTGATGAGATGATAAGCACCAAGTCAATCAAGAAAGGAAGTTTTTTTTGGAGAGAAATTATCTTCAAGTGTGCTGATGAGCCTCATTAAAAAAAAAAAAAAACACTTTCTCAATATTCCTGTGTAGTCCCTGCTTTCCTTCTCATTTCTACTCTATAATCTCAAGACCTGATTCTGACCGTACTATACACAAACACTGGAACAAATTGAGTGTGTGGTGAATAGTCCGTATTTCAGGTTGGGAGTCTCACTGAGCTGCTGCCGCTTGCTGAGATGCCACGGGTCCACGTTCTAGCCCTCATGTTTATTAATTCATGAATTTCTTCTTCTCACTAAACCCAAAGGTGAACAGGTATTACATGAGGGATTGGGAACCTTTTTCTGTAAGGTGTACATATTTTACAATTTATAGTCTTTGTCACAACTAGTCAACTCTGCTATTGTAGTGTGAAAGCAGCCACAGACAATATGTAAATGATGGATGTGGCTATTTTCCAATAAAATCTTTTTTTATGAAAACAAGCGCCTGGTCAGAATTGTCACACAGGTTGTTGTCTGCCAGTTCCTGCTACATAAAACAGACTCACACCAATAATATTTCCAAAAGTCATTATATGTGACTGCCGATAGGACTCACATATAACTAAGACAGATTACCTGCATAAAACATCAGAAATTAGCCACTGGGGCACCTGGGTCACTCAGGCATCCGACTCTTGGTTTCAGTTCAGGTCATCTCACAGTTCGTGGGTTCAAGCCCCATGTCAGGCACTGCACTGAGAGTGTGGAGCCTGCTTGGGATTCTCTCTCTCTCTCTCTCTCTCTCTCTCTCTCTCTCTCTCTCTCTCTCTCTCCCACCCACACTTGTGCTCTTTTTCACTCTCTCTCTCAAAAATAAACAAACTTAAAAAGAAATTAGCCACTAATGTAACTAAACTACAAATTAGAAGGTTTCTTATTAAGCAATGGATCAGATAAATGGCATTGTTTTCTTGGTTTATATTCTCCCAGAAGTGACCTGAGAAAATGGTTTAAATGCAAGTATCTATTTAGCAGATAATCCCTGGGAATATCAGAAGGAAGTAAAGAAGTAAAACAGGGAAGAGAAGGAAGCCAGTAAAATCTGCACTGACAAACAAGATAACTAAGTACAACTACAGCATGCTTCAGCTTTATCCCAATCATCAGGCAAGGAAGCTGGGATATTTATCTAGCAACTGTGTCAGTCATTAGGTGAGGGTTGCTTCTGGGAAGGAGGAGGGGAGAAAGGGCCCCAGTGTCTAGAGAGAGACTTCAGGCAAAGCTGGAAGTTGAGTAGCATATATGGACACACTAAATGTCAAGTGTGTTATGAGTGGGACACCAACAGCATCTGCTACACCTGATTTCTTCTAAATCATATTCATAATAAGGTAATATGAATTAATGAGTTAATTTTCTATTATAGGAATTTTTCTGAATAAATAGAATTGCTACTATAGAAACCAACCACCCCTGCCCTCTATGGTACTGGATAGGTATTAATGTATATTTTAAATAGCT
The DNA here is from genome assembly GCF_016509475.1 of Prionailurus bengalensis. NCBI lineage: Eukaryota > Metazoa > Chordata > Mammalia > Carnivora > Felidae > Prionailurus > Prionailurus bengalensis. Next base: position 33,124,120 of record NC_057361.1, read on the forward strand.
AACCTCTGTTCTGAAATATTCCTCATCAGGCAACCATAATTTATATAATCTTAACATGTAACATTTTAAAATCATCATGATTATGGCTTATTTTTATTGGTGTATATTTTAATAGTTTGTTTTTTTTTTTGAGAATTAGAAAAATACAGGGCTTGCTGACCAGAAGTGGACCACCACTTGCCCCACTCTCATTTGGCCTTGGTCTATGTGGTTCAATGCGGTATGTCTACTGTGCTTCTATCTTTACTGTTAGAGGACACCAAAGGATGGCCCGTGGAAAAGGAGAAAGAGGAATAACAGAAGAAGAAAAATGGGCAATAATGCAAGGAAATGAGTACCTAGGAGTATCAGAAGCTGAGGGGTTGGACAGAAGTAGGGTGAGCAATAATCATTGCAGCCTATGGGAAAAAGATAAAAACAGACCTTTTCTGAGTCTTAAAATATATACATAATTTTATTTACAATCAGTGATAACAATAGCGATGGTGATGGGAGATTTGAGGGTATTCATTTTCTGTATCCATGGTTTGGGTTTTTGGTTTCTCTCTATTGCCCTTTACCAGAGACCTTTTTCTTTCTTTTGGTTTAGGGTGCTTGAGCTTATAGTTCCACATAGAAGGACTAGCTGTTTCTGGTGATACACACACACACACACACACACACATGTTACATATGTAACATATTTCAGGAGGACCCAAATAAATCCATGGTCACAACTCACAGCTGAATGCAAGGATAAGGAGTAAGGAGGATCACAACTATCTTCTTTGTCAGGTCATATGGACCCTTAGGGGTTAACCAGGGAGAATTACTCTGGGGGCAACTAAGGAAAACTAGAGTGGATATGTACTCTCTGGGTCCACACCCCTGTTTTGAAACACAACCCTATAAAAGAAGGAGCTCCCTCATGCTGGCATATTCAGAGCAAAATAACTCTGCCTTGAAGCCAGCCAGCAGCAGTATAAGCCAATCAGTTGAGAGCACAGGTTTTGGCATCATACAGACCTGAAGCAGACTCCTCAGTTACTTAGCTCCACTGCATGGTATATTCATCCAGACATAAATAGCAATGCCTCACTGAGTATACCATGAAGAATCCACTATTATAAAAGCATTTGAGGGCAATGTAGACTTTCTTAAGATTCCATGGTAGAGATCAAAAGGGAATTTACATTATGCTACCCAATGCAATCAAATTTAAAAATTCTATTTAAGATTTACATTCTTTCAAGTCCCTTCTTAATCCTCCTGTTACAATGATTTTCTTTCTGTCCTGCTTCCATACAACGCCCACTGTCATTGGCTCCACATTCCTCATTCTCACCCCTACTTATTTTTTCTTCCATCTTGCTATGGAGTTGAGCGCCCTTCCAGCTTTCCAGCTCAGCAATCCAAAGGGTTCTCCAGTTAACAGGATCCATCCTCCTTAGAAGGCAAGTGGGACTATGTGTTACTAGTGGCAAGGTGTGGGGGGCATTATTTCTTATGTGTCATTTTTCTGTAAAAGACTTTTCCTTCATAGGTATTTTTTTTCTGTGTTTACATTTCATTAACTGAGAAAGAAACATGGGAGCACCACCTCCAGCTTCTTGTTCCCTTGCTCACTCCTCTCCAAGGGTGAAGGAGTAACTTCTCTGATTAGGGACACTAGGAAAAGGGGCATGGTAGATGTGTGTGGCAGCCATGGAAGTGTGCCACTCAGATCACCCTTCAAGAAAGAACTTGCTAGGGGGCGCCTGGGTGGCTCAGTCAGTTGAGGGTCAACTTCAGCTCAGGTCATAATCTCATGGTTTGTGGGTTCGAGCCCCACATTGGGCTTTGTGCTGACAGCCTGGAGCCTGCTTCAGATTCTTTGTCTCTCTTTCTGCCCCTGCCCTGTTTGTGCACCCTCTCTCAAAAATAAATAAACATCTAAAAAGAAAGAAGGAAAGAACTTCTGAAACAGTTGCAAAGATGAAGTTAGTTGACAGCCCCCAGATTCTGAAGGCTATGCTCTTGGGCAGCCCCAACCAATGACCAAACATAGCAGGAATGCTAAGTCCTGACCATTTCTGTCCAATGTGAAACTCCTTTAACAGGTAGAGTTTGCTCTGGGGCTCCCTAACGGGTTGACTGACATTTTGTCAAATCTTCATTGAGATCCCAGGCTCCTCCCGTCCAATTCTGCTTCTTCCCCATTTTATCATTCATAGGATTTATAGCCAAGTTCTAAAAGCTTTTTGCATTTCTGTGTCTCAGAGTCGGCCTCCCAGAAGATCCAACTAACACAAGATGGCTCTACAGTTCCTTTCCTCCCTCTCTCTCTCTCTCACTCATTCATTCAATTTGTGCAAAGGACTCACACACTCTTACAAACTCCATGTGCTGGATTCCCTAGGGAATGATTTCCCCCTGCAAGTGGAGAGTTGAATTCTTGAATGTGCTGTTAAGGAAGAGGTTTCGGTGGACCCATTATGGCCACACATTCAGTTTCATTCTATAATTCAATCTTAAAATGACAAAGCTGACATTTTTAACTTCATCTGTTTGATTCTTGTGTCTTATGTCTCAATTAGTTTTTGACACAAGAAGGAAACAAAAAAAAGCTGATTTATTTATCTCAACTCTAGTACAAATAGAAAAAAATTCTTACATGTAATTTGGAACACTTGAATGATTTTCTGGAGGCCACATAGGGTATTCCTTCTGCTCTTTTGTAATAAATTCACTTTAAAAAATTCATCAAAGGCATGATCTTAAAAAGTAATGAGTATTTAGCAGAGTGACAGACAAAATGTGATTAAGAAACTATTCCAAGAGTCACTTTTGTAGACAGACCTATTACTCCCTTAAGGATCTGACAATATAAAAACAGAATATCTGGACTATGAGAATGAGGCTTTCCTAGAATGGGTGTGTGTGTGTGTATGTGTTGTGGGTGTGTGTTTGTGTGTGTGTGTGTATGATATATAAACAATGGGGAAATTATTTGGTCCTATACAGATTGTTCAGAAAGGGGCTTTAGCAGACAGACGTTAAGGGTGCTAGTCTTCTCATAATCACTACCTTTGGGACTACCCTGCATATAGCCTTTGCTAACATGTTGGTCTAGGCAGCCAAGGTTGTGCTGTTGCACCTCCATCTTCCCTGTAAGATGCCTAGCCCATTTTGCCTCAGTGCCTATCTGTAGAATCACTCACTTGGTGTCCCACCATTGCCCCTCAGCTCACCCAGAAGACTGTCTGCAGCTTCAGTGAACAGTTACTTGTTCTCATCATACTCACCAGAGACTTCTTAACTTGAGTGTCTATATTTTCCTGGCTAAGGGCGTTCTCTGGCTACAGGAATGTGCTAGGTCCACTTGTAAGCAGGCCAGAAGTACCAGGAAATGTAATGCCCTAGGAGGGACTCCCCATTAATAAAGGACCGAAATCGGTGGGTACATCCCCAATTTCCTCACTCTCTTGGAGGGGCAGTTCTGTAGTATGATCCATAGAGTCTCTCAGAGAGTACCCAGTAGAATTGAGTTCCATAGCAATAACCCACTTATTAACAAATCTATTACTGATTTTCCCTGTCTCTTTTCCCTCTCTCTGTTTCCTGGTATCACCCTGAAAATAACCTACTTCTACACAAACCCTTTTCTCAGGATCTACTTTTGGGAGAACTTAAACTAAGACACCACCCCTGGTCCTATCAGATTTTCTTCAGGAGATAAAAAAAATGAGTCAGTGAAAAACAGAAAGAAGCAGACATATGTAGTATAGATGAGTCAAAGAAATTATGGAGTTTTATGGTGAAGAGGTAGGAACTCTTATGTCTGTTTCCAAAAGGCCTCAATACAGAACCCATCACTAGTTACAAGTCCTGTGAGACCCAGTCCCATGTCCCATGAGCTTTCCTGCTGCTAGTTTATGTATGCTTCTGTTTCCTTGCAAGCTAAATAGACTTCACTTCACCAGAAGGCCATATGAATTCAAGCTTGTTCCAAATATGTCTCTTCGTATCAGATTATTTTCATTTGTAATGGAGAAACTGGGGCAGCTGGCAGGTTCATCACAAATGACAGTCCTTCTTAACCATAACGTTCTAAAATGTGAGAGAAGCCCTGGTCCCCGTAGCAACTCATTATTAAATGATTTTGAAGTTTGGAAGGTAGGCCTGGAAACATTTCTGTAGAGAAGTACTTGGTTCATTTTATTTGATTCTTGTTAGTTTCCAAACAGGCCCTAAAGAGGATGGAATGTCTATTTGAAGGCCCATGGTCCCATATGATTTTACCTTTTTACACAGTCTGGCGATCACTAAATAAGAATATTTCTGGGGTACCTGGGTGGCTCCGTTGGTTAAGCATCCGACTTTGGCTCAGGTCATGATCTCACGGTTCGTGGGTTTGAGCCCCTTGTGGGGCTCTATGCTGACAGCTTGGAGCCTGGAGCCTGCTTCAGAGTCTGTGTCTCTGTTTCTCTCTCCCTCTCTCCCTCCCCCTGTCTCTCTAAAAAATAAATAAACATTAAAAAATTTTAAAAGAATATTTCTGTCAGGGCACCTGGGTGGCTCAGTTGGGTAAGCCTCCAACTCTTGATTTGGACTCAGGTCATGATATCACAGTTCGTGGGATTGAGCCTTGGGTTGGGTTCTGTGCTGGGTGTGGAGCTTATTTGGTATTCTCTCTCTCCCTCTCTCTTTCTGCTCCTCTCCCACTTGTGCTCTCTCTCTCTCTCTCAAAAAAAAAAAAAGAAGAAAAGAAAAGAAGCATTCACAAAGATTCACAAATAGCAATGGTTATTATATGAACTGACCAAGGAACAATAGGCTGGAAACAGGGGGCTATATAACTTTCTAGAAAACTAGTTTTAGTTATACAAGGAAAGACAATCCAAATCTCTTCTCAACCCTGACCAAAAAATATCAACCTTCCCAAATGAAGGATCGAGAACCACCTCCATACACAGAAATGGCCATCTATCAAACAGAAGCACCATACTGAAATCAAGAGTAATGCAAAAGTGTGATGTTCTAACCAGCACATGGGAGGAGAGTCTGCACAACCTAAAGTCTCTCATCCCACCCATGGCCAATGCCTAAACCTGGACTGGATCTAGGAGAAAAAAAAGAAATGCCTGAAAGTCATTATTGTGATGATTGGTAAAAATTGAGAAGGACTGTATATTATATGATAAATAACAGTGTATTGTTAAAAAACAAAATTCAATAAGTAAATTTGAAGATCTAATTGGCTTTATTAAATGCTTAATAAATAGGGCAGAATTCAATCTAGCAAGTAGAGCAAAACTCTGAGGAATTGTACAAAAAGGAAGATTTTTACAGGAAGGAGGGTGAGGCAATGAAGTTACTACCAAAAGAAAAGGTTTATCCCAGGCAAGGTAGCTTTGTCTTAGGAGGAAGAACAGGTGACCCTATCATGCAGATTACCTTACCAGTTTGGGTGGTTGGAGAAGGCCAATGTTTAGAACCAAGATCTAATTTATTTGACCCAGAGAGTCAAGAGAACACAACTCAAGTATATAAAACATCACCACATCTGACAGAATAACTCATTGATGCAGAAAATTCCTGACCTGCCAGTTAAAACTACATTTCTGAGGGAAGGTGAAATTGCAATTAGAGTAGGTATTAAGCCCCGATTTGGTGACTTGGACTAAATGGCACCATTTTAGGTCTGTGGCTTTCTTTTTAACAGTACTAATGTTAAGTTTCCTGAATTTGATATTTATGCTATGGTTTTATAAGAGAATTTCCTTGTCCTTAGGATACATATGGTGAAGTAAGCTGCATCCATCTGCCTCTTCAACCTGAAATAATTCAGCATGTGTGTGTGTGTGTGTGTGTGTGTGTGTGTGTGTGTACATACACTGTAGGAGAGAAAGAAATTTTCTTCTGCCCTTCTAGTTTCTTTGGCTGGTATGGTTAAATTGAAATTAGACAGATTAACAGAAGAAAAATAAAAAAGAGTTTAATAACATGTACACCTCCTATATACATGGGAGAGATTCAAGAAAACTGAGTAACTCTCCAAAGTGGCTTAAGCCACACCACCTTAAATACCATCTCCTGCTAAAGTCAAAAGAAGATATTGGGGAAGGGGGAAGTTAGTTACAGAAGTTACCAAGCAAAGACGCATAATCAAGGGTAAAAGTTATTATGCAAATTTAGGTCATTGCCTTGTCCATTGAAAAGAGTTTCTAGAGACCCAGACCCCCTTTTACTAGTACAGAGAGGGAGACACACTTACAAATGGAGACTTCCCATATGTATACAAATGTCTCTTACAAAAGGGCAACATCTGCTAGGTTTTCTAAGATTCTCCTGTGTTAGCAGTTTCTTCTTTCTTTCTTTATGTTATTTTAGTTTTTAATTAGAGAGAGAGAGAGAGAGAGCGAGAGAGAGAGAGCGAGTGAGCACTCCAATGGGGGACAGGGGCAGGGAGAGGGAGGGAGAGGCAGGAAGAGAGAGGGAGAGAGAGGGAGAGAGAGAGATTAAATCTTAAGCAGGCTCCACGCTCAGTGCAGAGACCAGCACAGGGCTCAATCCCATGACCCTGGGGTCATGACCTGAGTTGAAATCAAGAGTCATACACTAACCAACTGAGCCAGCCAGGTACCCTGTGTAGTTTCTTAAAAATAATTAGCCCAACTAAATTCTTAGCTTTTAATAATCACTCTAATGTAAATGGAATAAATGTTCCAATCAATAGATACAGGGTATCAGAATGTATTAAAAAAACCCAAGATCCATCTATATGCTGCCTATAAGAGACTTATTTTAGATATAACTACACCTGCATATTGAAAGTAAGGGGATGGAGAACCATCTATTATGCTAATGGAGGTCAAAAGAAAGCCAGAGCAGCCATACTTACATCAGACAAACTAGATTTTAAGCCAAAGATTGTAACAAGAGATGAAGAAGGATATTATGTCATAATTAAGGGGTTTATCCATCAAGAAGATCTCACAATTGTAAATATTTATGCCCCCAACTTGAAAGAACCCAGACATATAAATCAATTAATAACAAACATAAATAAACTCACTGATAAAAATACAATAAGAAGAGACTTTAACAGCCCACTTACAGCAATGGACAGATCATCTAAGCAGAAAATCAACAAGGAAACAATGGCTTTGAATGACACGCTGGACCAGATGGACTTAATAGATATGTTCAAAACACTTCATCCTAAATCAGCAGAATAAACATTCTTTTTGAGTACACACGGAACGTTCTACAGAATAGATCACATACTGGGTCAAAAATCAGCCTTCAACAGGTACACAAAGATTGAGATCACACTATGCATTTTTTCAGAACACAATGCTATGAAATGAAATCAACCACAAAAACAAATTTGGAAAGCCCTCAAATACATGGAGGTTAAAGAACATCCTACTAGAAAGTAAGTGGGTTAACCAGGAAATTAAAGAAAAAAAATAAAAAACACATGGAAGCAAATGAAAATGAAAACACGATAGTCCACACCCTTTGGGATGCAGCAAAGGCAATCCTAAGAGGAAAGTACATATTATTCAGGCCTATCTCAAGAAGCAAGAAAGGTCCCAAGTACACAATCTAACCTTACACTTTCTAAAGGAGCTAGAAAAGGAGCAGAAAAAAAAGCCTAAATCCAGCAGAAGAAGGGATATAATAAATATTAGAAAAGAAATAAATGATATAGAAACAACAACAAAAACCTCAGAACAGGCCAATGAAACTAAAAGCCGTTTTTTTGCTAAGAGTAAACAACACTGATAACTCCCCTAGCCAAACTTCTCAAAAAGAAAAGAGAGGGGACCCAAATAGATAAAATCACAAATGAAAGAAGAGAGATCATAACCAACACCACAGAAATGCAAACAATTATGAGAATAGTATGAAAAATTATGTATCAACAAACTGGGCAATCTGGGAGAAAAGGACAAATTCCTAGAAACTCACAACAATCAAAACTGAAACGGAAAGAAATAGAAAATTTTAACAGGCCCATAACAAGCAAAGAAATTGAATCAGTAATCAAAACTCTCCCAACAAACCATAGTCCTGGGCCACATGGCTTCCCAAGGGAATGCTACCAGACATTTAAAGAAAAGTTAATACCTATTCTTCTCAAACTGTTCCAAAAAAATAGAAATGGAAGGAAAGTTTCCCAACTCATTCTATAAAGCAAGCCTTACCTTGATTCCAAAACCAAAGACCCCACTAAAAAGGAGAACTACTGACCAATTTCCCTAAGGAATATGGATGCAAAAACTCTCAAGAAGACACTAGCCAACCGGATCCAAAAAGACATTAAAAGAATTATTCACCATGATCAAGTGGGATTTATTCCTGGGATGCAGGGCTGGTTCAATATTTGCAAGTCAATCAATGTGATGCACCACATTAATAAAAGAAAGGATAAGAACTATATGATCCTTTCAATAGGTGCAGAACAAGCATTTGACAAAATACAGCATCTTTTCTTGATAAAAGGCCTCAAGAAAGTAGGGATGGAAGGAACATACCTCAACATCATAAAAGCCATATATGAAAGACCTATAACTAATGTCATCCTCCATGGGAAAAAACTTAGAGCTTTCCCTCTAAGATCAGAAACATGACAGGGATGTCCACTATCACCACTATTGTTCAAAATAGTACTGGAAGTGCAAGCCTCAGCAATCAGACAACAAAAAGAAATAAAAGGCATCCAAATCAGCAAGGAAGAAGTCAAACTTTCACTCTTTGCAGATGACATGATACTTTACATGGAAAAACCAAAAGACTTCACCAAAAAACTGCTACAACTGATACATGAATTCAGCAAAGTCACAGAATATAAAATCAACATATAGAAATCAGTTGTACCTGTATACACCAATAATAAAGTAGCAGAAAGAGAAATCAAGGAAGTGATCCCATTTACAATTGCACCAAAAAAACGTAAGATACTTAGGGATAAACCTAACCAAAGAGGTAGAAGATCTGTATGCTGAAAAATATAGAAATCTTATGAAAGAAATTGAAGAAGGCACAAAGAAATGGAAAAACTTCCCATGCTCATAGATTAGAAGAAAAAACATTCTTTAAATGTCTATCCAAAACAATCTACACATTCAAAGCAACCCCTATCAAAAGAACACCAGCATTCTGCATAGAGCCAGAACAAACAATCCTAACATTTGTATGGAACCAGAAAAGACCCTGAATAGCCAAAATAATGTTGAAAAAGGAAATCAAATCTGGAGGCACCACAATCCTGGACTTAAAGCTATATTACAAAGCTGTAATCATTAAGACAGTATGGTACTGGCACAAAAACAGACACATACATCAGTGGAACAGAAGAGAAAGCCCAGAAACGGACCCACAGATGTATGGCCAACTAATCTTTGAGAGCAGGAACGAATATCCAATGAAGAAAAGATAGTCTCTTTAGCAAATGGCGCTGGGAAAACTGGACAGTGACATGCAGAAGAATGAAACTGGACCACTTTCTTACACAATACACAAAAATAAACTCAAAATGGATGAAAGGCCTAAATGTAAGACAGGAAACCATTAAAATCCTAGAGGAGAAAGCAGGCATCAACCTCTTTGACCTCAACCACAGCAATTTCTTACTAGACATGTCTCCAGAGGCAAGGGAAATAAAAGCAAACATGAACTATTGGGACCTCATAAAAATAAAAAGCTTCTGCACTGCAAAGGAAACAACAAAACTAAAAGTCAATTGACAGAATGGGAGAAGCTTTTTGCAAAAGACTTATCAGATAAAGGATTAGTATCCAAAATCTATAAAGAACTTATCAAACTCAACACTCTAAAGAACAATCCAGTGAAGAAATGGGCAGAAAACATGATAGATACTTTTAGAAAGAAGACATCCTGGTGGCTAACAGACACATGAAAAGATGCTCAACATCACTCATCAGGGAAATACAAATCACAACCCCAGTGAGATAACCACCTCATAGCTGTCAAAATGGCTAAAAGTAACAATACAAGAAAGAACAGGTATTGGCAAGGACGCAGAGAACGGGAATACCTTTGCACTGTTGGTGGGAATGCAATATAATATACTGTGCAATATATTATAGATGGGTGATGGGTACTAAGGAAGGCATTTGTTAATATGAGCAATGGGTGTTGTATATAAGTGATGAATCAATGAATTCTGCTCCTGAAACCAATATTGTACCATATATTAACTAACTAAAATTTAAATAAAAACTTTGAAAAGAAAAAGGAGGGGCGCCTGGGTGGCTCGGTTAAGCGTCCAACTTCAGCTCAGGTCACGATCTCACAGTCCGTGAGTTCGAGCCCCGTGTTGGGCTCTGGGCTGATGGCTCAGAGCATGGAGCCTGCTTCCAGTTTTGTGCTCCCTCTCTCTCTGCCCCTCCCCCGTTCATGCTCTGTCTCTCTGTCTCAAAAATAAATAAACGTTAAAAAAATTTTAAAAAAAAGAAGAAGAAAAAGAAAAAGGAATAATTAGCCTAAAATAATCCTTATGGCTAAGAGACAGATTTTTAGGGGGTGGCAAATTCTGCTCCTCTACAGTACATACACATACAAGCACATGTGGAAAAATGTTAACAATTGATATATCTAGGTACAAGGTAAAGGTAAGCAGTAATTTGTGTTTTATATGTGATTTTTCTGTAAGTTTTAAATTATTTCTCAGTAAAAAATTTTAAAATACCAATTTACCTTTTATTTTATTAAAAACATAGAAGTTTTAAATTTTATTTTAAATTTTATTTTATATCCAGTATAGTTGGCACACAGTGTTATATTAATTTCAGGTGTATAATATAGTGATTCAACAATTCTATACATTACTCAGCATTCATCACTATAAGGGTACTCTTAATCCCCTTCACCTATTTCACACATCCTCCAACTTACCTCCCGTATGGCAACCACCAGCTTGTTCCCTATGGTTAAGAGTCTGTTTTTTGGTTTCTCTCTCTTGTCTTCTTAGATTCTACATATGAGTGAAATCATATGGTATTTGTTTTCTCTGACTTATTTTTCTTAGCATAATGCCCTCGCTAGCTCCATCCATGTTGTTGCAAATGGCAAGATTTCATTCTTTTTTATGGCTAATATTCCATTTAAATACCCTAATGTCACTGTGCAGTGGAAAGAGAATGGGTCTGAGGAAACTTAGCTCCATGAAAAGTAACTGAGCATTGTGAAATAAAGTCACTAAATCATTCCAAGACTCAGTTTTCTATAAAATAATTGAGCTGGTTTAGACAATCTCCAGGATGACTTCTTGTTCTCATATTTTGCAGGACTTTTCTTCCCGCATCTTTACTCTAAAAACACAAAGTCATAAACTATTTTTCAAGTGTATCTATTCTTTATTGATTCATTTAAATATAGCAGCCTTCTTCCTGAGAGCAAAACCACGAACCGGCAACAATGACCAGTTTCAATATAAATGTCTGGAAACGCAATTTAATGCATTTTAGAATAGAATTGCTCTAATAGGAACTATAATTAATTCAGAGGCATTCTCATAGAGTAATACTAGGTTTTTGGTATAGGTTCATTTCACCCTTAGAGTCAAAAGAACACAATTCAAGTGCATAAAACATCAGCACATCTGACACATTTTAATAGGGGAGATGCAGTTTATATCGCACATAAATTAAAAAATGGCAGGAAAAATAATGACTAGTTTCATCAACAGATTATGACATTATCTGCTGACAATATTATCTGACTTGTAGTGATGCAATATAAGCCCGACAGCTAGCTGTAAGAATAATGAATCTGAGCAAAAATTGATTGTGAAATGTTCTTGGCTTAAACCTGGAATCACCATCCTGCTGACCTAAGAGAAATCTATGCAGTAAATCGCTTCAGGAGGCCTAAGGATCCAGAAAACTCTGCTTCTAAAGGGTAAAGCATCATTTTCATTTGGAGACCTACTTTCAGGTACTAAATTAAATTTTAGATGGCCTCAGCTTTTTCCTGTCTCTCAAAGACCCAACTCACAAATTTGTCATGTCTCTAGTTTCTGAAAGCTGGCAATGGTAGTCTTTTGTCAGATGAATTCCAAGGCTCGTTCAGCTTGGTTAGTTAATTACAGTCATTATCATGAAAAATACTAGGTCACATTAGTTCCATTTTTTGCTGAAGAGAGTAATGTGTGAATGTTCAGCCTGGTCATTTTGTATTCAGCAACTAACACTGGCTTTTATTGCTTGGCTGTGACATTGGTCGAGGTCAACAGCAAAGCAATGAGCAGGCAGGATAGAGTAACTTATGTCAGGAATGTGACAACTGTACAATGTTACAGCATGTTTTTTGCTTCAACACAATTGCACTGAGCTACTGCCCCATCCCCAACCCGGTCATCTTGGAAAAATGACTTGGTTTCTTTGTCCCTAAAATATTCTCTCTGTGAAATGGGGATACGACTTTATTTCTTGAAAAACAATGACTGAGCTATCTTCTTAGAACAACAAAGAGTTCCCACTTCAGAAGGAATTGTGCATCTGGAAATGTAGGACCTTCCTTTTGTTCCTTCCCAAAGCTTCACTGAAACAACAGGAAAGGGAATTTTTCAAAGCAAGAAACCTGAAAGGATAAGTACAATAGGAGATAAGACAAGAGCAATAAAATTTGGAAATTGGAAAGCAGTCAATGACCTATGAAACCTGAGAAATCTGAATCCTAAACTGGCAGCAGGGAAAGCTGAGAACCAAAACGATTTATCTAGGAGCACTTTGAAAAGGCTAGGAATTGGTGATAATAGCTAATCCTGGAAGTTGGAGTATAGGTGGGACTGACTGCAGGAGGACTGGATGAAATTCTTTTTATTAAGCATTTTGAGTCCAGATCCTCTTCCCTATATGTAGCACTTGATTGCCCTGTCTGCATTCTGGCAGAAACTGGGGGTTGGTGATTGGAGAGGCCAGGATAGGCCACTCCTGGACTGGGGAACACCAAGTAAAGTTGAGGTCAGGAGTACTGCATGAAAAATAGGAGAATAAGTAAACATTTATAGACTGAATTTGATATGCCACTTCTCCCAGCTCTCTTAACTCCACACAGACTCTGCAGCAGTGGCAGCCAAACTTGTGCCTTCCAGGCAGGTTATTGGCTAATCCTTCTTCGTGGATCTAGACATCAGATGTCACCCAAGGGAATATGCCAATCATGTTACCACATTACCATGTCACCCATTCTCAACAAAGACTACCTACTCCCATAGAATTTCCAGTTAGCCTTTTAGTACTTCATTCTTAAGTACAAACAGACAAATGGAAGAGAGTGATGTTCTGAGGAAAGCCTCTAACTTGAAAGACCTAGGACAAGTAAAACAAAACAAACACACAAAAAGAAAAGGGAGTGTGGGGGTGGGGGAAACTGAATTTGCAAGAAGAAAACTTTAAAGAAGAGAATTTTGTTAGTATTTTCAAAGAGAAGAGAATACTACATCCATGAAATAAGGAGGTGCTAGTAAAAGAAACATTCAGAGAACTAAGAAAAAAGAATTTTAGAAATGAAAATTATGATAGAGAAATTAAAAGTTTGGAATACAGGGGTGCCTGGGTGGCTCAGTCGATTAAGCGTCCAACTTCGGCTCAGGTCATGATCTCACAGTCCGTGAGCTCGAGCCCCGCGTCGGGCTCTGTGCTGACAGCTCAGAGCCTGTAGCCTGTTTCAGATTCTGTGTCTCCCTCTCTCTCTGACCCTCCCCCATTCATGCTCTGTCTCTCCCTGTCTCAAAAATAAACATTAAAAAAAATTTTTTTTAAATAAAAAAATAAAAAAAAGTTTGGAATACAAAGTTGAAGAAGTCTCCCAGAAAGTAGAGCAAGAAAACATAGTATAGAAAGAGAATTAAAGGACAAATCCAGATGGTCCAACATCCAATTGATAAAAATCATAGAAAAATGGCAGAAAGAAAATGGAGAGAAAGAGATTATTAAAGAACTAGAAATAAAATGTCCCATAACTGAAGGATATGGGTTTTCAGTTTAAAAGGCTTATCAAGTGCCCAGAAACTTTTATAAAAAATAGACCTACATCAAGGCATATCATAACTAATTTTCAGAACCCTAAGGACAGAGATGATCCTACTTGCTTCCAGAGAAAATAAACTGTTCATATTCAAAAGGCCAGAGATTAGAATGACTTCAGACCTCTCAACAACAGCCCAGTAGCTAGAAGGCAATGGGGAAATGTCTTCGAGATTCCAAAGGAAAATTATTCCTAAGCTAGAATTCTATTTAATTATCAATGAAGTGTCAGAGTAGAATGAAAATATCTTTGTACAAGCTAAGTCCCCCAAATTTACCTCTTTTATGTCCTTTCCTAGGAACCTACTAGATGATGACTTTCAACAAAATGAGGAAATAAATCAAGGAAAAGGGAAATAAGGAAACTAGGAAATAGTGGGTGCAACTAAGGAAGCCACAGAAATTCACAGGCTAAAGGGTAAGGGGAGATCATAGAATAGCAATCATGTACCAGGAGTAGAGACCCAGCAGTCCAAATTAGAGGTGGTTAGAAGAATTTAAAGAGGTTATTCAAGATGTTGAAATGGAGGGGACACTGGATGTATCAAAAGTGTTAAGAAGAGATTTAGACAACTAATGGAGAGGTCAGGTTTGAGTTGGTAATAAGAATGCAGAAAATTAAGCAAGCAAACAGTGGCCATCATTAACTCCAGATAGAATAAAAAGTTGTAAAAATGGAAAAATAACCATAGTATTGTATGGGGCTCAGTTGTGAACAGCATTTACACAGTCAAAGAAAACACTTAATACTGAACTCACCCTAATTATGCTGTAACTGTATGAAGGTGGTAGAATAATGGGTGCATGTATGTGGTCAGTTCTGGAAGGGTGAAACTGAGCTAAATCCTCATCTTGAGTCATGGAAAATCAATACATAACACTAAAAACTTAAAACAGAGAAAGCAAAAAGCAAGTTATTTAAAGATATCAAACTAATTAGCTAAAATAATTAAAAACTGTTGCCGGGGCTCCTGGGTGGCGTAGTCGGTTAAGCGTCCGACTTCAGCCAGGTCACGATCTCGCGGTCTGGGAGTTCGAGCCCTGCGTCGGGCTCTGGGCTGATGGCTCAGAGCCTGGAGCCTGTTTCCGATTCTGTGTCTCCCTCTCTCTCTGCCCCTCCCCCGTTCATGCTCTGTCTCTCTGTCCCAAAAATAAATAAACGTTGAAAAAAAAATTAAAAAAAAAACTGTTGCCGTTGGAAGGGGAAATAGGAAAAGGATTTGACTTTTCATACTCTGCAAATATAGCTTTGATATAAATGAAAACTAATTTATAAGAGAGAAAGGGCACATCAATAAGAATAATAATAATTAAAGCACATCAAATATGTTTGTTTATCCCCCAAAAAACTCATTATTTTAAAAGTTGGAAAATAAAGGTAAAGAACTAAGCATCTATCTTGCTTTTACTATATACACTGTATGTCAAAGTAACCAAATAGTTGATGAGGGAAAATTTATGTTTTTAGAAGTATTCCAGCAATAAATGAAGAAGGAACAACAGAGTTGGAATATGATCATTTTGTGACCCTGATGATATAATGAATCTGGAAAGTGACCATCAGTGTCTGCTAACTGCATAAAAAACAAGAAAATCAGACATTATGAACCTCATGATGGAAGTACACAACCCACTTACAAATTATTCTTGCCGAAAATTAAAATTGAGCAAACTAAACCCCTAGAGAAATTTGAACACTGACGATATAAAGGAATTGTTATTTAAGCATGTAAATGATATTGGTGTTTATTTTTTTCATTTTTAAAATATAATTTATTGACAAATCGGTTTCCATACAACACCCAGTGCTCATCTCAACAAGTGCCCTCCTCAATGCCCATCACCCACTTTTCCCTCTCCCCCACCCTCCATCCCTAAAAACAAATAATCCAGTTGAGGTGTTTTTTAAAAATGTTCTTATGTTTTAGTAGAGGGGTTCTTTTTTTAAATTTGTTAAGTTTCTTTATTTTGAGAGAGACAGAGACAGTGTGAGTAGAGGAGGGGCAGAGAGAGGGAGAGAATCCCAAGCAGGCTGTGCATCATCAGCACAGAGCCCAATGCAGGGCTCGAACTCACAAAACCGTGAGATCATGACCTGAGCCAAAACCAAGAGTCAGACGCTTAACTGACTGAGCCACCCAAGTGCCCCTAATAGAGGGCTTCTTAAACTTGATTGTACATCAGTATAAATGAGAAGCTAATTTAAAAACAGATTGCTTAGCCCCCATCCCCAGAGTTTCTGATCTGGTAGATCTTTGGTAGTGCCTGAGAATGTGCATTTCTGACTAGTTCCCATGTGATGCTGAAGCTGCTGATATGGGGACCACAAATTGAGAACTGCTGTTTTAGACATACATTCTGAAGTGTTTACAGATGCAACTATATGATGTTTGAAATGTGTTTCAAAATTATCTGGGAGGGAAAGAAAGGAGTAGGTAGAGGGTAATATATTAAAAAGATTAACCATGAATTGGTCATTGTGAAAAATGGAAGATTAAAACATGGAGGTTTATTATACTTTTCTCTCTGCTTTTGCATATGTTGGAAATTTTCTATTATAAAAAATGTTTTAAAGGAAAGAAGGCAGAAAGGTAAAAAGACAACAAAATGAAATAAACTAAATAAAGCAAAATGTTTACAAGGATTTTCTCTGAGTACTTTCAGGTTTCTATAGAGCGACCATGTATTACTTTTGTCTTCAGAAAAACTAACAAAATTTACTCATGCTTTAAAAATGTCACCAGTCTGATATATTAATAGAATAAATAAAGGAGAGTTCAGCAAGGTTTCTGGACACATGGGCAACACACAAAAATCAACTGCATTCTTACATTCCAGCAACAAAGAGTCAGGGTAATTTCCAAAAAGGACTATCAATATTACCAACAGAAATATAAAGCTCCTTGGGAGGGATAAATCTAACAAAAGTTGTTCAAAAATTCTATGCCAAAAATTTTTAAATTATTGAAAGGCAATAAAGGTCTAAGTAAATGGAGAGAAAATTTATATATAGCAAGATAAGAATACAGTATTTTAAAGATATCTACTCCCCCATATTTATCAATAAACTCTATGCAATTCCAATCAATATTTCAACTGCACTTTTATGCTGATTTTAAAATTAATATGGAAGAACAAAGGACCAAGAAAGATTCTGAAGAAAAAAACTAAAAATAACTTGCTTTACCAGACATCAAGACTTATTAGAAAGCTATAGTATCTAGTAAACAGTAGTATTGATTCACAAATAAACAGACAAATGGAACTGAATAGAAAGTTCAGAAATAAATCTGTGTGTTTACAGAAACTTTATATATGACAGAGGTGGTATTGCAGTTTAGTGGGAAAAGGGTAAATGGTTTAATAAATGGCATGGGGCAGTTGGTTAGTGATAGAGAAAAAACTGAATCCATACCTTACATCATATACCAAAAACCATTTCAGTAGATTGTGGTATTTAAAAGTGAAAAAGCAAAAGTTTAAACTTTTAGAAGGAAATTAGAAGATAATCTTTAAAATTTTTTTCTTTATGATTGGAGGTAGAAAATGGTTTTTAAATAAGTATCAACCATAATGGAAAAGACTGATAAAGTTTAATTACATTGAAATTAAAAATGTCTATGCATCAAAAGATACCACAAAACACTGACAAGACAGGCTGTGAGAAGGTTTTTATAGC
Organism: Prionailurus bengalensis; assembly: GCF_016509475.1. Classification (NCBI taxonomy): domain Eukaryota; kingdom Metazoa; phylum Chordata; class Mammalia; order Carnivora; family Felidae; genus Prionailurus; species Prionailurus bengalensis. The sequence goes on from NC_057361.1 coordinate 33,141,820, forward strand.
ACATATGACTAACAGAATATTAAAAATTGCTACAAATAAATAAAAGAAAGACAAACAGCCCAAACAAAAATGGGCCAAAGATATGAACAAGCAATTCATAGACTAGGAAAATTCATTGACCAATGAATAGAGTAAAAAAGCAATAATCTAGGAGACAAATATTAAAGCAACCACAAGATACCATTATATATCTATTATATTGACAAAAAAAGTTTGATGATGCCATGGGTTAAGTATATAAATCAATGCAACCTCTCAGTGCTGGTAGGGATTGTAAATTGCCTCAACCATTTTGGTTTAAAATTTGGCAATATCTAGTAAAATGTATGATCTTATGACCTAGCAATTCTGATCTTAGGTATACTCCCAAAAGAAACTCTCATACACAGAAATGAGTAGACGTTTACAGGGTGGTTTTTGTAGGAAAAGGAGCAAAACAGTTCTAATATTCATAGTGTAAACTGGATAAGTATATTGTGGTATAGCATGGTCATACAATGTAATACTATACAACAATGAAAGTTAACGAATTGGCGCTACATGTATCAATAGAGATCTCAAAGGCCTGTGTTGATCCAAAAGTCAGTTACAGAGGAAATATACAGTATGATATCATTTGTATATAGTTTGTCAACAATCAAAAATGTATATATACACACACATGTAAATTATACAGAAGACATAAAGTATAAAGATACAAATGGAAATAATAAATACCAAATTTAGGGTTCTCACAACCTTTAGAGTGGGAAAAGACAACGACTAATAAGGATATAGTTTTAAAATCATCCAATTAAAAATAATAGTAAGGGAATGATTATAACATCATTTTCAAAGTCTTGTCACTGATTATATACATGAAGGATTCAGGGAGTTTTAATGAAGTGACAAGGCCACCAACTGCTAGCCTGAGTAAATTGTAAAAAGCCATCACTAGCACCCTATCAAACAAAATAATGAAAGTTACTATTCAATTATTGCTAGCAATAAGAAAGATGATGATTCCTCCTTCAGACAACTTAGAGCAAAGCTGGTTGCACCTCTTCTACCAAAGGCTATTTCCATCTCTTGGCTTGTGCTATTTTTAAGCATCTATCAGGTCTTGAGAAATTTCTATGTATCTCTTTGGCAGCAGTCCCAACATCCAAATTAGCAACTAGATGTATGAATAACCAAGCAAGATAAGAAATAGCCATGCGTTTTGAAGCTCAGCCCCATTTGTCCAAAGGGAAAGTAAAACCCAACCCACTAACAATAACAAAAATTTTTCTGTACCATAGCTTAGTTGTGCTGTCATTTATAGAGTTACATAATTTTCATATCAAGATTTCACAATAGGCCTTTGCTTTTAGAAGTGAGAGAGTAAGGCAGTGTAGTAAAAATTATTTAATTGAACTACTTAAGTTCTGCTGTGACATATATTATGATAAACCACTCTGCCAAAGAAGGGGAAAAATATGTCCCATCTTGGCTTACAAAAAGTAATAAAATACTAGATAAACAATAATAGAGGAATGCAGCCACTAAAAGTTATACTTTTAAATGAGTGCTTTTAATAAAAAATACAGTAATTTCACAGTTTTCTTAAAGTCAAGATACCCTGTGTGAAGGCATAAAAAATTATAAAAGGAGATATGCAAAAATATTATATATTTCTAGATGTTGGGTTATGGGTTATAGTTTTCAAATTTTCTACCATCAGCACATACTGCTTTTCTAAATGAAAAAATATTTTTACTAAGAATTCAGTATTATAATGTATGTAAATGTTTAAAGGATACACTTTCAATTCTAATTACTAAGTTATTAATATGAATGATTGAATATTGCAATATAAAACATCATTTGCATGTCTTGCTAATTTTTGTTTCAATATGTTAAGTATTCTATTCCAATCAGAAGTGATAGTTTTTCCATTTTACAAAATCATCTCTTCAACAAATGTTTTCTTTTCTGAACTGTGCTTTCTCCACATGTCACAAATACTCCTTAGTCATTTACCTGTGCATTTATAACTAATTATAGAGGCTCTCAATCTTTGCTGCTTGTTGGAATCTTTGCTGCTTGTTGGAATTAAAAATTCCAATGTTCATGCCACACCCCTGACACATTAAATTAGAATTTATGTGGGTGGGAACCCAGGTGTCAGCATTTTGTAAAGCTTTATGGTGATTCCAACGTGCAGCTAGTGAATTAAAGTCTTATTACTCAAAATGGCCCATAAACCAGAAGCATCAGCATTACCTAAGAACTTATTAGAAGTACAGAATCTTAGGCCCCACCCCAAACTTACTAATTAGAATCTGCATTTTAACAAGATCCTTAGATTATTCACATGTTAAAAGTTGAGAAGTGCTGTTCTAGAGTCCTCAAATGAATGACTGAGGTTAATAAGTCCAAGGTCATGAGTGTGACCTTTAGTTGCAAACCTTTAGTTTGTCTATGTCGGAAGTAGGTATGCAGTCCATAGTTTAATATTTATATTTTCTGATTTTAAGATCATGTGTACAGATAGCCTTTTGTGTCCATGAGTAGATGTATGTTTGTAATGACCTCCCAAAGTTAAGGAAGCCCTCAGTAAAAGTTAGCTAGTTGTTATTATTATTCCTGCCTTCAAGTGGGCAATCTCCCTGACTAGAATGTCCATTTCCCTCCTTCCTCCCCTGGCAAAGGACAACATAGCATTCAAGTACCAATTCACTGTGGAGCCTCACCCTAAGTATCCTCAGGTGAGAAGTCCCTCCTGCACTTGGCCTTCTGTGATAATTCATCTACGTGAGACTGTGGTTCCTCTTACCCTGTGTGCTCTTACAGGAGAGGGACCACAAGTCCTTGAATTCCTAGACCCTCCATAAATACATACATAATGAATCAATAATTGAAAGAGAGAACCATCTCCCCTCATGGAGATTTGCCAAGTGCATGGTAGAGGTTTTATTCAGGCAGAATAGAAAACCACTAGAAAGCATCTGGGTTTCAAACTCATTGGGTTATGAGATGGATTTTTTATGAAGCATTTACTATTTAAAGGAAAAATTTTAAATAATGCATTCTTTAAAGCCTTCTATTGACTCTTATTTCATATATATGGCTTCCAAGGAAAATTTCTTATGACGAGAATTGGACTTTTATCTGTTCTTGTGCATTAATTAATCTACTCATTCATTCAACAGTAAATCATTTTAAATATCTACTCTAAGGTATTATATGTTTTAAGGGCCTATATAAGGGCATAGCACCATGAATGTATCACACCTTTGTAGGATTAAGTAGAAACAGCATCATATTATAATATCTTACAATAGGAGATGATGTATATTGTGCAATTAGGCAAAATAGCCTACACTTGCCACAGAGAGCACAATGATGCCTTTTTATGGGTTCTTCTGTGTCCCCACTTTAACTCTGGTGTGCTTTCAACAGCCAGGCTAACACCTGCCCCTCTTCTTCAGGAGGAGGACTCCCCTCAGGCTATTGGAAATGCTTTGCAATGATTGTGGATGTGGAAGTATGAAAACACGGCTTCTACACTTCAGGTTGGGACAACTACTAAAAAGTGTAACTTACACTCCAGAGCTCCCTCATGAAAACAGGTTGAAGCTACCTTTCATGTAATTTGACCTCAAATGGCACCCTTACTTAGCTTTTTCTCTTTTCCCTTTATACTTCTCATTATTGGTGCCTTTCTTCAGCTCCTCTCCTCCATACCACATCCTGCCATAGGAGCATGTCCTTAATAAATCACTTGTATGCAAATCTTCTTCTCAGGGTCTGCTTCACAGGATTATGACCTAAGGCAGATTTTGATACTGTATTTCTATATAAATATATAAACACAAAGAATTTTACACACTAAGCACCCTTTAACCTATATTTTATTTTGCCTTTATCAACTATAGTCATTTATATTTTTTATACATCTGTATTTCCTGCTGGGTTAAGGGGACCTTAAGAAGGGGAAATGTTTTATTCCCTTTGTGTTCCCTGTTCCCTTCCCTCCCCATCACCACATCTCATAGACAACTCATATATAATATAAACTAATTAACGTTTGTATTTTTTCAAACCACATAGGATACACATACATTTTATAAACATGTACATTAATTAAGAATAGTCAAAAAACTTAAACCATATGTTATTAATGGGTTTTTTTTTCTAGGCAGGGAGAACATATATTTAAACACCTTATAACTTAAAAATAACCAAGTGAATTTTTTAAATGAATTCATCATCAAAAGGATTTTAAAGAAAGAAATGGTGAAAATAATTACATCACTACAGAATCTCTCTCTTGGACCATTTTATGATTAATGACTACTAAAATTATTCAAATATAATCTGACACAGATTTTTCAAAAAGTCATCATTAGAAATAAAAGAAGCGATAAAAGGTTTCATCAAGTCTCTTTTGCCATCCAAACCAGTCCTACCCAATTCCTTTTCTGTTTCCCTAATATCCTTCAGCTAAGCCCCATTTGGACACTTACATGCAAAATTCTCACAGCAGGCAAATGAGCTTCGCAACCTGGTTGGCCTGCAAAATGCCCCTTCTCATCACTTCCCAGCAATGACAGTCCCCAGAATAAGGGTAGCAGGCCTTCCTAAGTCTGTTTGCTTTAACTCAGTTACCTGCAATGCCTTAGAATGCTCTTCTGATCAGGCACTTGTACACTGGATTTTAGAAGCCATCTTACTAGAGATAAAATTGATCTCCACCTTCAACCAATTTCCATGCAAATTAGGCTTGGCTAACCATGTAGCCTGAAAAAAAAAAAAGCAGTTGCAGAAATTCCAAAGACCTAAAGTATGTTTCATCACCTGTCACAGGTGGTAAAGAAAAGTCATTTTTCCATAAGTTTCCCCATGCCTGAGTTGCTGCCTCATGCCAGCTCTTTACAAAAGTCAATTGTTTCAATGTGGCTGTTGCTGTTTTACTTCTTAGGTAAATCTACTTCATTTATTGTTATGGTTGGCCCTTATTGTCAAAAATCCATCCAGTGTTGGTGGAGAACGTATCTCCTAGCATTAAAGCATGTGAATAGAGGTGTGACATTCTAAACAAATGCCAAAAATGACAGTGCCTCTGTGCCAGAGAAAAGTGTTTCTTGGTTTCTTTCAAGAATCACCCAAATCAGAACTGGTTGGGAGGGCTTGTTAAAAATGCAAATTCCTAGGACTCACTGAATGAACCCACATTTCTGGAGATAGAACCCTCCTTTTTATGGAGCTATATCGGACCATCACCGATTGGCCCAGGAATGAGTCCATGACTTAAACAGAGCCATTCAAAGCTACCCCTTAGAATTTTATATTTGGTGCCCCTGGAATGGAAGGTCCATAAGAAGCAGGAATTTTTTTTGTTCTCTGATGTATCTTTAGCACTTGAAATAGTGTTGATCACAAAGTAGGAGCTTATTAAATTGGATACAGTAAATATCAGTTTCCCTTTGATGGTGAACATTGTGAATGGTGAAGCTACCATATTCCCCTACATTTGAAAGAAGGTTAGGATAAAGACAGAATGAGACTGTCCTAGAAATACTCAAGTCCATAATTCTAGTTGCCCCTGAGGCCTAGCTATCTCCCTGTTCTTCTCTTGGTTTTGTGAACCAATAAATTGCTTGAATTTATTGTCCAAATTTGCTTGATTTGGGTTTTTGTCACCGACACCAAAAGTATTCTAATAAACACAGCCAGGATTTCAGAGTCTCTTATTTGTAAATTATTTTATTATATTGTACCACACTTTGGCAGAAACCAACTTCTGAAATTTTTAAAAATCTGAGATACAAAGAGGCTATTAAGAATACTTGTCTAGTGGCGTAGGAGGATGCTGGGCTCACTGCGTGTCCTGCTGATCACTTAGATTCCACCTACACCTGCCTAAATAACCCAGAAAACCACCAGAGGATTAGCAGAACGGAGTCTCCGGAGCCAAGCGCAGACGAGAGGCCCACGGAAGAGGGTAGGAAGGGAGGCGAGGTGGTGCACACTCCACGGACTGGCGGGAGGGAGCGGGGGCAGAGGGGCGGCCCACCGGCAAAGCAGAGCCCCCGAGTCTGCCTGGCAAAAGCGGAGGGGCCGGAAGGAGTGTGTTCCGACAGCAAGCGGAACTTGACATCTGGAAGGTTATAAGCTAACAGCTATGCTCGGAGAATGGGAGGGCTGGAGGACAACGGGAGGGAGAGTTGTAGAGCCCCGGATGACAGAGCTCAGCTTGGCGGGGAACAAAGGTGCTTGCCAGTGCCATCTCCCTCGCCCATCCCCCAGCCAAAATCTCAAAGGGAACGAGTTCCTGCCAGGGAACTTGTTTGCACCACGCAAACACCCAAAGCTGTGCTTCTGCAGATCAATCCCTCTGGTGGCGGGTCTGACTCACTCCCGGTGCCACAGGGCCCCTCCCAAAGCGGATCACCGAAGGATAAGTGAGCTGAGCCTGCCCCTCCCGCCCCTGTGCACCTTGCCGATCCACCCCAGCTAATATGCCAGATCCCCAGCACCACAAGCCTGGCAGTGTGCAAGTAGTCCAGATGGGCCATGCCACCCCACAGTGAATCCTGCCCCTAGGAGAGGGGAAGAGAAGGCACACACCAGTCTGACTGTGGCCCCAGCGGTGGGCTGGGGGCAGACATCAGGTCTGACTGCGGCCCCGCCCACCAACTCCAGTTATACAGCACAGCACAGGGGAAGTGCCCTGCAGGTCCTCACCACGCCAGGGACTATCCAAAATGACCAAGCGGAAGAACTCCCCTCAGAAGAATCTCCAGGAAATAACAACAGCTAATGAGCTGATCAAAAAGGATTTAAACAATATAACAGAAAGTGAATTTAGAATAATAGTCATAAAATTAATCGCTGGGCTTGAAAACAGTATAAAGGACAGCAGAGAATCTCTTGCTACAGAGATCAAGGGACTAAGGAACAGCCAGGAGGAGCTAAAAAATGCTATCAATGAACTGCAAAATAAAATGGAGACAACTACGGCTTGGATTGAAGAGGCAGAGGAGAGAATAGGTGAACTAGAACATAAAATTATGGAAAAAGAAGAAGCTGAGAAAAAGATAAAAAAAATCCAGGAGTATGAGGGGAAACATAGAGAACTAAGTGATGCACTAAAGAGAAATAATCTACACATACTTGGTATTCCAGAGGAGGAAGAGAGAGGGAAAGGTGCTGAAGGTGTACTTGAAGAAATCATAGCTGAGAACTTCCCTGATCTGGGGAAGGAAAAAGGCATTGAAATCCAAGAGGCACAGAGAACTCCCTTCAGACGTAACTTGAATCGATCTTCTGCACAACATATCATAGTGAAACTGGCAAAATACAAGGATAAAGAGAAAATTCTGAAAGCAGCTAGAGATAAACGTGCTCTAACATATAAAGGGAGACCTATAAGACTCGTGACGGATCTCTCTACTGAAACTTGGCAGGCCAGAAAGGAATGGCAGGAGATCTTCAATGTGATGAATAGAAAAAATATACAGTCGAGAATCCTTTATCCAGCAAGTTTGTCATTTAGAATAGAAGGAGAGATAAAGGTCTTCCCAAACAAAAACTGAAGGAATTCGTCACCACTAAACCAGCCCTACAAGAGATCCTAAGGGGGAGCCTGTGAGACAAAGTACCAAAGACATCACTACAAGCATGAAACCTACGGACATCACAATGACTCTAAACCCATATCTTTCTTTTTTTTTTTTTCAACGTTTATTTATTTTGGGGACAGAGAGAGACAGAGCATGAACGGGGGAGGGGCAGAGAGAGAGGGAGACACAGAATTGGAAACAGGCTCCAGGCTCCGAGCCATCAGCCCAGAGCCTGACGCGGGGCTCGAACTCACGGACCACGAGATCGTGACCTGGCTGAAGTCGGACGCTTAACCGACTGCGCCACCCAGGCGCCCCTAAACCCATATCTTTCTACAATAACACTGAATGTAAATGGACTAAATGCGCCAACCAAAAGACATAGGGTATCAGAATGGATAAAAAAACAAGACCCATCTATTTGCTGTCTACAAGAGACTCATTTTAGACCCGAGGACACCTTCAGATTGAGAGTGAGGGGATGGAGAACTATTTATCATGCCACTGGAAGTCAAAAGAAAGCTGGAGTAGCCATACTTATATCAGCAAACTAGACTTTAAATTAAAGGCTTTAACAAGAGATGAAGAAGGGCATCATATAATAGTCACAGGGTCTATCCATCAGGAAGAGCTAACACATATAAATGTCTATGCACCGAATACAGGAGCCCCCAAATATATAAAACAATTACTCACAAACATAAGCAACCTTATTGATAAGAATGTGGTAATTGCAGGGGACTTTAACACTCCACTTACAGAAATGGATAGATCACCTAGACACACGGTCAATAAAGAAACAAGGGCCCTGAATGAGACATTGGATCAGATGGACTTGACAGATATATTTAGAACTCTGCATCCCAAAGCAAAAGAATATACTTTTTCTCGAGTGCACATGGAACATTCTCCAAGATAGATCACATACTGGGTCAGAAAACAGCCCTTCCTAAGTATACAAGAATTGAAATCATACCATGCATACTTTCAGACCACAATGCTATGAAGCTTGAAATCAACCACAAGAAAAAGTCTGGAAAACCTCCAAAAGCATGGAGGTTAAAGAAGACCTTACTAAAGAATGAGTGGGTCAACCAGGCAATTAGAGAAGAAATTAAAAAATATATGGAAACAAACGAAAATGAAAATACAACAATCCAAACGCCTTGGGATGCAGCGAAGGCAGTCCTGAGAGGAAAATACATTGCAATCCAGGCCTATCTCAACAAACAAGAAAAATCCCAAATACAAAATGTAACAGCACACCTAAAGGAAATAGAAGCAGAACAGCAAAGACAGCCTAAACCCAGCAGAAGAAGAGAAATAATAAAGATCAGAGCAGAAATAAACAATATAGAATCTCAAAAAAACTGTAGAGCAGATCAACAAAACCAAGAGTTGGTTTTTTGAAAAAATAAACAAAATTGATAAACCTCTAGCCAGGTTTCTCAAAAAGAAAAGGGAGATGACCCAAATAGATAAAATCATGAATGAAAATGGAATTATTACAACCAATCCCTCAGAGATACAAACAATTATCAGGGAATACTATGAAAAATTATACGCCAACAAACTGGACAACCTGGAAGAAATGGACAAATTCCTAAACACTCACACGCTTCCAAAACTCAATCAGGAGGAAATAGAAAGCTTCAACAGACCCATAACCAGCGAAGAAATGGAATCAGTCATCAAAAATCTCCCAACAAATAAGAGTCCAGGACCAGATGGCTTCCCATGGAAGTTCTACCAGACATTTAAAGCAGAGATAATACCTATCCTTCTCAAGCTATTCCAAAAAATACAAAGGGAAGGAAAACTTCCAGCCTCACTCTATGAAGCCAGTATTACTTTGATTCCTAAACCAGACAGAGACTCAGTAAAAAAAGAGAACTACAGGCCAATATCCCTGATCAATATGGATGCAAAAATTCTCAATAAGATACTAGCAAATTGAATTCAACAGCATACAAAAAGAATTATTCACCATGATCAAGCGGGATTCATTCCTGGGATGCAGGGCTGGTTCAACATTCGCAAATCAATCAATGTGATACATCACATGAATAAAAGAAAAGATAAGAACCATATGATCCTGTCAATCGATGCAGAAAAGGCCTTTGACAAAATTCAGCAACTTTCTTAATAAAAACCCTTGAGAAAGTCGGGATAGAAGGAACATACTTAAACATCATCAAAGCCATTCATGTAAAGCCCACAGCTAACATCATCCTCAATGGGGAAAAACTGAGAGCTTTTTCCCTGAGATCAGGAACACGACAGGGATGTCCACTCTCACCGCTGTTGTTTAATATAGTGTTGGAAGTGCTAGCATCAGCAATCAGACAACAAAAAGAAATCAAAGGCATCAAAATTGGCAAAGACGAAGTTAAGCTTTCACTTTTTGCAGATGACATGATATTATACATGGAAAATCCGATAGACTCCACCAGAAGTCTGCCAGAACTGATACATGAATTTAGCAAAGTTGCAGGATACAAAATCAATGTACAGAAATCAGTTGCATTCTTATACACTAATAATGAAGCAACAGAAAGACAAATAAAGAAACTGATCCCATTCACAACTGCACCAAGAAGCATAAAATACCTAGGAATAAATCTAACCAAAGATGTAAAAGATCTGTATGCTGAAGACTATAGAAAGCTTATGAAGGAAATTGAAGAAGATATAAAGAAATGGAAAAACATTCCATGCTCATGTTTGGAAGAATAAATATTGTCAAAATGTCAATACTACCCAAAGCTATCTACAAATTCAATGCAATCCCAATCAAAATTGCACCAGCATTCTTCTCGAAACTAGAATAAGCAATCCTAAAATTCATATGGAACCACAAAAGGCCCCGAATAGCCAAAGTAATTTTGAAAAAGAAAACCAAAGCAGGAGGCGTCACAATCCCAGACTTTAGCCTCTACTACAAAGCTGTCATCATCAAGACAGCATGGTATTGGCACAAAAACAGACACATAGACCAATGGAGTAGAATAGAAACCCCAGAACTAGACCCACAAATGTATGGCCAACTCATCTTTGACAAAGCAGGAAAGAACATCCAATAGAAAAAAGACAGTCTCTTTAACAAATGGTGCTGGGAGAACTGGACAGCAACATGCAGAAGGATGAAACTAGACCACTTTCTCACACCATTCACAAAAATAAACTCAAAATGGATAAAGGACCTGAATGTGAGACAGGAAACCATCAAAACCCTCGAGGAGAAAGCAGGAAGAGACCTCTCTGATCTCAGCCGTAGCAATTTCTTACTTGACACATCCCCAAAGGCAAGGGAATTAAAAGCAAAAATGAACTACTGGGACCTTATGAAGATAAAAACCTTCTGCACAGCAAAGGAAACAACCAACAAAACTAAAAGGCAACCAACAGAATGGGAAAAGATATTTGCAAATGACATATCAGACAAAGGGTTAGTATCCAAAATGTATAAAGAGCTCACCAAACTCCACACCCGAAAAACAAATAATCCAGTGAAGAAACGGGCAGAAAACATGAACAGACACTTCTCTAAAGAAGACATCCGGATGGCCAACAGGCACATGAAAAGATGCTCAACGTCGCTCTTCATCAGGGAAACACAAATCAAAACCACACTTAGATATCACCTCATGCCAGTCAGAGTGGCCAAAATGAACAAATCAGGAGACTATAGATGCTGGCGAGGATGTGGAGAAACGGGAACCCTCTTGCACTTTTGGTGGGAATGCAAATTGGTGCAGCCACTCTGGAAAACAGTGTGGAGGTTCCTCAAAAAATTAAAAATAGACCTACCCTATGACCCAGCAATAGCACTGCTAGGAATTTACCCAAGAGATACAGGAGTACTGATGCATGGGGCACTTGTACCCCAATGTTTATAGCAGCACTCTCAACAATAGCCAAATTGTGGAAAGAGCCTAAATGTCTATCAACGGATGAATGGATAAAGAAATTGTGGTTTATATACACAATGGAGTACTACGTGGCAATGAGAAAGAATGAAATTTGGCCCTTTGTAGCAACATGGATGGAACTGGAGAGTGTGATGCTAAGTGAAATAAGCCATACAGAGAAAGACAGATACCATATGGTTTCACTCTTATGTGGATCCTGAGAAACTTAGCAGAAACCCATGGGGGAGGGGAAGGAAAAAAAAAAGAGGTTAGAGTGGAAGAGAGCCAAAGCATAAGAGACTCTTAAAAACTGAGAACAAACTGAGGGTTGATGGGGGGTGGAGGGAGGGGGGGTGGGTGATGGGTATTGAGGAGGGCACCTTTTGGGATGAGCACCGGGTGTTGTATGGAAACCAATTTGACAATAAACTTCATATATTGGAAAAAAAAAAGAATACTTGTCTAAGTTACATGCTAGTGTGTCGCAAAACCAGAACTAAATTTATATTGATCCTTCCTTCCTGGTGAAAAAGAATATAGAGATAAAACTTGGAAGAGATTGAGAGCTTTGAACTATTTTTACCTCTCCTGCTTTCCAATTAGCTTAACATTACAGCATAACTGGCTCAGTGATCAGGGAAATTTTCAGCCACCAGGTACTTTCAGAAATCTCATTCTACTAAAGATAGAATATCTGATCATTCTTGTCTACTCCTGGTGGAGGAGTAGACAACTGTTTCCAACTGTCAATGGAAAGTGAGGGTAACAAGGGGACTGCTCCTTTTGATTTAATTCTAAAGAACTAGAAATTGATGGTGATGTAGAAGTGTTAGAGATCCGAAGAATATTGTTATCTTGTTGTCTTAGAAACTGCCTGACTTAGACCTTGGATATATCTGGATACAAATTTGGGAAGCAAGGATTTCAAAATTCTCACAGAAAAAAAGAGAAATAAACTCTCCTATAGTTGTGTTATAGGCATGGAGGTGAAAGATTAAAAAGAGTTTGGGATGTTTTGTTTGGCCAGCATCCTTTACCTTGTGCTTAGAATTAAACACCTTATTTTCCACTGGAGAATCACTTCTCTTCCACTCCCAGAACATGTAATTTGGTCCCACACATGAGCATATGACTAGTGTGACCAATCAGATTTGTTCTGGAATGGGCATGTGACCCATATCAAGCCAAAGAGAGTTAAAATTTTATTTGAAATTTATTAAGTTTGCTAACCTGTAGAACTGAAGCCTGTCTCCACTGTCAACTGGAAGCTATTTTGTCAGCACAAGGAAAGAGCCTGCCTAAGAATGAATCCAACCAAGGAGGTATATAGTGCAGGGAAGTATGTGAAAAGAAAGAGGGAGACAGAGAGAGAGAAACACACACACACACACACACACACACACACACACACACACACACAGAAATTAACATCACTATTTTAACATTTGGTTCTAGCCATGGCAGGATATTTTGGTTAAAAGCCTGTAAGTTCCCTTTCATTGAAATTCAAGTAGAGAGGTTAAATTGGGTCCTGTCTAATACAGAATAAGTATCTAAAGAAACCAATGCAGTTACATAGGGAATTTTCTGAGCAACAAATTTTTTTAAATATAAAAACAAGATAAAGGAACTAACCAAATACAAATAAGTAGGAGTATCATGAAGCCTTAAGAATGGCATTAGCAGGGCACCTGGGTGGCGCAGTTGGTTAAGTGTCCAACTCTTGAATTTGGTTCAGGTCATGATCTCATGGTTTGTGGGTTTGAGCCCCATGTCAGGCTCTGTGCTGACTGCAAGGAGCCTGCTCGGGATTCTCTCTACCTCTTCCCTGCTCACGGGCACGCTATCTCAAAATAAATAAATAAACTTAAAAAAATAATGGCATTAGGAAGACACCGACAATTTAGGCTCACTAAGTAAACACACAAAAAGAAGACATGATTCTTTTTTTAAAAATTATTTTCTCAGTAAGAAGATATAGGAAATTACAGGTGTATTCATTGGGTCATAACAGATGATAGAAGGAAAGCCCAAACTATTTCACTTCTATTATTTTCCATCGAGGAAAATTATTTTCAAATTGAAAAGGTTAGGATAACAAAGATCAGGAGAAAATACACACTCTAAACACTTATAGATTCAAGGTTATGCCCGTCTGAAAACAACTTTGACTGATTTGAGCAGAGAAGCGATTTATTAACAGGAGGTTGGGTAGCTCCTAGAAACTCTGGGAGGGGTAGAAAGCCGGACACAGAGACTAAGGGCCAGAGACATTGACCTAAATGACCCCAAAGAATAGCCTGTTGAAGATTCAGCTGTCCCCATCACTGTGCAGTGGATACTAAAGCTTCTGCCACAACTACAATGGTAGTGGACATTACATGCTACGACTAGAACCCTGTCTCTCCTGTCCTGGGAACTCTGTCTTGATACAACTATACTTTCCACCTGAGATGTATCTCATAGCCACAGATTTTTGAGCATCCTTGGCTTCAATTCAAAGACTGAATGCACTGACAAATGTATCCGATTAGCAAAATGTAGTTTTATACTCACATTCTCAGTGCAAAGAATGCTGGAGAAAATCTGAATCTGAATATGGCATTTTTAATTCTACAGGAGGAGGTAGGTTCTGCCTCTCACTCAAACTCATGAAGTGTGGATTCCTCAAACAGAGGATGAAATTCAACTTATGTGCAGCCAAAACAACTGGCAATACCCTCCACAGACCACAGTTAGTTTGTTTGCTTTGAGGGGTTGATTCTTAAGGATTATTGACAATGGGAATTCCCAGGAGAACCAGAAGCATTTGGAAACCAATTTTTATGAATAATAATTGAGGGAATTGGCAAACTTTAGTCTGAAGAATGATCCATTTCCTATAGTACTGTGAATACTAAGATGACAGCATCACTTTTTCCAGGAATGTTGTTTAGTCCAAACCTCATGTGCCCCACCCACCCAGCTCTTCCATATTGGTCTGTTGCTAGAATTTTCCTAGGAGATAAAACTGGGATAATTGGAGCTTGCTCATTACAGATAAGGATATTTTAACAGATGTAAATGTCCTCTCATGGCCTAACTCTAGATTCACAATAAGCTGCATTTCCAGGGAAATACTTGTAAAAAGGCCAGAGGATCATAGCTCCTAGCAGAGACTAATATATTGTAATGTATGGGCATATAGACCATATAACCATATAGGCTATATGGAGCCTACAATAGCATCCTTTATCCCTTTACTCCTTAGTAATAAAACCCTAGTTTTATATACAGTGGCAATACACCTGACTAAAAGACTATGTTCCAGTCATCCTTAAGTTAGAGAGGGCAATATAACTGAGTTCTGGACAATTAGAAGGAAGGAAAAATATCCTGTGGGATTTCAAAAAGAGCACCTTCAAAGGGCTAACTCAGCTTAGAAGAACAACATTTTGCACTCCCTCAATTCATTCTCTTGCTGCAAGCTTGGAATTTAGACTTTGTGGCTGGAACTACAGTAGCCATCCTCAGCCATAAAGCGTCTCAGAAAATGAAAGCCATGTACTAAATACAGAGCAGAAAGACAAAAGCACACCAGGCCCTTGGTGTCATTGTAATGTTATCTTATTACTCCTGCCTCTGTGCCTTGGGCTTTTTTTTATTGTGGTTAAAAAACATGTAACAGGAAATCTATTCTCTTAAACTTTTAAAGTACAGCACAATACTGTTAACTATAAGCACAATGTTGTATAACAGATCTCTAGAAATCTTCCATCTTGCATGACTGAAATTATACCCTTTGAACAACATCTCCCCATCTCCCTCCCTCCCAACTTGAGCCCCTGGCAATCACCGTCTACTTTCAATGAGTTCCACTACTTTAGATACCTCACATAGGTGGAATCACATAGTAGTTGTGCTTCTGTGACTAGCTTATTTCACTTAGCATAATTACCTCATGGTTCATTCATACTGTAGCATATGGCAGGATTTACTTATTTTTAATGGTTGAATACTCCACTGTATTTATATATGATATTTTCTTTATCCATTCATCCCTGGAAGCACATTTAGGTTGTTTTCACCTCCTAACTATTGTGAATAATGTTGCAATGAATGTGGAAGTACAAATATCTCATTGAGATCCTAATTTCAATTCTTTTGGATAAATACCCAGAAGTTGACTTCCTGGATCATATGGTAGTTCTATTTTTAATTTTTTGAGAAATGCCATATTGTTCTTCATACAGTGGCACCATTTTACATTCCCACCAGGAGTGTGCAAGGGTTCCAATTTCTCCTGTTCCTAACAGGTGTGAAGTGGTATCTCGTGATTTTGATTTACATTTCCCTAATTATTAGTGATGTTGGGCATCTTTTTATATACCTGTTGGCCAGTCTTCTTTGGAGAAAGGTCTGTTCAAGTCCTTTGCTCATTTTTAAATTTGCTATTGAGTTGTAAGTGTTCTTTATGTATTTTGGATATTAACCCATTATCTGATATATGGTTGGCAAATATTCTCTCCCAATCTATAAGTCACCTTTTCATTCCGTTTTTTGTTTCCTTCACAGGTTTCCTGTGCAAAAACTTTTTTTAAAATTTTAGTTAACATACAGTGCAATGTTGGTTTCAGGAGTAGAATTCAGTGATTCATCACTTACATACAACATCCAGTGTTCATCACAATAAGCGCTCTCCTTAATACCGGTCACCCATCTAGCCCATCTCCCACCCACCTCCTTCTATCAACCTTAAGTTTGCTCTCTATCATTAAGAGTCTCTTGTGGTTTGTTTCCCTCTCTCCTCTTCCACCCCTTCCCATGTATTCATCTGTTTTGTTTCTTAAATTCCACATATGAGTGAAATCATACAGTATTTGTCTGTCTGATTGACTTATTTCATTTAGAATATATTCTAGCTTCACCCACATTGTTGCAAATGGCAAGATTTCATTCTTTTTGATGGCTGAGTAATATTCCATCATATATATATGTATACATATATATAGGTGTATATATATATGTATATCCCATCTTTATCCATTCAGCAGTCAGTGGACATTTGGACTCTCTCCATAGTTTGGCTATTGTTGACAGTATATGCAGAAACTTTTTTTTAAGTATTTATTTTGAGGGGGGAGGGGCAGAGAGGGAGGGAAAGAAAGAATCCCAAGCAGGCTCCCTGCTGTCAGCACAGAGCCTGACGCAGGGCTTGATACCACAGTTGTGAGATCATGACCTGAGCCGAAATCAAGAGTCACTTAACCAACTGAGCCCCCACAGGCTGTGTGTGCAGACCCTCTGTACAGAACTTTTTAGTTTGATGTAGACCCAAAGCTTTTGTTGCCTGTGCTTTTGGTGTCATATTCAAGAAGTCATGGCCAAGACCAAGGTCAGAAAGCTTTTCTCCTAGGTTTGCTTCTAGGAGCTTTTATAGTTTCAGGACTTAAAGCCCTTAATCTATTTTGAGTTGGTTTTTGTGTGTTTTGCAAGACAAGGGTCAAATTTCATTCTTTTACATGTGGATATTCAGTTTTCCCAAGACCATTTATTGAAGAGACTATCATTTCCCCATTGCATATTCTTGGAACACCTGTCAAAGACCATTTGACTATATATGCATGGGCTTATTTCTGAACTCTGTATCCTGATCCATTGCTCTATATCTCTGTCGTTAGATCAGACCATATTGATTTTTGATTACTCTAGAGATTTTTGATTACTCTAGTAATTTCAAACGTGTTGAAATCACTAAGTGTGAGGCCTTTAGCTTTGTCTTTCTTTCTCAAGATTGTTTTGGCTATTCAAGGCCCTTTGTGGTTCCATATGAATTTCAGGATTATTTTTTCTATTTCTGTAAAAAAACGCCATTGGCGGTTGCTGGGATTTCATTAAATCTGTAGATCACTTTGGGTACTATGGATATTTTAACAATGATTGTCTTATGATCCATGAACATAGGGTGTCTTTTCATTTATTTGCATATTCTCTAATTTCTTTCAGTATTTGTAGTTTTCAGTGCAAAAATCTTTTGCCTCCTTAGGTAAGTTTCTTCCTAAGTATTTTATCCTTTTGATGCTATTGTAAATAAGGATGTTTTCTTAATTTCCCTTTTGGATTATTCATTGTTAGTGTAGAGAAATCCAACTAATTTTTGTATGTTGATTCTTTATTCTGCAACTTTACTGAATTCACTTACTAGTTCCAAAGCTTTTTTGTGGAAACTTCAGGGTTTCTACATATAAAATCATGTTATTTGTGAACAGAGATAATTTTACCTTTTCTCTCATTTGGATTCCTTTTATTTCTTTTTCTTGCCTAATTGTTTTGGCTAAGACTTCCAGTACAATGTTGAACAGAAGTGGCAACAATGGGCATTCTTGCCTTATTCTTGATCTTAAAGGAAAACATTTCAATTGCTTACCATTGAGTATAATGTTTGCTGTGGGCTTTTCATAAATAGCCTTTAATATGTTGAGGTGAATTTCTTCTACACTTAGTTTGTTGACAGTCCTTTCTATCATGAAAGGGTGTTGCTTTCTGTAAAATGCTTTTTTCTTCATATATTGATATAATCATGAAATTTTGATCCTTTCTTCTGTTAATAAGGTGTATCACATTTATTGATTTGGGTATATTGAACCATCCTTGCACCCCAGGGATAAATCCCACTTGATCATGGTGTACAATCCTTTTAATGTGATGTTGAATTCAATTTGCCAGTATTTTGTTGAGAATTTTATATCTATGTTCATTGGCCTGTATTTTTCTTCTCTGGTAGTGTCTTTCTGGCTTTGTTTCCAGGGGTAATGCTGGCCTCATAAAATGAATTTGGAAATATTTTCTCCTCTTCATGTTTTTTGAGGAGTTTGAGAAAGATTGGCATCATTTGTTCTTTAAATGGCAGAATTTACCTATGAAGCCATCTGGTCCTGGGATTTTCTTCATTTGTGGATCCATTCAGATTTTCTATTTCTTCATGATTCTATTTGGGTAGGCTGTATGTTTCTAGAAATTTATCCATTTCTTCCACGTTATCCAATTTCTTGGCATACACTTGTTCTTAGAAGTTTCATGACCCATTTTATTTCTGTGGCATCAGTTGTAATGTCTTCTCTTTCATTTCTGATTTTATTTATTTGAGTCCTCTCTCTTAGTCTAAAGGTTTGTCAATTTTGTTGTTCTTTTCAAAAACCCAACTCTTTTATTCTTTTTTTTCTATTCTCTATCTTTTTTTTTTTTGAGAGACAGAGCAGGGGAGGGGCAGAGAGAGAGGGGGACAGAATGTCCGAAGCAGCAGGCTCTGCACTGTCAACACAGAGCCTGATGCAAGGCTTGAACTCACAAACCATGAAATCATGACCTGAGCTGAAGTCACACGCTTAACCAACTGAGCTATCCAGGTGCCCCTGCTCTAATCTTTATGATTTCCTTCCTTCTGATATCTCTGGGCTTAGTTCATTCTTTTTCTAGTTCCTTGAGGTGTAAAGTTAGAGTTTTTATTTGAGATTCATCTTTTTTAAGGTGGGCAGTTTTTGCTTCCCTATTTGTACTGCTTTTATTGTATCCCATAGTTCTAGTGTTTTATGCTTTTACTTTGATTTGTATCAAAATATTTTCTAATTTACATTTTGTTTTCTTTGACCTATTGTTTGTTCAAGAATGTGTTATTTAATTTCCACATATTTGTCAATTTTCCAGTTTTTCTTATGCTACTGATTTCTAGTTTTATTCCATTGTGGTTGGAAAAGATACTTGGAGTCATTTCAATTTTCTTAAATTTGTTAAAACTTGTTTTGTGACCTAGCATGTGATCTATCCTGGAGATTGTTCCATTTGTACTTGGGAAGAATGTTTATCCTGTTACTGTTGAGTGGAATGTTCTATGTATGTCTGTTAGGGCCATTTAGCCTATAATGTTGTCAAGTTCTGAATTTCTCATTTATCTTCTGCCTGGATGTTCTATACATTATTGAAAATGAGATATTGAAATCTACTCTTACTACTGTGTTGCTGTCAATTTCTCCCTTCAGTTCTGTCAATGTTTGCTTCATATATTTATATCCTTTCTTCTTGGATGCATATATAATTCTTATATCTTCCTGAAATTGGCCACTTTATGGTTATATATTGTTTTTTGTCTCTTGCAACACTATTTTACTTGAAGTCTATGTTATCTGGTATAAGTATGGACACCCCTGCTGTCTTTTGGTTACCATTTGCATGAAATATCCTTTTTCATCTTTTTACTTTCAGCTTATATGTGTCCTTAAATCTAAAACCAGTCTTGTAGACAGCATGCAATTGAATTTTTGAAAATCCATTCAGTCACTCTGTTTTCTTGAAGATTTTAATCCAATTACACTTAAAGTAATTATTGATAGGCAATAACTTGTTGCCATTTAAAAAAAAATTAGAATTATTGGGGCGCCTGGGTGGCGCAGTCGGTTAAGCGTCCGACTTCAGCCAGGTCACGATCTCGCGGTCCGTGAGTTCGAGCCCCGCGTCGGGCTCTGGGCTGATGGCTCAGAGCCTGGAGCCTGTTTCCGATTCTGTGTCTCCCTCTCTCTCTGCCCCTTGCCCGTTCATGCTCTGTCTCTCTCTGTCCCAAAAATAAATAAACATTGAAAAAAAAATTTTAAAAAAAATAAAAAAATTAGAATCTCACTTGTTGTTTTGTCCCTCTTCTCCTCTTTTGCTATCTTCGTTTGTATTTCTTTGACTTTTTTCCGTAGTAGCATCATTTCTCATATTCTTTTGTGTGCTTCTTAAAGGTATTTTCTTTGTGGTTACCATAAGGCTTACCAAGAACACCGTATAGTTAAAACAATCTACTATAAGATGACAGCAACTCAACTGCAATCAAATACAACAACGTTATACTTTTACTTCTTCCCCACCATACACTTGGTTATTGATGTAACAAATTACATTTTATATTGCATATCCATTAGTATATTTTATAGTTTTTATACTTCATATTTTAACTTCCATACCAGAGTTAAAAGTGATTCACACATTGCCATTTCAGTATTACAGTATTCTTTACTTGTCTGTATATTTAACAGTGAGCTTATATTTTCCTATGCTTTTGTGTCGCTGTTTTGCATCTTTTCAACTTGAAGGTCTCCCTTTAACATTTCTCATAAGGAAGTTCTAGTGGTGATGAACTCCCTCAGCTTCTGTTTATCTGGGAAATTCATTTAATTTTAAATGGTGGTGTGGCAAAAAAAAAAAAAAAAGGGAACATTTTGCCAGATAGAGTATTCTTGTTTGGCAGCTTTTTCTTTCAGCACTTTGAATATATCATTGCACTCCTGGACTGCAAGGTTTCTGCTGAGAAATCCACTGATATTCTTATAGGGTTCCCTTGCATGTGATGAGCCACTTTTTTTCTTACTGCTTTCAAAACTTTGTCTTTGACTTTTGATAATCTCATTATAATGTATCTCAGTTTGAAATCCTTTAGTTTCCTCTTATTTTGTATCTGTTGGGCTTCCTGAATTTGGAAGTTCATTTTCTTACCCATTATTTGTGAAGTTTTCAGTCATTATATCTTGAAATAAGCTTTCTGCCCTTCTCTCTCTCTCTCTCTCTCTCTCTCTCTCTCTCTCTCTCTCTCTCTTTCTTCTCCTAGGACTAGTAAAACACAGATTGGTTCTTTTTTTGATGTCCCGTAATTTCTTTAGGTTTTCTTCACCTTTTTTTTTTCTCATTTGACTGGATAATTTCAAATAATCTTTTCTTCAAATTTGCAAATTCTTTCTTATGCTTGTTCATGTCTGGTGTTGAATCTAAGGAACTTTTCAATTATTGCATTCTTCAGATTAAAAATTTTTGTTTGCTTTTTTTTATATTTTCTCTTTGTTGAACTTCTCATTTTGTTCATTCATGATTTTCCTGAGATCCTTGACCATCCTTATGACAGCTGTTTTGAATTCTTTGGTATGTAATTCATATACCTCTGTTTCTTTAGGGTCAGTTCCTGGAGATACGTTTTGTTCCTTTGGGCCGTTTTCCCTTGTTTCTTTATGTTCCTTATAACTTTGTGTTGGTATTTGCACATTTGAAAAAATAGTCAACTCTCCCATTCCTTACAGACTGACTTCATAACAGAGAAATACCTTCACCAATCAGCTGAGCTAGAGATTCTGGGGGCCTCTAACCCTTTTTTTTTGTGTGTGATGGTGTTTTCTTGGATTTGTGCATGTAGATTCTTAGAGAGATTTTTTTTTTTCCAGGAGCTTGTAATCTCTTGCTCCCTCTGGTGTATATCTTCTATACTGTTGGTCCTCTGAAGCAGCAGCATGTTGCCCAGCTCTTTTTTTGTTCTCTGCAGCCCCAAGGCATCTAGAGTATGTATGCCAGTTCCTGTCTGTTTTCGGAGACAAGTGAGACGGAAATGCCAGAATGTCACATGCATACTCCACTCCACTCCTCTCCAACTGAGGGAGAGGCCACCAAACTATATTAGCCTTTGTCTGCTGGGCCATGGGCCTTCTCGAACAGCAGCATGCCACACAGTTCCTTTTTGTTCATAGTGGCCCTGAGGCATCTAGTGTATGCTGGGCCCATCTACACTCTGAGATAGGCAAGGTAGAAGCCAGTCCCTCAGGGAGCCCCCCAAAATCCAGAATGGTGGAGACATGTTCCAGTCTTCTCTTCCCCCACTAAAAGAGAGGCTGCTGAGTTATGTCATCTCTGTCTATTGTACTGTAGTTCCCTAGGGTTTTAGCATGCTCCAGCTCATTTTTGTTCTCAGCAACCTGAGAACCAGGCACCTAGACTATGCCAGTTTCCCATCAGTGTTCCAACACAGGTAAAACAGAAGCCAGTCCCTTGGACAGGCTCCTAAAAGTCAGAACGTTGGATGGTTTAGTCTTCTCTTTCACTTCCTAGGTAAACCTGGAGCTAGGAGTTTGCTGCATATTGCATGGCACTGTGCCAGGGAGAGGGGCTGTGGCCAGAGCGTACCACAAATGCTCCTATGGACTTCAGTGTCACTGGTTTCATGCTTGTCCTTGGGTGCAAAAACCTCCTAACTGGCTTTCTGAGTTCTCACACGGGGAATTGGTTCATATATTGCTGTGGAATCTATTTCCCTGGGAGGGAGGAAGGTCTGGGGCTTCTATTCTAGTATCTTATTGACATCACTCTGTATCTGTGAGTCTTTTAATAGGTGAGAGAAATTACTGTGCCTAAGTTTTAACATATTTTTCTTCTTAAGCAGCTAAATCTAATCCTAATGGATGCAGATAGATGCCTACTTTAGGTGGTAGGTAATATTATACAAAGTCTTAAAGCTTTATAAACATAGGAAGATATAAATCTAAGATTCAAAGTATTTTTCTTCTCACAAATATTTTATGAAAAAGAAGTTTAAAAGAACAATGAAAATACATAAAAGTGCAGTTCTCAGGAAAGCAAATCCTTCTCTTTGATTTATTTTTGTTTTTACCCATAGGAAAACAATGGTTCTCATGCTGTTTTGGTTAATTAGGAAGAAAAGAACAGACATCCAGATGTTAATCCTTTAGCCAGCCTCAAACTCCACATTTTTTTGGGGGGGGGGGTCTGGATACTTAGTCTGCACCACAAACCAGAGTGAGCTTATACTAGATAAATGGCTTCATTTTATTTATATTTAATCATTTGGTAAATGAAATAAAGCCCTTATAAGAGATAATAGACCTCAGATTTAAAAATAAATATTGAGACTAGATAAATATCTCTGCTTTTTCATGACATTTATCTGGCAGCAAGAACCTATTAGACTGTCATGATGTTCTATTCCATTGACTGATCTTCGGGCTCCCTTTTATAGAAGGCCAATCTTTTGGATGCTTTTACACTCATCATTTATATGTACTTACCTACTTATCTCTCCTGAATCCACTAGTATTCTATATCTGAATTCCAATTTTGTATGTCTCAGGCAAAACACAAAATCCAAATGCACAGTGGTTTTGACAAAAAGAGGCTAGGTGTCACCATCTGAATAAGAACCAATTTTACCGAGTAGTGGTGGCCTAGAGATTCAGTTATGTGAAGGTTCTAGTTGTGAATTTCAAGTAACTATGGTGAGCTACTTACCTGCATGTTAAATACAGAGATAACATTGACAACTTTCTGAAACATCTTAATTGAAAGAGAAAATATAATTAAGAGACTGAATAGACTTACTTTTTTCTTTTTTCACTAAGTTTGGGTTGTACAACTTCTAGCCAAGAATAAACAGAATTTCTCTGTCAGTCTTTTCCGAAGTAGTTCAAATAACCAAAGCAACCAAAGACATCTTAGGGTTGTTTCAAAGTTGTGAGAGTTTGGGGAAGTAGGGAGAAAGTTTGGAAAGCTTCCATTGTACTTAAAAGATTGAAAACCAGTGAGTCAAACATCCCCCTCATACAGCGCCCGCTTATCCTCCTTTGCACATCTGTTCTCCTCCATGGCTTTATGTCATATGTTTTTACTTTCCTGCCTACTCCTAGCCCTGCAGAACCAGATAGCTTTCAAAAAGATTAATTTTATTCTGTCTTATGCATCAGCAACAAAATTTGTCAACTTGAATCTTTATTATTAGCAATCACATCAAAGCTGAAAAAACACAGCATGATTTCTTTTTCTACCTTAGAAGTTGAATTTGTCACACTAAAAAAAAAAAAAGAAATCTTTAGGCTTCTAAATGGAACATGTTTGACTTAGGAATCATTGAGAAAGAATAGGCAGGCAGAACAAATAAACAAACAAACCCTCCCCCAGCAACTCTTTTCTAAGGAGAACCAACTTAGAAAAAGAGGAAGATACAAGAGGTTAGGTGGTAATCAGGCAGCAGGAACCCACTTCTTGAAGCAACTGCATGCAGAATAATAATGATTTTGGACAAATGCTAACATTTATTCAGAGCTAGACATCAAGATAAACCCTTTATAGGCATTATCCTAACCATCCTATGAGACAGATTCTCTTATTGTCACCAACTTATAGATAAGAGAACTGATGGTAAGGAAAGTTAAATTACTTTCTCAAAGTCACACAGTAAGATTTGGTGGAGCAGGAATTTGACATCAGGTCTCATTTCAACACCTCCACTCATTCATTGCTGAAGAGCTGTTCTCAGTCAGTTCTTGTTCTCAACCATTCCCCCAAACATGACTTCTAACAACCTTTCTAAACATTTTTCTTGCTTCCCTCCCTGCCTACCCAAATTCTCTAAACAAGTCAAAGCAAACTACTTTAAATTATCAAAAACGCCAATTAGTCCAGACTCCTTTCTTTTGTAAGTGACAGACACCCACTTGAGCAAAAGGGACATATGGGATCCCATAACTAAACAGTTCTTCAGGTGAAGCCAGGCATAGGTGTACCAACAGTGTCATTAGGTCACACTTTTTATCTATGGCCCACTTTTTATCTACTGCTTTCCTCAGTGTGGCTTTAGGCTCAGCCTGCATTCTCCTTGCATTCATAGCATGGCCACAAGCAGCTGTAAATTTAATCCTGCTTTGGCAATCCCAGCTTTCCTGATGGTTCTAGTCTCTCATAACTGCTTCTCTGTGGGCAGGTCTGGGATATATGCTCACCCTTGGGGACACGGGAATGGCTTAGCTCCCTTCAAACTACATGTTATGGGAATGAGGAATGGCTGTTTCTCAAAGGAAACTCAAGATATTAAGGTATCATTGATAAAAGAAGGGAATGGAAGCTGGGTTGGCAAGCACAACAGACCTTGCTCTGAAGTCTAGCTGCATGCCTTTTCCCATATTTTCACTATATGAACCCATTTCCAAAGCTTACTCTCCACCTCTCTAATAAGACTGAAAGCCATACTCAAAAGTTTTAAAACTGAATTAGCCACTGGTCTCCTTCTCATACCTCATATCTGTTCTACCACCTATATCCTTTGACCTGGTGTATAGCACCTCCACTGGCCCAATTGGCCAGAGCAGAAACCAGCCATAATCACTGATTTTCGTTCATTTTTCTTCCTTACTCCCACATCCAGTCAGTCACCAAAGCCTGTAAATCCTACCTGCTTAATATCTCATGACTCCTTCTAAGTCTCTCCATCCTTCCTGCAACTGACCTAGCTCAGATTTCCTCATTTCTTGACTATTTGGCTTATCATTCTGATAAATCTTCCACTTTTCAAATATAGCCTATAAATTCCTAGAAAAAAAATCTTTCTTTTTTTAAAACTGTTTTTATGTTTGTTTATTTTTGAGAGTACGCACATGAGAGCGGGGGTGGGGCAGAGAAAGAGGGAGACAGAGGATCAGAAGCAGGCTCTGTGCTGGGCTCAAACTCACAAACTGTGAGATCACGACCTGAGCCAAAGTCAGATGCTTAACCAACTGAGCCACCCAGGCACCCCAAAAATTGATCTTTCTAAAGCACAGATATGATCCCATCACTCCTCCTTCCAATCATTCAGTGACTCCCTATCGTATGACTGCCATGGTCCCCAGTTTCCTCATTGTTAGAGGAAAGGATTAAATTGATGATTTCTTGGATCTTTTCAGCTTCACTATTCTGTTCACCTTTGCTAACCCAAAGCACTTAGCTTTCTTTGGTTATCTGGTAATGGATTTTTCTGCCTTTTGGACTATAGGCTAGGACCCCAGTTCCTTCTGGATATCACTCCTAAGTATCTCTCATGAGAATGCTGGGCCAAGTTATATTGAGAAGTCATTTCACATTGAGGACAACTGGAAAAGTGTGAGCGTGAGCATTCCAGAGTCATAATCAGTATCAATTATCTAAGACATATCTGATCTTTTAACTACCACTTCTGCGTTCATGCAAATGTTTAGCAATTTTATCAGAGAAAAACTCTATATTTCTAACATCAGAACTTCTTTCAACAATAAGAACTATAGATGTAGAAGTAGAAATATTTTTTATCACAAGACAAAAAGCAGGAGTATTAATTAATTAATACATTATTCATTACCAGGTCATTATTTGACACCTGTTGAACTATACCACCATAGGGGTTCTCAATCACTCCTTTACTCCTAATCCTGAATATTAGAGGAAACCTTAAAAATGACTACATATAGGAAACTGTTAAAATTTTCAAGTTAAAAAATTTACTCTGGCCAAAGGAACACCCCTATCTTCACTTGCCAATTTAAGGTAACTTTACAGAGATTCATCAGTTTAAAATAGAAGCATTTGTGTTTTAGTACTGCCCTGCACAGCAATAATTGATTATAGTGCATTCTAATCACATATCCACACACATACATTGTAGTACCCAAAGGTATAATTGACACGTATTTTTCTCATATCCAGTAAGGTAGGGTGTACATTATTACTTGTTCTTGACCAATGTGACTGATCACACTGGGCTGTCCCTCCTTCAGATAGAGTGATAGGTGACAGTTTACTTACTTGTGCCTGGTTCCTAATCTGCCATTACATTGTGTACTGGCAATCATGTTTGACATACAATAGCTAAAAAATGCTTAAAATGGATAATGCTGGATGTAGAGAAAAAGAGTCAAAAAAGAAAATCAAATCTCACGTTAAGAAAGCACATTTTTTAGGACTGCTTGTAAGAGGAGCACTATCGAGAAATTGATCAAGAAAGCAGACAGCAAAGCTTAGCCATGAATTAGGGATTGGTGGAAGTTTTTGACATTAAGAAGGGTATCACAGACATCAATAAATACTTACTGTGCAAATATTGTGTGCCAGGCATTAATCTAGGTGCTGGGGATAAAGCAGGGAACAGGGACAGAAATTCTTGTCCTTCTGGGGATTACATTCTAGTAGAGGGAGAGATACAAGAAACAACATAAATCAGTAAAAATATATTGTTAGTAGCTACTAATGGTTGGGGCAAAGGGCTGTAATTTACACGATAAGTTATAGGGGTGCCTGGGTGGCTTAGCTGGTTAAGTGTTGACTTTGGCTCAGGTCATGATCTCAAGGTTTTTGAGTTCCAGTCCCACACAGGGCTCTCTGCTGTGAGCACAGAGCCTGATTTCGATATTCTCTCTCTCTCTCTCTCTCTCTCTCTCTCTCTCTCTCTCTCTCTGCCCCTCTCCTGCTCATGCTCTACCTCTCTCTCAAAAATAAATCAACATTAAAAAATTTTAAATAATAAGTTGCAGAAGACTTCATTAACAGAGAGGTGAAGGGGCAAGTATATCTTTTGAAGAGAATTCCAGGAAAAGAAAACTGCAAAGAAAACTTTCAAAGTTTAGACTCGTACTAGTTAGTAGGTTTGAGGGCTATCAAGGCAGCCAGTGTGGCTGGAACTGAAGGAGCAAGGGGAAGAAGAAGAAGAGGGTAAGTCAGAGAAGTAACAAGGGCCAGATGGCAGTGGACCTTTTGGGCTGTCATACAGGCTCTGGAGTTTACTTTGAGGGACAGATACAACATTGACATCAATCAGAAGATAGGATCTGACTTATATTATTCCAGCTGCTATTTTGAGAAGGGGCTCTAGGGGGCAAAAGAACAGAAGCAGAAGTCTCTAAGGTTTAGGTAGCTGAAAAATCAGAGATGCATTTCCAAAGAGAAAGTAGTATAATGACTAGACATAGCACTGACTCAGTTATCTAAACCATTTCCATGATGCACCCTTTGAGCAAAAGTTTGGAAAACTTTCTGAAATTTTTTTTAGTGTTAATTTATTTTGGGGACAGACAGAGAGAGACAGAGAGCGAGCAGGGGAGGGGCAGAGAGGAGACACAGAATCTGAAGCAGGCTGCAGGCTCCGAGCCGTCAGCACAGCTGACAGGGCTCGAGCCCACGAACCCCGAGATCATGACCTGAGCCAAAGTTGGCTGCTCAACCAACTGAGCCACCTAAGCACCCCATCTGAAAGTGTTTTTAAGGTGGTTTATACCCTAAGATGTACTAAACCTTAAGTGTTGAGATCTGACAGTTATAAAATTACTGATGTTTTTTCATATTCACCCTTAGACGACAATGATTTGCATAAGATAAACCCTTTGATGTTAATATTTTCTTTCTGGATAGTTTGGCATCATTTTTATGTGATTTCCTTGACAAACCCACAAAAACTATTTTTCCATCCAGAGTTTTGCATAATCTGAATAAGGAAATCCTGAGGAAGCACTAGGAACTGGGCAATTCAGCAAGATCACAGAAACCATGTGTTGGGAGCTGCTCGTCAGCAAATGCTGCCAGAGATTCTGTAAAGATCAGGACAAATCTCACAGATAAGGGCAAAATAATTGTCTTTGGCAAGATTTTGTATAGGCTGCATATTTCTTTGTGGGGTCACCGCTACTTCTAAAGAACCCAACTCAAATTATTATTTTGGGACACAATTTTCTGTGTGCCTGAATATTTCCTGTCTCCCTGTCCAGAGTTCCCCCAAATATTCCTCTCCCCAACTATCTGCTGCCCTGTTGCATGAGCACTATTGATTACAGGGGACTTTATGGCATTAGACAATGGGAAGCTAGCAAGATACTCTGGTTACCATTGCCGCATAACAAATTACCCTAAAACTTGACATCTTAAAACAACTATTTTATTTTCCTCCTACTATTGTGGGCCAGGAATTCTGGAAGGGCTTGGGATGGTGGTTCTCATGGAGCTTCTGTCATCTGAAGGTTCAACTAGACTGCACATCCAAGGTAGCTCACTCACCTTGGGTGGCTGGCAACCCAAGAACCTGTAAGTGGCCTCTTCATGTTATCTGCGCTTCCTCACAACATGGCAGCCTCAGACTAGTCAGATTCTTACAAGGCAGTTCAAGGCTCCAAATATGAGTGCTCCAACATAGAAGATGGAAGCTGCATCTTTTTTTTTTTCAGCTTTGGATGTCATGTAGTATAGTTTCCATCACATTCTGTGGGTTATAAGCCCACTCAGATTCAAGAAGAGGGGGCACATACCCTACCTCCTAATGAAAGGAATGGCAGGGTCACATTGCAGAGGAGCACATGGCAGAGGAGATGTTGCTAAGGGCCATATCTGAAAGATGTAATCTCCCACACAGAGTTAGTAAAACCAGATTGTGTGAAGTCACTGGAAAGTGTACCGGCCACCAGACTGTGGAGAGACCAAGAAAGGAGGTAGAAACTGCAGAATGTTTACATTCTTACATTCATAACAGCAAAAAGGAGCCAAGAAAACAATGGGTAAACTTTCAATAAAGGCTTCATTCTGCATTCTACACTCCAGGTTACTTTGCTATGATGCTCTCATAGTAATTCGTTTACCATTTCACAAACTATTATTGGGTGCCCACTACATGTGCCAAGGACTGTTGTAGACTCTTGGTGCCTATGAGTAAATCAATGTAACAAAAAGCCGTATGCTCATGGAGAGTGTTTTCTAGTGGAGTCATGATATGAAAATAAAAACTACTGCTTACAAATTAAGTAAGTGGCAATTGGAGGCAAGGCCTCGTGTGGCCTAAAAAGCTAGCTCTACCCTGAAGGATGCCCTGGACTGAAGTTTTGCCAGGTACAACAGACCAAGTGGTGAGGTCTTTGGGAAAGACATTTGTAGGTAAAAGGGTTAATGTGTCCTGTGAGTTTAAGAGGACTTCCGGATGCCACTAGCTTCCTGCTTCTCCCAAATCATGCTGTTTCACATCCATCTTGTGACCTTTGTTCTACTTGTTGGCATCACTGTCCAAACACCTAGGAACCCCAACACTTCACCCCACCCTGTAAACACACCCGTTGTCATGTACTTTGGAGTTCCATACAGACACCCTGTATTTTTCATGTGATTTGCTAATAAATTAAGGCAGGTAAGAATGTGCCAGTCCTAAGACCAGACCTAAAGAAGTCTTGCATGTTTTCACTTGTGCTCTTGCCCCGGTGCCACTGCCATGTAGGCATGCTGGGGTTGGCTGGAGGATGAGAGACATGTGACCTAGACAGAGCCCAGTTACACCAATCACCCCAGGCAACAGCCAGCCCGCCCCCAGACACATGAACGAGCCCAGCCAAAATCCCAGATGCATGAGCAATGAACTTATTGTTACAGGCTGTAAGAGCTTGTGGTTGCTTGCCATGCAGCATTTTGGGGCAACAGAGGAGGTGATGCAACTGGGAAAAGGCAGAGCTCCCTCTCGTGGAGGCCTGCTTACAGTTTTATTTTGAAGTCAGGCGGCACGAATCCCTGCCATTGCTGCCGGGATGTATAAAAGGATAATCAAAGTCAAAGTTAACAGAGTTGCCTCTAGATTCATGACAAGGGGGAAGCGTGGAGAAATGAAGTAGAATAAGGCTTCATTTCTGCCTGTGAAGGTTTTCATTTTATGTCTCCTTGTCTGAAGGAACGAAAGTCACTCCTAAATGCTTCCTACGCCTGAGGGATGAGGAAGAAGCCCCACGGAGAAACTGAACATTTCAGTTGCTTCTTTGATACCTTTAACTCAGCAAGCTCCCTGCCTAAAAGTGGACTTAGCTTTTTTATTGTTATAATTAAAAATAAAACCTGTTGGGGTGCCTGGGTGGCTCAGTGGGTTAAGTAGCCCACTTTGGCTTAGGTCATGATCTTTCGGTTCGGGAGTTCAAGCCTCGAGTCGGGCTCTGTGCTGACAGCTCAGAGCCTGGAGCCTGCTTCCGATTCTGTGTCTCCCTCTCTCGCTGCCCCTCCCCTGCTCATGCTCTGTCTCTCAAAAATGAATACACGGTAAAAAATTTTTTTTTAATAAATAAAAATAAATGTGTTTTGGCAGCGTTTTATAGGATGGATGGAGGCCATACCATCCACTGTGTGGACATGTCAGTCCTGGCAGTAATCCTGGCACACAGAGCTCCTTTTCCAGAATGCATCAAGCAAGGACAGAGGGGCAGGCCATTTAATCTCTGCTTCCAGATCATT
Source organism: Prionailurus bengalensis (assembly GCF_016509475.1). Lineage (NCBI taxonomy): Eukaryota > Metazoa > Chordata > Mammalia > Carnivora > Felidae > Prionailurus > Prionailurus bengalensis. The sequence continues at coordinate 33,173,129 of NC_057361.1, forward strand.
GTGACAATTAGCACTTTTGAGGAAAAAATTGCCTCCAAACAAAAACTGGCCTTTCAAGTAAGTTGCTCTCCCCACAAAGTGTCAGGAACGTTTCTACCAGTACCAGGAGACACTTATTCTTTTGTGTCCTGCACAGTCCCTATCCAAATGCAAATACCCCTGGGAGAGGAAACCTTTGGCCTTCACTTGTCAACACTTTGGGAAAGGAAGATTTTAAAACAGCTGAGCAAAAGAAAGGCAACTTGTTTGTGTAAGTGCTCATCTTCTTTCTCAGCGGACTACAAGCTCCAAGAGGCCTAGGACCACCTCTACTTTGTTTATCCATCTATTTCCACAGTCCAGGACACATAGGAGACCCTCAATGACCCCTGGTGGAAGGAGTGCAGGAGGGAAGAAACACAGGGAGGAAGGGAGGAAAGAGGTACCTAAGAACAAAGGGTGAAAAGGCCTAATTCAAATTCTCCCGCAGTATTTGCCTTTATATTACCTAGTTACTGACGCTTACTATGCATGCATGGGAAGGAGGGGTCTCTAGAGTAGGAGAAAGACAGAACCCCCTCTCTCTTACCTTAGCCTGGTGTGGGTCTTTGCATTTTTACTCCTGTACGCTCCGAGAAAGGCCACGCGATAACCAAGGCCAACGGGGTTTTCCTATGGGGGCCTTCCACCGATTCCATGCTTGAAACGTGATGGCCCCAGCCTTTGGGATTGAAACATTCAGAATGAGAACTCCAAAGTGACCAAGATGAAAAAACAAGTTTCAGGAGGGCGCTCCGTTTTTTCCTAGTTCCCCCCCTCCCCCAGCTCAGTGGCTTCTCAACCTTTACTGTGCGTGTGAATCACCTGGGCTCCTGCTAAATATGCTGATTTTGATTCAATAGGTTTGGGACGAAGTCTGAGCATTTTTAACACGCTCCCAGGTGGTGCCGATCTGCTGACTCGAGGACCACGCTTTGAGTATACTGGGGACTCGAGGTCTTTCACCTCCACCGCCAGGTGCGTGTGTACGCCCAGCCTCAGCGTTCCGGATCCGTGTCCCGCGCGTCCCTGGCCTTCCGCCGGGAAGGGAGGAGCCGGGGGCGGAGCGGGAGGAGTGGCGCGGGCCCCGCGTGGGTCCTGCCGGAGATCACCTCGGCCCCTTGGAGAGGCGGCCGAGCTGCGGCGGCGCAGGAGGGGGCGGGTTCGGCGAGGGCGCGGCCTCTCGGAGGGGGGCGTACGACGCCATCCCCCGCGGCCGCCTGGGCCACTCGGGAGCTTCGCGGCAGCCGGGTGCCCCACTTGGCAACCCGCTCCGTGCTTCTTCCTCGCGCCCGCCTCCTCTTGTCACCTCCCGTCTCAGCCTCCTTGCTCCATCCCCGCCGCATCCACCGCCGGCCGAGCGCCTCCGAGAGCCAGAGGTGGTGCGCGGGGCTGCAGGGCGCGCCCTCAGGCGGACCCCGGCCCGGCATTGGGGGGCACGGGCGGCAGCATGGACACCAAGCGCTGCTTCGCCAACCGCTTCGATGACTACCAGGGCAGTCTGCTGGCGGGCCAGTGCGAGGAGGCGGTGGCGCCCTTGGTCACCGCCACCATCGAGCGCATCCTTCAGGAGCTGCCCCCGCTCGGGGGCGGCGCTGAGGCCCGGGGGGCGGCGGCCGCGGCCAGCAGCTGCCAGGGAGGGCTGTACGGCGGCGTGGCCGGGGTGGCCTACATGCTCTACCACGTCTCGCAGAGCCCGCTCTTTGCCGGGGCCCGGGAGCGCTACCTGCGCTCGGCCAAGCGCCTCATAGACGCGTGCGCCCGCGCGGAGGAGTGGGGCGAGCCGGACGCCGACACCCGTGCCGCCTTCCTGCTCGGGGGAGCGGGCGTGTACGCCGTGGCCACGCTCGTGTACCACGCCCTGGGACGGTCCGACTACGTGCAGCCGTTGGGCAAGTTCCGGGCTCTGTGCGCCGTCTGCGCGCCGGTCTCCTTCCTGGAGTGCGGCTCCGACGAGCTGTTCGTGGGCCGGGCGGGCTACCTGTGCGCCGCGCTGGTGCTCAAGCAGAAACTCGCCCAGGAGGTAAGAGGCAGCCCCGGCCGCGGGGGGGCGCTCGCCGCCTGCCCGGCCCTTCCCGGGACTCCTGGCGGCGGGAGCAGCGTTCCCTGGGTCTTCTCTTGGCCACTCTGTTTGGCGCTGTCATTTCCTTAGTCTACAGAGGTTCATCTCCGGTGTTTGTCTTCCCTTCTCTCTCCTTCAGTCTCTCATTTGTTGGGATTCCGCGCCTCTGCGCTTTGTTCGTGTTTTGCGCCGAATGTGGTGGCCTCCCCAGGTGCCTCTTTGCGCAACAGCTTTAGGGAGGCCCTTTGAAGTGAGAGAAGAAAAACTCGAAAATGAAAGGGATTTCCCTTTCTTTGACCCTCCTGCCAAAAAAGCTGAAGCACCCTCGAACCTTAAGAGGGCTAGCAAAGTACTGGAAGTTTTGGGGGCTGGATATGCTATCATTGTTTCTATCGCTAACGTGGAGGTAAATTGCTTTGGCGACCGACCTCCCCCATTCCCTGCGCCCCGGGTCTGTAATTCAGAATTCCTGCCCAGCAGCGGGTCTCCTGTGCTTACTGTTTGCTTACTATTCAGTTCATCTCAGGGCTCTTTGAAAATGTGTATCTGATGGGGCTGTCCTCTTTTAAATACATAAATGCAAACAGAATTCTACCCCATTGTAATAGAATGTGCATTTTTTTCATTTTAAAACGCGTAGTTAGGATTGTCAAGACAACAGCATACTTGACAGGGCAGGTTTTCTTAATGAATAGCTTTCCAGTGGCTCCTTGAAGTGAATTGGATCTCACAACTACATATGGGTTTTTTTTTTTTTTTCTGGATCCACTTTGAATACAGCATGTAACTATTAGAAAAGAATGTGCCAGTTCCTGTGGTGTAGGGGGAAAAAAAATCCTCCAAAGGATCATAGTAACTAGAACGGAAAGAGGCATTTCATTCATAATCCACTGGAGCCAAATATTGTTTTAGGGAGGAAGTGACACATTTAACTTGACTTTATTTGGGTGAAACAGGCGTTTGAAGAAAACTTAAAGGTGCACAGAGTGTTTTAAAAGTGTAATTAGATAACTTCCAAGATAACAGGAAGACTTGATATTTTTTGTTTATTTATAGCAGGTGAGGTTGATCCAAGTGAGAAAAAAAATCACTAAAGACTGTGCACTGTGCTAGCAGGGCAGCAAAGATCTGCGTGACAAAGTTGTCTTGAAATAGTTCACTCTGCTTCTGAGTCACCGTATCTGCTAGCAGTTCCCTAAGGGCCCTTCCAATTGTATGAAACCTTTCGGAAGGCCACGGGGCTATTTACATATCATTTGCATTACATTTGCATCTCCTCAGACCTTGCTGTCTGGTGGTAGGCAATTTTCAAATTCGGTTTTTGCTTCTTTCCTTTTCATGCCTTGGGGCCTTCTCTCCAGAATGGAGTGACAGAGTGGGAGACCCATCAGGTCATACAGGTGGAAACAGACCAACAAGGACTCCTTGCCCCAAAACTGGTGACCCAGGGCCAGTCTGAAACGCTGATCCAAAAAGACATTTATTAAGACCTCTCTTCTGCCTTCCTGCCAAGCCAGATGTATCTTTTTATACTAATCAATTTGAGGTGCTTTGGCCCCTGCTCCCAGGAGATAGAACAACCTCTCAGGGTTAACATACATACACACACACACACACACACACACACACGCACTCTTAACCTGAGCAAGGAAGCCAGTCTCCGTGCCAGCCTCAGCTGCAGTAATCTGAGAAATTCAGGCTTGAAAGGTGCAGGGCAGGGGCTAAGCATGCCTGGCTTGAAGCCCTTATGAGGGGAAAATAGAAATCTTCTGTCCCATCCCCACTCGCACGTCCTAGCCAGCATATGGCTTTGCCCTCAGTAGATGATCCATAAACCTTGATTAAATTGAGTTGCGGACTTCTGTCATTTCTCTCTAAAGAATCTGTTCTTCTATCCTGGGTTTCCTTCTTTTCAATGTCACTTATATGCACTTTCCTCTGGCAGTTCCCTCAGTTCTCACCCTAGTCTAGATCCTCCCCACACTACTTGGCACAGCCCTGGCACCTAATAAATAGTTGAACAAATGAATCCCCATTTACTAGGATTAGTGCAGTGTACTCTGGGCTGGATTCTCTCAAGAAATTGCATGTACCTCTGAGAAACCAATCTTAAAAGTACTTCATCATGTTATTTCCCCATTCAACATCCTGCGGTGGCTCCCTATTACCTTTTCTCCAGTGGCTTCTCATCTTTTTTAGAGCTAAGACACTTAAAATGGCTGACAGGGTCCCACATGATCTGGCCCCCCTGCATACCTCTTCCACTTTTGCTCACTCTGCTTCGACCACACTGGCCTTCTTGCTGTTTCAGGCATTTATTGTCTCGTGATATTTGTACTCGCTGTTCCCTTTGCGTGGAATACTCTTCCCCTAGCTATTTTTATAGCTAGCTCTCTGACCTTGTATAGGTCATTCCCTCATCAGTGAGGCTTTCCCTGTTCACCCTGCTTAAAACTGCAACCTCGTCCCCTGACTTCTGCCCTTTTCTTGTTTCATTTTGTTTATGTTCTTTCCCAATTAGAATATAAGCTCCGTAAGTGTGGAGAGTTTTTGTATTATTGCTATATTCCCATATTAAGGTGGCGCCTGGTACATATTTAGTTACCTCAACCTTTCTTCTGGTATTATTGCAAATATTGTTTACTCTGTGGCTTGCTTTGCCACTCATTTTTAATGGTGACCCATTTATCAATATTTTCCTTTATGGTGGTGGCTTTTGGTGTTCCATTGATAGGAATCCTTTCCTACCACCAAGGTCTCAGCAAATCTGTGTTGACTGAATAAGTGAATACTGGTCTGTTAGAAATTTTTTTGGCGTAACCTTTAGACCAGTGTTTGTTGAACTTTAATGTTCAGAGGAATCACCTGCAGATCCTGTCAATAAAATACAGACTGATTCAGCAGGCCTGGCATTGGACCTGAGATTCTGCATTTCTACCAGGTCCCAGGTGCTCCTGCTGGTCCAGGGACCACGCTTCGAATAGCAAGGCAGTCCAGTGCTGCATAGGTTTTGGCGTTATACCAGTCATGCCTGCTAAGAGATAGCATAAGATACCTTTCTCTGAAGCTTGATCTATTTTTTTCTAAGGTTGTAGTTGAGAATACTGATTACTGTCTCTATCATGCTCTTGTTGTAAGGATCCACAAGGGGAATTTCTCTCAGTACTTAGACACAGGAATAGTTGTACTCTTCCTGGAAATTGATTGAATTTTTTAATCTTCAGAATATGTCACGTAACTGACATGTTCCTCGCTTGATGGTGGCTACTGGGAGGCATATGGCAAGAATTGTCCAAATAAGCTTGGGTAAAGTGCCTTATCACATGTACTTTTGTATGCTAGTGTTTACCCGGGGGTTTATAATTTTTTTCTTTCTTTACTATTTTCTGAATTTTCTTTCTTACATTTGATTTTATTGTTGGCTTTTATAAGATTCAGAGAGAAGAAAAAAATGTGTGTATATGCATGTAGAGAAAGACAGCAAAAGGAAGTGTCACTCTTACCAGGTAAGATATTTTTGTTCAATTTAGCTCTCCTGGAAATACTCAAGGGAAGTAGCTTTGATGGTTTGTTAGGCAGATATCCTTGAGCGATGGGACACTAAAGTCCTGTGAAATCACACCATAAAAATTTGTACTGGGTCCATTATGCTTTCCAGATTGGTGAAAATGTAGCAGGGAAAGGGAAGTTAGAAAAAAACGGTGGAGGGATAAAGGGAAGGCCTAGGGGCCACAGTTAAAATAATTTTGCCACTGGAGACCTTGGACAAATAATTTGACATCTCTGAGCCTCAATTTCCTTACTTGTAAAATGGATAAATGATAGCTTCCTCATTAACTTATTCTGTCGTTTATTCCTTCATTCCGTGAATGTCAGGTTTCTACATGTTCCAGACACCTTGCTGGATGCCAGGAGTTAGTAGTGAACAAAAATCAATATAATTATGTTATCGCAAGTGCTCTGAAAGAACTTAACAGAAAATAACTGGGGGCGGGGCAGGAGAGGGGAGGGGTGCTGCTTGGCAGACATTAGCCGGGAAGATTTCTCTGTGGAGGTGATGTCCTGGCTCATCACTGAAGCATGAGAATGAAGTGGCTGCTTTAAGAGCAGGCATTCCACGCAGAGGAGACAGCAAGGACGAAGCCCCCAAGGTGGGAATCCACTTGGAGATTTCACAGAAATGGAAGGCTGCCAGCATAGTGGGAGCAGAGCGAACAAGGACTAAAGGGATGGGGGAGCTCCAGACCAGGTAGGGGTGGGGAGCACGGTCAAATCAGATCCTGCAGGGCCAGGTCAGTCAGGAGTTAGCACATGCTTCAGGTGTAAACGGTAATGTCTGTATCTTCGTTACCTTTGAAAAAGATCACCCTAGTTTTCTGTATGGATAGTGGATTGAACAGTATTAAGAACAGTCATAAAGGGGACTGGTTACAGGGGTCCAAACCCCTTTTGTGCCAAGGACTCCTTTATAAATCTGGTGAAGCCTTAGTATTTTTAGATGGATAAAATTAACACGTAGGACTACAAAGGAAACCAATTACATTGACATCCAGTTACCAAAACATTTTTAAAATTGTGATGCAGTAGCGTATGTGTTTCTTTATTAGCACGTTAAATAACAATATTTTGCAGCAAGCCTAAGGATTGTGGTACCTTTGAAACAGTGATGAGGGTCAACGATGTTTCGAGCTGCCTTCAACAGCTGTGGTGTGACAGGAATATATCTGTGATTTTATAGGTGGCAGAGTCACAAGTACTTTGGTAGTTTGTGGTCTTCATTTGTAATGAAAAAAAAATGCTAAATTGTTTAAATGAGATTTGAGAAAGCCCAGATGTGATTTTATTTCCCCAACCAAAGGGAACTGTTCGGGAAGTTGCTGTGGTGACTCACTTTAGGTAAAGTGCCTAGTGTTGTGCTGGGTGTATAGTAGCTGTTTAATGAAATCAACGTTACTCCCTTTCGTGTCTACTAACAGAAAATCAAAAGTGATTCTGAATAGCCCATAGAAAATTACATGCAGTAATTTGAAGGAATCTATCTTCTTGCCATGATTTAAAAAAATATATATGTATATTGCTGGATTGTTAATTGGGTCCTTGGCTCACTCCTAAGGCGGGTGGTTGACAGCTGTGTAAGTGGGGATGCTTTTAGCTGCAGATAATAGAATGTCCAGTAAAAAGTGATCTAAATAATGGAGACATTTATTACCTCACTTTCTTGTTTTTTAATTTTTTTTAACATTTTATTTTTTTTGAGAGAGAGACAGAGCATGAGCAAGGGAGGGGCAGAGAGAGAGGGAGACACAAATCTGAAGCAGGCTCCAGGCTCTGAGCTGTCAGCACAGAGCCCGAAGCGGGGCTCAAACTCACGAACCGAGAGATCATGACCTGAGCCGAAGTCAGATGCTTAACCAAGTGAGCCACCCAAGCACCCCTATTACCTCACTTTCTAAAGGGTGTCAAGCTAGGCCATTTCAGATTGGTCCAGCAACTCGAGAAAGTCATCAGAACTCCAGCCCTTTCCAACCTTTTTCTCTGCAGTTCTCAGCATCTGAGCTATCTCTCTAGGGTTGTAAGATAGTTACTATCATTCCAAACATTATGTTCCCTTACACCTGAAGTAGAAAGGAAGGATCTGAGGCTTTTTTCTTTTTTCTTTTTTTTTTAATTGTATAAAACGTTTTATACTTGAAGAATTTCCCTTCTGTCTCATTGTCCAGTACTGGCCACTTCTGGGTTCAGGGGAGGCTGGGAAGACTAGTGTCCTCCATTTCTAACCTCTGTCATTGGATGAAAGTTCTGACCAGAAAGAAGAAAGGCAAGGGAAATGGCTGTTGAGTGGTTACCAAAATGTCTACCTCTTGACACCCCTCGGCAAGGTCTGTCTTATCACCTCCCGCTTCCTTGGCTATTGTGAATACTGTTGTAGTGAACATGGGGATGCGTACATCTTTTTGAGACCCTGTTTTCATTTCCTTTGGATAAATACCTAAAAGTGGAATTGCTTGATCGTCTGGTAGTTCTATTTTTAGTTTTTTGAAGCACCTGTTTTCCATACTGTTTTCCATACTGACTGTATCAATTCACATTCTCACCAACAATGCACAAGGGTTTCCTTTTCTCTACATCCTTGCCAACACTTGTTGTTTCTTGTCTTTCTGATGATAGCCATTCTAACAGGGGTGAGATAAGATACCATAGTGGTTTTGATTTGCATCTCCCTGATGATTAATGATGTTGAGCACGTTTTCATGTACCCGTTTTGGTTATTGGTATGTCTTCTTCGGAAAAATGTCTATGCAATTCCTCTGCCCATTTTTTTTTCCAACTTTTTTTTTTTTAATTTATTTTTGGGACAGAGAGAGACAGAGCATGAACGGAAGAGGGGCAGAGAGAGAGGGAGACACAGAATCGGAAACAGGCTCCAGGCTCTGAGCCATCAGCCCAGAGCCCGACGCGGGGCTCGAACCCACGGACCGCGAGATCGTGACCTGGCTGAAGTCGGACGCTTAACCGACTGCGCCACCCAGGCGCCCCATCCTCTGCCCATTTTTAAATCAAGTTTATTGAATTGCTAGGAGCTGTTTATATATTTTGGATATTAACTCCTTCTTCAAAATATGGTTTGCAGATATTTTCTTCTATTCCATAGGTTGCCTTTTCATTTTGTTGATGATTTCCTTTGCTGTGCAGAAGCTTTTCAGTTTGATAGAGTCCCACTTACTGATTTTCACTTTTGTTGCTAGTGCTTTTGGTGTTGTATCCAGAAAATCATTGCCAACACCAATGTCAAGGAGCTTTTTTCTTTCTTTCATGTTTTACAGCTTCAGGTCTTATGTTTAAGTCTTTAATCCATTTTGAATTAGTTTTTATGAGTGGTGTAAGATAGAAGTCCAGTTTCATTCTTCTGCATGTGGTTATTCAGTTTTCCTAGCACCATGTATTGAAGAAACTATCCTTTCTCCATTGAATAGTCTTGTTCCCATGTCCTATATTAGTTGACCATGTATGTGTGAATTTTTTCTGGGCTTTTGATTCTGTTTCGTTGGTCTATATGTCTGTTTTTATGCCAGTACCAGACTCTTCTGATTACCATAGCTTCATAATCAGGAAGTGTGATGCCTCCAGCAGTGTTGTTCTTCCTCAAGATTGCTTTGGCTATTTAGGGTCTTTTGTGATTTCATATGTATTTTAGGATTCTGTTTTTTAGTACCATGTTGACTAGCAGTGGTGAGCATGAGCACCCTTGTGTCTTGTTCCTGATCTTAGAAGAAAAGCATTCAACCTTTTATCATTGAGTTTGATGTTAGCTGTGGGCTTCTCTTATATGGCCTTTATTATGTTGACGTATGTTCCTTCTATACCTAGTTTGTTGAGAGTTTTTATCATAATTGGATGTTGAATTTTGTCAACTGCTTTTTTCCTGCATCTGTTGAGATAATTGTATGATTTTTATGTCCTATTAATGTGCTCTATCACATTTATTGATTAGCATGTGTTGAACCATCCTTGCATCCCAGGGATGAATCTCTTTTGGTTATGTTGTATGATCCTTTTGACGTGTTGTTGAATTTCGTTTTCTAGTATTCTGTCGCAAATGTTTGCATCTTTATTCATTAGGGATATTGGACTGTAGTGTCTTTATCTGGCTTTGGTATCAGGGTAATATTCCTTCTTTTCAGTTTTTTGAAAGTGTTCAGGAAGGACTGATGTTAATTATTTTTTAATCGGCTTGGTTGAATTCTTTAGAACCAGTTGGTCCTGGCCTTTATTTGATGGAGGTTTTCAATTACTGATTCCATCTCCTTACTCCTTATTGGTTTGTTCAGATTTTCTATTTTTTCATGATTCAGTCTTGGTAGATTGTATGTTTCTGTGATTTCATCCATTTCTTCTAGATTGTCCATTTTGTTGGTGTATAATTGTTCACAGTAGTCTCTTATCCTTTGTATTTGGGTGGTGTCATTTATAATGTCTCTTTCCGATTTTATTTATTGGAGTCTTCTCTTTTTCCTTGGTCTAGCTAAAGGTTTGCCAGTTTTGTTTATCTTTTCAAAAAAACAATTCTTAGTTGATCTTTTCTGTTGTATTCCTAGTGTCAGTTTTGTTTCAGCTCTAACCTTTATCACTTCCTTCCCTCTGCTAACTTTGGGCTTTGTTTTTTTTTCTTCTTTCTCTAATTCCTGGAGGTTAGGTTGTTTGAGATCTTTTCCCTCCTGGTTTTTCTTAAAAATTATTACTGTCCTCTGGGCATCTGTGTGGCTCAGTCGGTTAAGTGTCTGACTTTGTCTCAGGTCATGTTCTCATGGTTTGTGAGTTCAAGCCCCATGTCGGGCTCTGTGCTGACACCTCAGAGCCTGGAGCCTGCTTCGCGTTCTGTGTCTCCCTGTCTCTCTGCCCCTCCCCAACTTGTGCTCTGCCTCTCTCTCTCTCAAAAGTAAATACACATTAAAAAAATTATTACTGTCCTCATACTCACAAGGTAAAACCAAACAATTAGAGGATACAGAAGGATACATAACAAAATGAACATCATTGTTAATGATTTTTTCTTTTTTAGACACATTCAATGTAAAATACCTATATCTTTATCCATCTACACAAATGATCATATTATATATATTCTAGAGTTTATTTTCTTAATGTACCTTGGACATCTTTACACATGACTGCATAGAGAGAGGTCTCATTCTTTATACTGGTTTGATTACATGGCCGTACCATAATATAACCATTATTGATGGACATGAAATGGATTTAAGTTTTTTTATTTTTTTGCTGTCGAAACCAATGCTGTAAAGCACATACACAGATAACAAGCGTCTATACATACACGATACTTACATGTAATGTGCACCTACATACATGTCTTTTTATACATGTATAAAGGCAAAGCCTTCTGTTGCGCGTATATACATGTAGGTTAAAATTTTTAAAACACAATTGCTCTGGGGCGCCTGGGTGGCGCAGTCGGTTAAGCGTCCGACTTCAGCCAGGTCACGATCTCGCGGTCCGGGAGTTCGAGCCCCGCGTCAGGCTCTGGGCTGATGGCTCAGAGCCTGGAGCCTGTTTCCGATTCTGTGTCTCCCTCTCTCTCTGCCCCTCCCCTGTTCATGCTCTGTCTCTCTCTGTCCCAAAAATAAATAAACGTTGAAAAAAAAAATTTTAAAACACAATTGCTCAAAGTTTACAGATACTTTTCATTTGCTAGAGATTATCAAAGCTGCTTTTCAGAAAGATTTCATCAATTTCCTTTCCCTCCATGAGTGTTTGGGAGTGCTGGTGTTTTCCTCATTATTTTTGACGTTGGGTTTTATCAGACTTTTAGTATATGACAGACTGATGGGTGGAAAATGAGGATGGAAGTTTCTAGGGTAGAAAATGAGTCCCCTTATTGTTCCCTTCAACCCCCACCAAACAGAATACATAGGCAGGATTTCACTCAGTCTGGATGTGAGTGGTCTCTGTTTCTAAGCGGCTGTGTACTGCACCCCACATCAGCAAACCCCTGAAGTCTGGCTCGATGTGACGGCAAGTTGGGGAATGTGGATTTTTGTAGGCTGAGTCCAGTTCCTAATCGCCTGATCATAGACTGCCTAGGAAGTGGGGCACTTCTGTGGATTATAGCTTAGATCTTTTGTTACTCTTGAGCCAGAACCCTGTAACTGCTAAAAGGATGTAAGAACAGTGATGGATCACTTACTGCTTATGCTGTTGTAAGCACTTTACATATTTTATGTTATTTTATACTACCAGCAATGTTATGACTTAGGTACCATTACACTCTCCATCGTACCCAGTCAGGAACCTGAGGCACAGAGAAGTTGTGGAAGTTGTTCCAGGTTACACAGCTAGTCAGCGGCAGAAATAGGGTTCTACCCTCTACAGGCTGATTATCAAATCTGTGCTATCAATTAGTGCTTCTCACACTTTATTTTTTTATTATTTTTATTTTAGAGCCCAAATCTAGAGGGAAGAGAGAGAGAATATCTTAAGCAGGCTCCACACTCAGCTCTGAGCCTGATGCAGGGCTTGATCCCACAACCCTGGGATCATGACCTGAGTGGAAATCAAGAGTCAGACACTCCACCGACTGAGCCACCCAGGCGCTCCTTTGTTGTGCAGACTTTCATGTGCACACAGATCTCCTGGGGATCTTGTTAAAAATCAAGTTTTGATTCAGCAGGTCTGGGGTAAGGCCCAAGATACTGCATCTCTATCAGGCTCCCAGGTGGTATTGCTGCTGGCTCATTAAGCAGACTTGAGGAAAAGCTCCAACTCACTGTTTTTCTTCCAATTTTATGGGATTGCCTATGAACAGATTTGACCGAGTCCCCCAAAACTTCATGATTTTCATCATTTGTCTTTTGTACTGAAGATGATTTCCATAAATGCCAGAATATTAGCTTTTCAGTTTGCAGTTAATGCTTAAGGAAAAATACCCTGCCTTGGCCCATCCCCTTGTAGGTTTAAGGACTCCGTTAACATCTGTGAATGAATGCATGGATTTCCTTTTTTTTTTCTGGTAATTATACTTTCATACTATATACCCCAAAGTTTTTTTTTTTCTTAGAATTCCTTTAAAGGCTCAAATAGACCAAATTCCAGCAGTTTTAAATTACTTCATAATAATAGAAAAGATACTTTATTACAACATTTCCAGACGAGATAGAAAATATGATCTTGATGCTCATGGAACCACTCCCATTTTAGAACCATCCAATGTAATTTACCCATGTGATGTATTGCTGCCCTACTCTAGTTCACATGGAAAATGCTAGACCTTTTCCCGTTTATTTTTTTACAATACGGTGATTTAACAAACCTACTCAGTAATGCAGATTTTCTTAGATAGAATTTATTCTTAGCTTTCATCCAGTAATCCACATGCCACTAAAACCTAAAATTTCCGTTTGTATTGTAATTATTTGGCAAGAGCATGGTTTGTAATTTTCTTATTAATGAATACATTGGGGAAAATGTGCACAGTAAAAATTCTTTTAAATGTATTGAATTATTCATTTGGCCAATAACTTAACCTCTCTGTGTTCTCTGAGGAGGTTGTTTTTATGGAATTTCACTATATTGATTGGCCTCTGAATGTGAAAGTGATAGATTGTATTAATTTTTTATTAACTTGGCTGTTTTCATTTTTGCTGGTTAATTTAATGAGTGATGTTTGTCATGTGACTGGCTCCTACAAAACACACAGTAGATTTCTTTCGAGTGTCAGGGAGTTCCTTTAATATCTCCACATGGTGATGATCTCTTGGCAAACTGGCCAACAATCCATGATGTGGTCAAGTTAGTGTTTTTCTTCATGATTCACTTGTACTGACTGATCTCTGACCTGTATTCATTAAGTACAACACCTCGGATGTGTGGTTTGTCCCAAAGAAAAAAAACATGTTCTCGTGCATTATTTGTATATGTCTAAGTCCACTTATCTTCTCCTAATTGTTTTCTTTATGGATTTAGTTACTAGGGAAACCTACCAAGTTAACAGACTCATTACTCTTGGGGTGCTAGCCACTTGGACAAATTAAATTTTCAGGAAGTCATTTGATCCATCTTTTAGCAAGCTGAACAAAGAATTTGTTCTGTGTAAGATCATATTTCCTTTTCTGAATAGCTTTACCCATTCAACAGCCCAAAAATATAGGACTTTGACACGTTCAAGTGCGAGTATTGCTACCTGGCCCATAAAGAAGCTGTTTCTCAGATGAGAGGCAGTCTTACATACTTCATGGGTGAGAACATCATCTAAATTAGAGGTGGCAAAACAAATATTGGTCATAGCACTATGTGCAGTTACCTGTCACTGTGCCCATCTGCTGGCTCCATTGCTTTGCATGGAATGTATTTCCCTGTGCTCAGTGGTGTGTTGAAATCTAGTGTCCATGGCAACCAAAACATTACCAGTCTCAAAGCAAGCACTGTGGGGACCAGCTGAATCTCCACTTATACAATGACTTTAGGAGGGAGCTACATTCCTAGCAGACTTTACAGCTATCTAAGGCTGAATAGATCCAGTGCTCAACCAGAAAGGAAGTATTATTCTCATGCACTTTCCAAAAATATAATCTTACTATTTGAAATGTTCTTTTCTTCATGAAGCAAAGAGAAGTGCACATGCATCACGAATCACAACTGCTGAAGTAGGTTGGTCTCTCAATGAAGGCATTAGAACATAGTGGTCAAGGGCAGCCCTTTCAGAGTCCAATAGCTGTGGGATTGAAGCCTGGCTCCACCACAGTACTTGGTTGATCTTAGCCAAGTTTCTTAGCGTCTTTGAGCCTGAATTTCCTCATCTGCAAAATGCGATCCAAGCAGCACTCACCTTGCAGGTGTGTTATGAAGATCCATGGTGGGGGGCACCTGGGTGGCTCAGTAGGTTAAGCATCCAACTCTTGATTTGGGGCTCAGTTCATGATCTCAGGGTCATGAGATCGACCTCTGTGGTGGGCTCCATGCTGAGAACTCCCCTCCCCCACTCTCTGCCTTTCTCCTGTACTCACTGGCTCATCTCCCCCTTCTCTCTCTCTCTCTCTCTCTCTCTCTCTCTCTCTCTCAAAAAGATCCACTGAGAATGTGCATGTAATATGCTTAGAGGGTCTGTTAGGCACAGAGTAAAGACTGTAAGTCAGCCATTATTAGTATTTTGAGTATTATCATCATCAATGTGAAGTGATACTCTGTGTTGCCTAAATAACATAGGTATGCTTTTTGGACATTGAGCCAGTCTGTCTAATATTCCCTGTGGTGGCATTCAGAGCCTCTGTGCCCCTCCTCCCCCGCCCCCTGTCACAGCAACAGACCTTTGAGATCTTCATACAGAGGCCATAAAGGGCTGGAGGGATATCTCTGCCATGCCATGCAGGATTAAGCTGAGCAGCTCAGAGAAATTGTGTGTCAAAGTAAATTGAGTGGCTGGTCATCACCCCTAAGACCGGAACTTATGTGTGCTGCCCTCTGCACTTTACTTTCTCTGGGAAAAGGGCTGTCCTTTTCTTAAAATTTCAGGCTCTTTGTGGACTTATTCTAGGAATTGGCTTTCTTGTGTCTCTGATGTGTACTCCTCAGAGTAAATCACCTAATTGGCTTTCAGTGAGTGGAAATTGCTATGCAAGTGATGTTGGAAATTTCTTGGTCTGTTCCCCTAGAATCTGAGTGGCAGATTCAGGGAACTCTCTCTTGCTCTTAAGTTCTCTTCTTCTAAAGATCATTTGCTTGCATGGCACTAATTCAGAATTTGAGACGAATTTCAATAGTTGAATCTCTGGTGAAGTGACAACATCAAATGAGTTTTCCTCAGCAAATGTTCCAGATCATATATATTTGGTAGCTTGTTTCAGAAAAGGATTAATACAATTAAGGATTCTTTCAAGTGTTTCTTAAGCTTCTGGGCCCAGAAATTACGTTTTTCTTGCATTAATGCACTTTTCTATTTGTGTTTCAACACCACGTCACATAGGCTCACTGTCAATTCTACGAACTTAAATCAACCTTTTTCTCCTTAGCTCCCAACTCCTGTTTATATTCATTTATAACATAGTCTTAATATTTACATTGCTCTAATAATAAAAGTATGACTTACTCCTATCCCTGATCATCAAGTGGTTATGTATGTTCATTAGTGGTGCTTACAATCTTCAATACTACCAACTGGCTCTAGGTCTTGGACTTCATCTTTATGGGGGTCTGTTATATTTTTCTCTGATCTGTGGCCTTAGGTCAGTATTTCTCACATGTGAGCATGCATTAGCACCCCTGGAGGGCGTGTTCTAACACACATGGTTGGGCTCCATCCCACTTTCTGATTCTGTAGGTCTGGAGTAGGACCTGAGACTTTGCACTGTTAACAACTTCCAGATGCTGCTGCTCATTTGGAGACCACATTTTTAGAACCACCGCCTTAGACTATTCCCATAACCTTGAGCAGACCTCTCAGAAATGTGGGAACTAGGTGAAGGCATAGGGTGATAGCACCCCAAACCTTTAATCACCACCAGAAAATAGCTCAAGGACAGGACTTACTATATGACAGGCACTGTGATCAGCATATTATATCCATTTTAGGGGAAAAAAATTATGACTGAGGGAGGTTCAGTAACTTGCCTGTCATCACACAGCTGGTAAAGTTGTTGAACCCATGTTTGTCTGATTGTAGAGCTACTTCACTTCCAGGCCTTTAAGTCAGGTAAGACTTGTGCATGTTTTTCTACTGAAGAGGAGAGTGAGTTGTACCCAAACATTTGGAAGAATAGACTCTATGAAGCTGAAGTTGTTACTGAAGTTTAACTTAGAATTGAATAAAAATGGGGGTGCCTGGGTGGCTCAGTCAGTTAAGCATCCGACTTCGGCTCAGGTCATGATCTCGCAGTCCATGAGTTCGAGCCCTGCGTCGGGCTCTGCGCTGACAGCTCAGAGCCTGGAGCCTGTTTCGGATTCTGTGTTTCCCTCTCTCTCTGACCCTCCCCCGTTCATGCTCTGTCTCTCTCTGTCTCAAAAATAAATACATGTTAAAAAAAATTTTTTTAAAGAATTGAATAAAAATGGCGGTACAAGAAGGTGTTCTACAATTGTCACAAACTTCCAGAAGCCTCAGCTTTCTGGAACACGAGAAAGGTTCAGGAATGGGAGGTTCTCAAAACCCATGGTGGTAGTGTGGGGGCTTGAGTCAGGTCTGAAATAGAACTAGCTGCAAGTAGCATAGCATGGTTAGATCTCTGGATCCTTTCCCAAACCCAAGCAACTAGATTATGGTCTTGGGCTAGTTCTCCAAGATCTGACTCTGGGATGTAGATTGATGTGGAAGTGCTTCATCAAGAAAGTGTGTCTAGGAGAATCCAGCATGGGGGGGAATGGGGGGTGAGAGTGAAGGACAGGAAGCCAAGCAAAGGTGTGATTTAGGTTAAGTCCCAGCTCTGTCTCCTCCTGTAGAGGAGCTCTGAAGTGTAAGTTACATCACAGAGTTTGTCCTGATTAGAGGCCCACTCTTACACCAGAAATTCACTGCAGCTGGGGATGTGGGCTGGAATCTTCACAGGTATGTCCATTCTGTTGGCATATGGCCAATGTGGCTCTTGTAGCCTAAAAGTTGAACCCTGGAATAAGGCTGCAGGTGAGGGTTGTTAGAAGCAAAACACATGGACCCTGGGGGGGGGGTGGATTCATAGATTCAGTGGAAAGGATCTGAGGGGATCTGGTAGGAACACACAGACCTCAGTAGAAGCCTTGATATTCACTTTCTTGACAGATTGAATTAGAGAACTCTAGGCTTTGAGGCCCAGGTCACAGTCAAGGGCAGAGATGAGGTACTTCACTGAAAATAGCAACATTACATGCTGAATGGTGAGACATCTCCCCTGCCCCCCACAACACGCACACACACACACCCTAGCCTCTTCCTTAACCCCCAGAACACTAGGAGACACGCCCACCAAGTGGCAGACTGAAGGAGGGCTTATGGTTGTGAAATAGATTCAGCAAAAAAGAACCACAAATATTGGCATCTGTAGATGTATCCCCTCCCAATGACAAAGCAGTTACACTGCCTTGTCACCCTACGGTAAATCCCACCAATTGGCTAGCATTCTTCCCCACCCAGAGTTCCCAGTTAGCTTTTTAGGTTGAGGCTCTTAAATAAGACCTGTCAGAAGACCTTTGAAGAAAGCATCTGATGTGAAAGACAGTGATCATAACAGGAAAACCAAACTTGGAGTAAATAGTTAATATTGGGAACAGAAGAAAATTTCCTGAGTGCCCAAATCTATAATTAATACTGTCAGAGAGGAAAGCGATCACATGTATGAAGTAAAGGCAGGATGTTATTGAAAGCAGTATTCAGAGGACAGAAAAAGAACTCTTTGAAATTAAAAATATGATAGCATAAGTAAAAATAATTCAGTAGAAAGATTAGAATATTAAATTGGGAAAATGTTCCTTAAAGTTCAGCCAAAAGACAATGAGATTGATAAAAAGAGCAAAGACTGATTAGAGGAAGTCCAGCCTCTGTCTAGTAGTCCCAATAAAATAGAACAAAGTAAAGGAAAGATGATGAAAAAGACTCAAAAATAGTTTCAGGTGCAAGACCTGAGTTGTCAGATTTAAGGGGCCCAACAACATGTTGAATGGAAAAAGAAGAAAGAGCTGCTTTTTTAAAAAATTTAATTTATTGTCAGATTGGCTAACATACAGTGTGTAAAGTGTGCTCTTATTTTCGGGGGTAGATTCCCATGGTTCATTGCTTACATACAACTACCCAGTACTCATCCCAACAGGTGTTCTCCTCAATGTCCATTACCCATTTTCCCCTCTCCCCCCCCCCATCCATCTTCATATGGTTCTCTGTATTTAAGGGTCTCTTATGGTTTGCCTCCTCCCCTCTGTGTTTGTAACTGTTTTTTCCCCCTTCCCTTCCCCCCATGGTAAAGAAGAAAGAGATTCTAAAGACTTCCAAGGAGAAAAAAAACAAAACTGGTTCTGTAAAAGGATTAGCATTGGGCTTTGAATAGCAATTGAGGAAGCTACAAGACAATGGAGCAAGGCCTCCAAAATTCACAGAGAAAATTATTTATCAGCCAGAATTCTATAGCAGCCAAAATGATCAAGTGTGAGAGTAGAAAAAAAATATTTGCAAGGTCTCAAAAACAATTAAAATATTTTTTCTTTCAAAAGCAATTTTTTTTCTTTCAAAAGCATAAGACCTAAGTACTCTAGGCTCACAGAATATAT
Source organism: Prionailurus bengalensis (assembly GCF_016509475.1). Taxonomy (NCBI): domain Eukaryota; kingdom Metazoa; phylum Chordata; class Mammalia; order Carnivora; family Felidae; genus Prionailurus; species Prionailurus bengalensis. Next base: position 33,191,946 of record NC_057361.1, read on the forward strand.
GTTAAAAGAATTTAGAGGCCAGAGGTTCCAAATAAACCAGCCACCATCTGGAACACTGCAACAACTTTTTAACTGGTAAAAAAAAAAAATTATTTTTGATCTATTGCAAAGGAGGACTGAACCAAGAAATAGGACAATATGGGAATCTCAAAACCTGGAGCCCCAATGCAGGTGGAATCATAGGAAGCTCCCAGAGTGATGGTAAAGACAGCCCAAGATGACAGCTGGGCTTGAAGGCAGCCTTGAAGGCAGCCAGTGAGTACTGAAGCAGGGCTAGAGCTGGAATGTTGACAAGAGAGGGGAAAAAATTAGGTGGCCTACCTGATGTGTTTCCATATACTTAAGGGAGTTTTGTAGGTCAGTTGGAAAGTTCGGGCATGAATTTGTTACAGGAAGAAAACCCAACAACAATAGAAAAAGAAAAGACCATTATTAACCCTGAGGTGGGACCAAGTAGGAGAAAAGAAATGGTAATCACTGTGCCTAGTTTTGCTCAGTGAGTGTCGATTGAACCAAATATTGTTTTGGCAAAAAATGTAATAAAACTATTTTGGGTGTTTGAGAAAGGAAATGTATGTATGGAGAGATAAGAGAGCTAAATCTTCATCTTCCATGTTAGGAGATTAATAGCACCTAAAATGGAAAATTCAGGAAATCGCTGTATAAGAAGAAATATGAAGATAAATAGGTAGCAAAAATACAGGTAATTTTTTGAAGTTTTTGCCTCAGAGGAGCAGAATATGGATGGAGAGGGGCGGGGCAGGAGCCTGATACTCCTTTTTAAAGCAATGCACGTGTATTTTTTTTTTTTTGAGAACTCTCAATACCAAGAAAATAACTCTTTTTAAAATTAACCTTGTGCTTTTGAGTTGTGATCTCTCCATATTCTGTTCTGTTCTTCACATTTATGCTGTTCCTGCTCAATGATTCAAAAATGTGCTGAGAGACCGTTTATGGAATGTTACCTAGTAACGGAAATAATGTCATTTATAGGTAAATTTTGTCAACAAACATTTCCTCGTCAAGAATCTGGCTTGATCTATCCCTTATATCCTTAGAAGTCCTACTAAATTAAGAAATAATGGTGTTTCATTCGTTTGAATGGTCAAATAGCTTTGTGTCTGTTAAAATCTTCATGTGGTTCAATTTAAATAGTCGTGCCTTCCTTAAGCCTAAAGTATTGGCTGTATTAAGGACCAGAGCTACATTTGAGCTTGTACCCAGGAAGGAGGAGGAGGAGAGAGCCCAGTTAAAATAATTACAAGTGAAAAGATGATTAGAATATGATAAAGACTGGTTGAAACACTTATGTAAAGCAGAACAAGAATAAAGTGCTTCCAAGTCATTGCAACCAATAGTAACTAATAATTATATAGACCATTAAGTCTTCTCAGTACTTTTCACATAAGCTATCCCATTTAGTTCTCACAATATCTCTTTAAGTTAGGTATTATTACTACTACCATTTTCAGAATAGAAAATAGAAAACCTTGCAGAGAGGTTAAGTAGAGTTCTCAAGGATAAAAGGTTGATAAGTAGGATAAAGATAACATTTCCAAGTCCAATACTTTTGATAGGAACCAACCAGTTGGAAAGAGACAAGAGATAGAATCAGAGTTTACCTATAGGACTTACGGCTCCCAATTGATAATGGACTGAATCTAGTCTGGAACTCATGTTCTCCTCTGCGGTCATTGTCTGCTGCTGTGGGCTGGCGGTACCATTAATGTTAAAATTCCCCATTCCCTAAATATACTAATCACTGTTCACTGAAGGGCAGATCATCATTTCCATTCATGGAGAGAACCCTTGAAGGAGTTGGCAGAGCCCCTAAATCGGCCCTGGGGATCCAGGACTGAATTAGTTGCTCATTCCCACCCCCGGTTCCTCACAGCAGCTTGGAAAGTCAGAGACAGGAGGTGTCTGGAAGGCGTTCAGGTGCCAGTGAGACGTGCCCAAATAGAGCATAGTCCAAGAACTGGTAGTATGATGTTGAAGACCAGCATGGGCAATAACAGGTGAGGATGGAATGTAGATGGCAAATTGTGAGATAAATCATCCTTAGCAGAAAGTTTCTAACACCACATTTGTTATTTTTCTGAGTTTCTTTTGTTATTTTTCTCACAAGCCCTTTTTCTTAATCATTCCCTTTCCGTGGCATGTCTGGCTGCCCTTTTGGGTGTACCGTTCACTGCACATTTCATGTTTGTTTTCATCTTACACGTTTCCGAGGGAACCTTCCCTGCAGCGTACCTGGGGCAACTCCGAGCCGTTAATCTCCACTCCCTTCTTTCTACTACTGAGCCGGATAATAAGCACAATCCTGGCAAACAGAGGATTCTTAATACTTATTTACTGAAGGAAGGAAGTAATGCAGATGAAATGTTTTTAATTTCATAAAAGTAATAACCCCCTTTATTTGAAGCTCAAGAAAGAACAACCCATGTTTTAAAAGCAGCTCTTACCTAAATGTGATGTAGCTTTTATGGGTCTGACAGCAGAGCCACTTAGGATTAAATATTTGATGGACAGGATACTTGGTTACTCGTGAATATTGTCATATTTTCTCTCACAATCAGCTTTGTGACAGCCAGAGGATGGTAAAATTCTACCACTTTCACATTACAAAATGAGAAATTTACCCAGCTTGTGACAGTTCGGAATGATCCACTTCGGCATTTCTGGGCTGACACATAGTACTCTCTGATTGTTAACATTAGACCTTTTAGGAGACTATAATTTTGGACTTGTACAGTACCTGACATCTAAAAAGGTTTCTCTTTTGCTTTTTAAAATAATCTACTTTTATATTCATGTGGGTGATAAAACCTTCTGTATGTTTCTCAATCTTTATCTCCCCCCGTTGTAAGTTTGCTTTGTGCTTGGTAACCACTGACAGATGTAGACACCTGATCAGCTATTAGAATGTCTTTTTTGTTTGTTTTGAAGGACTTAAGCTTTTCCTATAAAGAAGAAAATAACTTACAGCAGAGAACTGTCACTTTAATTGCATATGAAAATACTGTTACTTAAGCAGTTGTTAAATATTTATGAACCATGTATGTATAAGAGTGGAAGAGTGCAGGCACTTTCTGTAAGTATACTTTTACTATAGCTAAGAAATGAATGCCTCATCAAATCCTTGCATAGTGAATCAACAGATAGCTGAAGAGATCATTGAATCTAAGAAATTAGAAGGAAATATGAACCTGATTTTTTATACAGCATCCTATGACTTAATATTTCTCTTCAGCTTAGTGTGAGCTTTTAATGAGCAAGATGGTACCCGGTATGGCACAGCTGTTTCTGATTTCTGCTGTTGAATATAGACCAACGTGTAACTAACTCCCCATCAGCATTTGCAGCAGAGAAAAACCCTCAGTTCTTCCTCTTGGTGCTTGTGACTTCTTAGAGATTCTAAGTAAAACTGTGTCAAATGGCTTTTAACATTTAACTTTCAAGCTTAAAAGCATTCTGTGTTTTCCATCAGGCAAGCTGTGTTCCTGTCCAAATGTGAATCAAGGGCAGAACAATACCGCTTTGATTTTTGTTACTGCCTGGCATTTTGGTTTTTTTCTAGATTTCAGGCCAAACGTGGTACCTTCTGAGGAGTACCTAGTTCTGAAGTTCTGTTCTCTGGCAGTTAAGATGCTGTGATGCCTTCAGTGTGTTCGCAATGGATTTTGATTGCCAGGGATTTCCGTTTTTAGCTTGGTTCAGTTTCACCATAGTGTGTCCAGAGTAGATTTCATTGTAATTCTCCTACTTGTTTCTGTTGTGCTTCTTGTATTTGTGGATTTTTGTCTTTAATCAGTTCTGGAAAATTCTCTGCCATTGTCCTTTCAAATGTCACCTCTTCTCCATGTTTTAACAACTTTATTGAGAGATAATTCACATACCATACCATTCACACATATGGAGTACACAATTCCATGCTTTTAATATGTTCATAGGGTTGTGCAAATATCACCATGATCAAATTTAGGTTTTTGTCGCCCCAAAAGGAAACTTCGAAGCCAATTAGCAGTCACTCCTCCATTGTACACAACCCTTCCTCCTACCCCCACTGCCCTACACAGCCACTAGTCAACTTTTTTGTCTTCATGGATTTGCCTATTCTGAACATTTCATTCATACAAATGAAATAATATAATATGTGGCCTTTTGTGACTGCCTTCTTTCCCTTAAAAAAATGTTTTCAGAGTCTGTCCACGTTCTGGTGTGGATCAGTTCTTCCTTTTTATTGCCAAATCATTTTCCATTATGTGGGTGCATCACATTTTATTTATCCTGTCATCAGTTGATGGACATTTAAGTTATTTCCAGTTATTGACTACTGTGAATAATGGTTCTGTGAATATTCTTGAACAGGTTTTTGCTGGACATAGGTTTTCATTTCTCTTGGGTATATATCTAGGAATAAAATTTCTCAGTCAAATGGTAACTTTAACATTTTATGAAACTGACAGCCTGTTTTTCTAAAGCAGCCGCACCATTTTCTATCAACACCAGCAATGTATGAGGGTTCTAGGTTCTCTACAGTCTTGCTAACACTTGTTATTATCAGATTTTTTTTGATAGCCACGTCAAGTGGGTGTGAAGTGATATATAATTGTGGCTTTGATATATATTTTCCTGGTGACTGTGATTTTAAACATCTTTTCATCTGCTTATTGGCCATTTGCAAATCTTTGGAGAAATGTCTTTTGGCCCGTTTTTAATTTGTAATTGAATTATTTTTTATTAGCGAGTTGTAAAAGTTGTTACATATATTTGTGTTGTATATATATGTATATACGTATATATATATATATATATTTTTTTTTTTTTTTTTTGAGGGAGAGTGAGTGCATGACCATGGGAAGGGCAGAGGGAGGGAGAGAATCTTAAGCAGGCCCCATGACCAGTGCAGAGCCTGATGTGGGGCTAGATCTCATGACCATGACATCATGACTGTGAGATTGTGACCTGAGCCAAAATCAAGAGTCAGATGCTTGACCAACTGAGCCACATAGGCCCCCTGATTATATATTTTGAATACAAATACCTCATAGAAATAGGATTTGCAAATATGTTCTCCCATTGTGTGGGTTGTCTTTTAACTGTATTGATGAACCACAGAAGTTTTAATTTTATAGAGCCCAATGTATCTAATTTTTCATTTGTCACTTGTGCTTTTGGTGTTCTAAGATGAATACCTTGAGTTCACGATGCTTCCCATTTTTTTGATACCGGGGCTTCTCTACCTTGGCTGCACATTGGAATCACCTGGGGAACTTAAAAACTCCTGAAGCTCAGGCTGTGCTCTAGAACAATGAAATGAGACTCTCCTGGAGTGGGGCCTAGGCATCAATGTTTTTATAGTTCCACAGGTGATTCCAGTGTGCAACCAAGGTAGAGAACCAGGGCTCTGTATCCCTCTGGGATCGGAATGGACGTACAATATCTTTTGTATCACTTCATATTGCTTATCCTCTCTTTTACATTTGCAATTTAGTTATTTCTCTGTGTTACATTCTAGGCAACCTCTTCAAATCTGTCTTCCAGTTCACCCATTCTCTTGAGCAACATTTCACCTATTTCGCCCATCCATTCAGTTTTATGTCTGTCAATTTTGTTTTTCTTTTTTGTAAGTTCCAGGTGAGCCTTTCTTAAGATTTCATGTTGCTTGTTAAGTTTTGTGATTTTACTTTTTTTTAGAGCTTTTTTTTCTGTTTTATTTTATTGATCTAATTTAATGTCAAACTGGCTAACATACAGTGTGTAAAATGTGCTCTTGGTTTCTGGGGTAGATTCTAGATTCCCATGGTTCATTGCTTATATACAACACCCAGTGCTCCCAGCAATAGCACTACGTGGAGCTTTTTTTTTTTTTTTTTTTTTTAAGTTTATTTAGCGTGAGAGAGAAAGAATGTGAGAGCAGGGCAGGAGCAGAAAGAGAGGAGGAGAAAGAGAATCCCAAGCAGACTCCGTGCTATCTGCACTGAGCTCCATCTTATGAACTGTGAGATCATGACCTGAGCTGAAATCAAGAGTCTGATGCTCAACCGACTGAGCCACCCAGGAGCCCCAACCTTTTTTTGGAGCATTTAATGCATTGTTTTGGTATATAGTATCCGTTAATTTAAGTATTGGAAATCTTTGGTGGTCTAATTTTCTTGTTTGTTGTTTCTGCATATTGTCACTCATGGTGGCTTGTTTCCTTGGGTTTTTACTCTTTTACCATGCACACATATTTGGTTGATTTTAGTAAGTGGTGCCTAAACAGGATGCTTTCTTACAGAGATTTGTGTTTGTTCTTTCTGGGATTCAGGAATACCCCCAGCCTGGAACCACTTTGGCCTTTTTCCTGAGTCCCCAGCTTAATACAAGAGATATCAACATTTGCCCTCAGGGCAACCTTCCCTTGCTTATCACATATACTTCAGCTCATGTTTTTTGTTTTGTTTTACTTTTTTAAGGGGGACCTTGGGACTTCCCCTTATTGTATTCGAGCCTAACTATGTATTGGTAAATAGGTCTTGTGAAGGATATACAGTATTAAATCGATTATAAGACTTTGCCATTTATATGATGCATTTTTCTCATGTACCAGTGAGAAAGAGCAAAAACAGTCCATTAAACTGACAATACTTTTTTATTTCTTAAAGAGTTCTTTATAGAGTCATTTTAACATTGACTTTTATCATAGATCACTCTTGTGTACATCTAGAAAAATATAAGCAAAATAAATTTGTTACGGTATTCATTAAACTTTCTCACATTCACACTCCAACAGGTCTGAATTACTGTCTCCTTTGACTCACTGATGTCTGTGATTTTTCAGCAAATACAGTCCCCGGTGCCATCAAAAGCATTGCAATGCAACATTTCTTAAAAGAGTGTTCTACTGGCATTTTTTTCCAAATAGTTGACATCCATTTTGGATGTTTTGATGCACATGCACAGACCACGTGAGCCAAGTCCTACTGCCTCCAGACAGAGAGTGATTTGGAGATACATTCTGATTTCAGAGATGTTAAAATGTAGAAAATAGGTGCATCTTAGAATTGATGAAATTACATTGTTCCTTTATTAAAAGGAAAGGCCTTTCTGAGTATTTAGACCAGTGCCACTCAAAGAGTATCTTGCAGGCCAATGCCATTCTGTAAATGTGTTACTGGTCTAAAAGGGTATAAGTACAGAAATTGAAAGTAAGCACTTAGGGACTTCTTTAGTAATTACACCAAAAACTTTTGTCAGTTGGATCTAATAATAAAAAAAATGGACTTGTATTTAATATGTATTGTAATTTAATTTTCTGGCAGTGGATCAGTACGTTATTTTTTTTTAATTTTTAATATCTTTTAAATGTTTTATTTTTTTAAATTTTTTACATTTATTTATTTTTGATAGGCAGAGAGAGACAGAGCACAAGTGGGGGAGGGGCAGAGAGAGGGAAGGAGACACAGAATCCAAAGCAGGCTCCAGGCTCCGAGCTGTCAGTACAGAGCCCAATGAGGGGCTCGAACTCACAAACCGCGAGATAATGACCAGAGCTGAAGTTGGACGCTTAACTGACTGAGCCACCCAGGCACCCCAAATGTTTTATTTATTTTTGAGAGAGGGAGACAGAGTGCAAGCAGGGGAAGGGTAGAGAGAGGGAGACACAGAATCCGAAGCTGGCTCCAGGCTCTGAGCTGTCAGTACAGAGCCTGATGCGAGACTCAAACGCACGAACCGTGAGATCATGACCTGAGCCATATTCGGACACTTAACCAACTGAGCCACCCAGGCACCGACGTATGTTACTTTAGAAATAGAAAAGCAAAATGGGTCCTTCACCACTGATACTCTGAATGGCATTGATCTTAATAGTTCTCAAAGTTTAGCTTCCAGCAAAATCACCTGGAGAGCTTGTTAAAAGACAAGTCTCTGTGCCTTGGGTTAAGTGTGGGATGGGATGTGAGAATTTGTATTTCTACCAAGTTCCCAGTTGATGCTGATGCTGCTGTTCTAGGAACCTCACTTCCGGAAACACTGCCTTGGACCACCACACTGCTAGAAGCAGAAGTATTTCCAGCTCGGTTTATAGGGCAAGAAATCCTGATGTTCTCTTGGAAAATGTCTGCTTCCCGTGAACACTCTTAATGAATTTAAAATAAGCTCTCTCAACTTGAGTTTCATCTCCTTTCCTTGATACACTGTCGAGAACACCACTGACTGACACAATCCATGGAGGCTGCGGGGTACATGTGATTTTATTTGATTAGATGATCACACTCTTAGTAGAGCAAAATGTGCCTTTTACTTTTTAAGCAAAGTGGTACCATGATTTGGGTATACATAAGCTCCCAGTTCTTAAATAATGCTGCGGACGATCTGTCAAAGCATTCTAGGGTCTGACCAAGTAGCACAAGTGCCCAGGATAAACCTTCGTGGTGTCATAGTGGCATAAACCAGACAGCACACCAGGCTTCTGGGATATTTGTGTTGCTTTGTTGAAGTGACAGGAGGAAGCATCTTTATGAGACGCCTGTCTTGCATATCCACAGCATAGCTCCTGTCAACAAGTGTCATCTTGAAGAATGTGTATTAACCTTAGAGACCTTGATAAATGACCTTTTAGGGGAAAATTAATATCTTCAGACCAGTTGAATATATTAATCATTGGTGCCATGGGCAGAGTAAATTTTTTTCTGGCTGCCATGGCAAATACTATAAATCTTTGCAGCGTCCACAAGCAACATTTATGGCCCACTGAATGTTAGATGCTGCCTGCCATTCGCTGGCATGGGAATACTTTACACCCCCTGAGTTCTGGTGTTGTAACGTGCTAGCGACGTTCTTAGAGTTTTAAATCAGTGTTTCTCCAACTTCAATGCATCTGAATCACCTAGATAACCTATTAAAGATCTAGGACAGGACCTGAGATTCTGCATTTCGTAGAAGCTTCCAGTGATGCCATTGTTCCTGCTCTGAAGACCACACTTTGAGTGGCAAGATGCTAAACGCTTTTGAACCACCTCCTTTCAGAAGGGTACCCCTTCTTTCAAACTAGCAAGTGGGGTCCTGGCATAGCTCTTCACCCAGAACGTTAGCCTCCTCACCCAAACTAGTCATTGCCCACATCCTTCTGTTCACTTAGAACATTCTGCTTACTCTGTGGACAGTCTTCTCATCAGGAACCACTCCTTTTATGTCTGTGTCCTTTAAGGTCTTTTTGCTTTGGTCATTAAAGATGTCAACTTTATTCCCATCAGAAAATGCTGTTGAGCCAAGAGTTGTGATGAGTGTCACCCTGAAAGTAACCCCACAGCATCATATCAAAGGAACAAACCCCCAAGTCCCAAGGAGAAGTATAGGATGCAGGCTCTGTGCTGTGCCACCTGATGACTTCCTCAGAAGGCTATAGTTTTCACGTGCAAATCCAACTTAGTGATCAGTGGTGCATGGAAGTGAGTACCGCTTTAATAAGATAGTTTCATTGCTTGCTTTGGTCTTGAGGGGGGCAATAGAAGTGATGAGAAGAGATATTATTAGAGTCTATGTGCAGCCATTGCTCACTGTGAGGCCCTCGTATGCTTCTGTTCCCAAGGAGCAAAGGACAGTATTCTAACAGGGATTATCTCAAACAAGGAAATCTACTCAGATCTGAACGTGAAAGCTGGATTCCTCTCCTGGCGGAATGTATCAGTGATGCATTTAGTTGTGGTAGCAAACCTGACTCACAGTGGCTTAGGCAGATGGGGTTTTTATTCTACCATGCAAACAAGTCTGCAGTTAGGTGGCTGCTGGCATGCGTGTGAGAGTTGGTGGCGTACCTCTTTGCCTTTCCCACCTGAAGGTTGCAGGGTCTGTGGTGAAGCTCCAGATACAATGTCTGTGTTCAAGGCAGGAAGCAGAGGAAAGGCTGTCCTATGACTGGACCCACCAGGGAAGCAAAATCTGTCCACGAAATCTCCAGCAAGTTTCCCCATCTGTCTGTTGACCAGAACTGTTGGCATGACCACACAGAGGGGCCTGGGAAAGCTCGCATTTATCTGGGCCACCTTAAAAGCTGTTGGGGTTCTGTTAGGGGGAAACAGACACTGGGTAGGCAACTAACCATATGCCATACCTAACGTAACCAGAAGCAAAATTTTTCTGCCTTCTGTGACTAAACTTTGCTCTTTTCTTAGAATCCGATATTCATTACTAGGAAATAGGAGAAGTGTATGCTGGGAGGGAGGCTTGGTACAGGGAAGAAACAGCCTTTCGACACCCAAACTTGATTCCTTCTGAGTCAGATACATATGCACATTGGGTTTTGAAGGAACAGATTACACCTAAAATTGAAAGGAATGGTAAACGGACATTGTGCACACAAAGTAGCTTGGAAATTCAAAAACAGAATTTCCAAAGTCATAAATATGCAGTACCCCTTATCCTACAGTTTTATTAGCAAGTTCAAGTATTAAACAGCTTGTGTTGTCAGCTTAATGAATCCCTAATGACTCTGAAAGAAAACCTTGTACTATTAATTATAATTAGAATGCCTCTTGGGACCCTTCAAGATTCACTTCTTGATAAGGAGCAATCAATAAGGTGTTTGGATAAAGAATAAAGCAACCTGGAACATGAAAATCGTGAGAGTATATTCCTTTTAAAAATGTTCCTTGGACATTGATTCTTACGTAATAAACATCTTACCAGTGATGTTACTGTGTTTGCTGTTGATTTTTAGACAACATTTTGTATCAAGTAGAGTTAATTAGACCTGTGTGAGATTATGATTTTCCACACTTTTGAGCTGGGTAACTGCCTTTTCCCCCCTCTCCTTCTTCATTTAACCTTATTAAAATAATTTAGTTGCTAGAAGTTAACTCTTCTTTTGAAGATGAAGAAAAACGCAATTTTGAGGAGAGGGCGATGTATTTCTCTTGATTAAAAACATGGTGCGTATGGTCAAGATCAGGCTTTTCGGGTTGGCTTTGTAACATTTTGAAGGTGATTGCCTTGTTTAATCCCCTTTCTCCGTGTTTTCTGGCTCTGAATTAGCTCAGACATTTTTATCTGTAGCCTGGTCACTGGATGAAAGGGAATGATGATTTCTGTCTTGTGCAGATTTTAGAATTTGGAGGAGAATAGTGAAGTAAAAGGCAACGTTTAATTTTATTTTACTCATCTAGAGGAAATAGAAGTGTTTCACAGGCTCCTGTACAAAGTCTGGCAGGAGATGGTGATTGTGAAAAGATATGGGTGGGGCCTCCTTTACTCTGTCTCGAATCCGGAGATTAGTTCTTAGAATTCCCTTTCCTGCTTCCAAAAAGAGTATAAAATAGTTCGTGTCCAGGTCTAAAGGATGGGCAGGGTCTCGGTAGGATTATGTGGCGGAGATAGAACAAAGGAGAATTTCAGAGTTTTTCATATACTCCTCTGAGTGAATGAACAAGACTCCAGGTCCCTGGGAGCTATGAACAGTGGGAGGCTGGGCTCTAATTTCACATCACATTAGCTCATCTGCCCTTTTGACATACTTGTAAGTGTTATCCCCTCTTTCGTGTTTGCACAGAACTTGGAAACTGCTTCCACCACGGCACTTGGCACTTTGGGTCCTGAGCTGTGCCAGGGCTGAGAGCTCCTCGTGGGCAGACCCAAGAACTCAAACTCTAGGGGGCAAGGAGTCTGTGCTGTCTTATTTTCTGTCTTCCTTGGCACCAAATAAATAGATGCATGAATGGGGACACCTGGGTGGCTCAGTCAGCTGAGTGTCCGATTTCAGCTCAGGTCATGATCATGGTTTGTGGATTTGAGCCCTGCGTCGGGCTCTGCGCTGAGAGCTCAGAGCCTGGAGCCTGCTTCAGATTCTGTGTCTCCCTCTCTCTCTGCCCCCACCTGCTCGCTCGCTCTCGCTCGCGCGCTCTCTCTCTCTCTCTCAAAAATAAACATTAAAAAATTAAAAAAATAAATAGATGCATGAATGCAGAATTCCACTGTGATTGTTTTTATGTCATTTTATGATCCACATTTTCATTGGAAAGTCGGGCCTGCTTTCACTGTACTTACTCAACTTGTTTTGAGAGAATTCTCGGTATGACTTTGAAGGGTACTTGAAATATCTTGACCTTTTCTTTTCAGAGCACAGTGATTAGAGGGGATACCTTGTGCAGCAGTCAAGGGAAAAAATGGAGTTGAAGAGAATGAAAAAGGCGTTGAGGTTGATGGGCATGGACACATTCAGGTTTTGAATTAACCTTACACGTTGCCGCCTAAGAAACATGCAGTAAAATGGGCAGCTCTGTTGTTCTTGGGAGATGAAAATATTCTCTCAGCTCTGCACAACGAGGCTGTAACATTGAAACGCTGCCAGCCTCCCCACCGGGCAGCCTGCCCACGCTTCACCCAGGCACTGAGTTCTTTCTCAGCTGCTCTGGCGTCTGTGCCCTTCCTGCCGTTCCCCGCTTTGCCAAAGGCCAGCCTCCCTGAGCCATGCGAGAATCTGCCCTTTGTTGTACTTGAGCAGAGATCATTTCCAACATTTCAATTGCTCTTCCCCTGGCCAGCCAGAGAGAGAGAAGCAGTGTGACAGCTGTTGGACTCCAAAGTCCAAATGGAAGGGCTGTTTGGAAGTTAAGCATCCCATCCTGGACGTGAGTGGCCTCCCTCCAGGTCCTCCTGGGTTCAAAGTGGTAGTCGGGTGGGCCTTTGTCCTAAGCGATACTGCGAGAGATTCCGCAGTGCTTTTAGCTCTGGAGCTCCTGTTATGAGTCATCTGGAGAATTCTTTCAGAGACACTCAAGCTTGGGCACGTGTGTCAGTTACCAATGCAAAACAAAACTACTTCACAACTTAGTGGTTTCTGTTTTGTTTGTTATTGCTCCCCAGTCCATCTGACAGTTCTGATCTGGGCTGCACTTGGCTGATGGTGCTGATATATCTGGAGTTAGCCGAAAATATATATGTACTCTGATATATCTGGAGTTAGCAGCTAGAACTGGCTGGTGGGGGATGGCCTCACCTGTGTGCCTTTCTGTTGGCCAGCTGTTGGCTGGAGCTATAGGGGTGACTGGATTCCAGGAGTGGGAGTAGAAACACGCGACGCCTCTTGAGGCTTAGGGTCGAAAGTGGTGCTTCATCACTTCCGCTGCGCGTTGACTAAAGCAGGTCAACCGGTCACATGACCGGTCCACTTTCAAAAGATAGACTGTTGGACTCCCTTCCCCCATTGCTGAGAGGAACTACAAAGGAAAATTGCAAGGGCGTGGATGCAGAGAGGGAAAGGCTTGGTGTCAGGCTTTGTAGTCTGTCACAGTGTGTGATAAGAGAGGCAGCGTGAAGCAGTGTGTTGCGCCTGCATGTGTGGATGTGTTTTCTAAGGCTTCTAGACTTCTGGGAGGCACAGGCAGGTGTGTGTGACAGAGAAGGTGTGGGGCAGGTGCTGAATTTTCCACACACCCCCACAACCCCTTTTCCCTTAACAGGTCTCATTGAGGCTGCCACAGGTAATCGCAAATACCTTTCTTCACCTCACAGGTATCAGACCCTTGATCCCTCTGCCCCTCTACATGGCCAGTGCAGGGTATTAAATGTATGTAACTGCAAGGTGAGGCCTGAATGATGCAGTGGTGCTCAGTGACGTGCCTTTGCTGTTTGCTGCTCACTTGAAAAACAAAAAAGAGATAGCAGGTTTTTGTCTTTTTAGAAAAAGTATCTCTAGTTTTAAATTTTTTTAACTTTTAATTTATTTTCAAAGAGTGAGCACAAGTAGGGAAGAGGGGCAGAGGGGGAGAAAGAAAACCCCAAGCAGGCTCCACACTAAGCGCATGGCCTGGTGTGGGGCTCGATCCTATGACCCTGGGTTCATGACCTGAGCTGAAATCAAGAGTCAGATGCTCAACCACCTGAGCCACCCAGGTGCCCCTGGATAGCAATTATTAATCCCAATTATTAAGCTATTATATGGTGCTTTGGACATAATTCTTACCTTAAGATTGAAATACAGTGACTCAGCACCTGAGATTTTCCTTCTCAGACCAATATAAATTCACATCCCACCTAATAGCTATGCACGTCCCTGGTATGTGTATTTTTGTATATTCACCTCACCCTTGACTTCCTCTTAGTTATCCTACTCTAATTTTTTATTTCTGTTACCCTCATGGTGGCCTATGAGGCCCTGTATAATGGGCATCCTCCCTTCCTGGCCTCACCTCTCTGACCTCATCTCCTCCCTATCTCCCCCGGCTATCACTACTGTAGACACACCAGCCTCCTTCTGTTTCTCAAACACCTGGTCACACTGCCATGTCAGGGTCTTTGTGTGAGCTGTACCCTCGTCTAGAAAGTTCTTCCCTCACACATCACTTTGGTTAATATCCTTACCTCCTTCAGGTCTTTGATTAGATGCCACCTTTTCAATGAAACCTACACTGACCCTCCCGTTCAATACAGTATGCTCAGCCCCTTCACCACAACATCCAAACCTCCTTCCCTGCTCTACATTTTCTTCTTTCCTTAACACCAAGCACCTTGTAGTACACTAGATAATTCAGCCATCTATAGTATTAATTGCATAGTGTCTGAACTTCCTCCTCTTGGGTGTTGGGCGTCCCCAAGACCACCCCAGGACCAATGATTCACTGGGAAAACTCAAAGGACTCAGTGTAATAGTTATAACCATGGCTACGATTTATTGTAGCAAAAGGACACAAAGCAAAATCAGCAAAGAGAAAAGGGGCCTGGAGTGAAGTCTGGAGGGGGAAACTGGATGCAAGTTTCCAAGGATCGTCTCTCAGTGGATCCAAAGGACATGCTTAATTTCCCTAGCAGAGAGTTGTGACAACACATGTGAAGTGTTGCCCATCAGGGAAGCCCATTAGAGACCAAGCGCCCAGGGTTTTCACTAGGGGCTGGTCATGTAGGCACGCTCTTCCTGGCATGTCCCAAAACTCTAGCCTCCCAGAAGGAAAGCAAGTGTTCCCAAATAAACTATATTGCTTGCTTGCACAAATAGTTTAGGCAGAGCAAGACACTCTTACTAGTCCTGGGAATGGTTGCCCAGAAATCCAAGTTCCCAAACGCCAGACGAGGGCCAGTCTTGGAAGCAGGACTTTCTAATGATGGCAGTCTCAGGCCTGCTGTGATAACTCTTCTGTCCACACCATGCAAGAATATGAGCTCCTTGAGGACAGAGATCTTTGTTTTGTTCCATGATGTATCCCCTGGAACAGTGTTTGACACATAGTAAGGGCTCAATAAATCTTTACCAAACGAAGAGATGGAACCCAGACGCTTGAGTGAACTTTCTCTCCTGATGTACCCTAGTGAGGCTTTACCCGAACCGGCCGATGCCTATACTCCCACCCAAGGCAACTCCCTGTCCGGGAGGCTTGAAATACACTGAGCTTCCACATCCTAATCGAATTGTCTTGTTTCACGTGTAAGTCCATCTCCTCCACAAAGTGTCATTCTTATGATGGGCTCCTGCAGCAAAGGAGCTGGAAAGGACCTTCTCCCCCTACGAGTCCATCTGTGCAGGAGCAACGAGTGCAAAGCAGCCTGGTTAGTTGCTTAGTGAAGACCCCGGTCTCTTGATCCCATTTTGCCCCTTTAACCACATCTGCTTTTTTGCGGTAGCACAGTGCTAAGTAAATGTTATATTGTCCTTGAACATTGTTAGCTGGTTTGGACCAAACAGTGGCCCGGGTTGACCATTTGACTTGTGTCCAGTTGTGACATTTATGCAAGCAATGTCTTAGTTTCTTCTCTTAATGTTTATCCTTGAACGCAAAAGTGCCACGTTAAAGGACTTTTCCCCCCACACCATATACGTATCCTTGCTTTTCTGTGTTTCCAGATCCCGAAACCATTTTTCACTGTGACTCTGTAAGCTCTGTAGTTTACCTATTATCACAGACTCTTCAGGTAAAAACCTCATTTTTCATTTCCCGCTCCCTCAGTAATAGAAAGATTAAGCCAATTTCAAAACTACTTGTGTCAGGATTTCATCCCACCTGGAAAATCTATCTATTTCATCAGAAGCTTGCTTGTCACATTCCGAAGTTTGACAAATGGATGGAATGAATCATTTCTTGAGATTCAGCAAGAGGCTCCCAGCCCACGTTCTGTGTCTCCACTTAGGATTGGTCTCGGCTCAAAAATACCGAACTGAATTTATTAGCAGGAAAAGATGAAAGGTTTTCAAAAGGAGTATCATGGTACCCTCTTGCCATATAAATCGTACGTAACATTTGCTATCAAAATTAAGTTTTGATATTATTGCAAGAATGTGTTGAAATACCATTCCTACTGAGAGAATATGCCAGGTTGGCATCTTAATAACAATCCTACCGAATGCTGAGTCACTTTTGTACAGGAAAATATTCTTCTGAATGGAAGGGGAATTATGAATCTATTTTTAGGACAAATAAAAAATAATTGCACATCAAGGTTCCTGGACTGATCAGATGAATTAATATTTCTGGCTAAGAAATGATAAATTCTGAGGGAGATAAACTGTCAGGGAGCATTCACCAGCAACTTTAACAAATGACTTGATCTTGACAGAAACGTTTTAAATACTGCTTCTAGCTGTTTAAAGTATTTAGTCATTTTGACAAGATTGGGTTAGCCTTTCCTGAAACTTTAAAAAATCTGACATGAAAAAAAAATGGAATCATATGCCATGACATTACAGTACTTGGCTAGTGCTCTTGAAGGCAGCGACCTTGTTACTTTCTACAAGTGGTAAGGACCTTAAAACAAGTTCTGTCCCAAGTTCTTCATTCTAAAGGTGAGAAAACTGAGGTCCGGAGAGGTGCAGTGTCTTGACGAAGGCCACACAGTAAACTAATAGCAGAGTACAGAACAGGACTCAGGTCCTTTCAATTTCAGGTAACTGTACCATTCTGATCCAATTTTATGCTCTAAAGCAGTGGTTCTCACAACCCAGCAGGCCTCCAAATCACCTGGAGGGCTTGTTCATACACAGGTTGCTGGGCCTACTACAGAGTATCTATTTCCAGAGGTCTGGGCTAGGGGCAGGGAATTTGTATTTTTGTCAAGTTCTCAGGTGATGTTTGATGGTCCTGATGCTGTGACCATACTTGGAGGACCACTGAGTTAAGGGGTAGAGGGAATGGTCAGGAAACTAAGAATAAATGCAAAATTTTCTTGGGGTCGGGGCGGAGGTGGAGAGAGGAATGATCGATTTTAGCTAGTCCTGAGTATCTTTGTACTCAGACAATGGAAGATCTGTTAGTAATTTTATTTTTCCCATTGCACTTGTAATTATTATTAAATAAGGTTTCTACTGTTTGCACAAATAGCTGGTAAATTGCTTACCTGACTTAGAATTATGATGCACTGGGTGCCTGGATAATGGGTGAAAGGGACCATAGCAAACCAATGCCAAGGAAAAGAAAATACCTAAGATATATCTTAAAATATGGAATGATGGCTAATTGTAAACAACTCTTCAGAATCTAAGTCCTCACCAGGAAATCCTCAAATTGTCTTTATTCATGTTGAATATTCACATTCATGTCGGAAAAAGGAGAGCCAGAAGTGATGACTGAAAACAAACAAAATCAGGTAATTGAGTTGACAGAGGGAATTGAACTTAAAGCAGAAATTGGATCAAATTGCCAGAAATGCGCTTTAGGTGTTCCTCGGTGCTACAGAATGGGAAGTCTTCCGAATATTAAGATTAAATCTAAAAACTAAATTCGCTCAATAGATTCTAAGACACATCTTTTCATTAACAAAGGTTCTTATTTCCTGTTTTTATCTTTTTGTTGCTATTCATTAGTTAGATTTAAATGGATGCTTTTTAATATGTTGAGACAAAATCAATTTTGGTGGTAGCATCCTTCCCTCCCACCTTCTTCCAGAAACCTTCTCCCTGCCAAAAAGAAACACATATTTCTCTGCCCAGAATCCCTCTTTATTGTCCCTCTAACCTTCCTTGAGGGGGTAAAAATTACTCCTTGCTGACCTAGAGGCTAAATCAAGGTTTGGGGAGAAGGGGAGAGAAAAGAGAGCAGGGGGTAGAAAGGAAACCAAGTAGATTCTGGGACTTAAGAAATCTTTGGTGTATAAAAGGTTCTGAAGCATCTGGAATGGACAAAGGGATTGGAGAATGGGGAAGGGGTTTGAGGAAGTATTACTGAGGGTTATGAATGGATTTCTATTATTGTACTTTGAAAGACAAGTAAAGAAAGGAGGTGCTTTTTGATGATCTGTAGCTGCCAAAAGAGATGTGGCTCCAGGATTGGACCACATGGGTCCTTGGATTTATTAGGTTTACCCAAAGTACCTAAGACTCAATCTCTGCTCTAATAAAATTTGTTTGCAAGAGGGAATCCAGGGAATCCGCAGAAAATTAGGTTTCCAAGGAAACTGGCCTGGACAGGATGAGGGGAACACTATGCCTGTCTCTTGGTTGACAAATATTTACAGTCACATGGAAGCTCTTGGCGAGATGGGAAGCTTTCCCTATTGCTCTAGCAGAACTGGTGAAAGAGGTAGAGGTCTGGAGGTCCAGGAGAACACTTGAGACCGCAAGCTTCAGAATGGGGAAAATCTACTCTGGCTTTCAAAAAAGGGTTTTGATTAAACACTCTGAGTTAGCTTTCCATTCTTGGGAAACTACATCAGTTATCTACTGCTGCCTAACAAACTGCCTCATGAGACTCAGTAGTTCAGAACAACAATAATCATTTGTTTTGCTCAAAAATCTGAAATTTGAGTAGGGTTCATCTCAGTAGAGATGGCTTGTTTGTTCTGTTATCAGCTGGGAGGGCTCAACTTCGGACTAAGGGAACCATTATTCAAGATGGCTCACTGACAGGGGTGGCAAGTTGGTGCTGGTTGTCTCTTGGGAGCTCATCTGGCGTTGGGAGCCTTGGTTCCTCTCTACATTGGCCTTTCCACAGACTGACTGCCTGGGCTTTCTTACACCATGGTGGCTGGATTAAGTGAGCACCCTGAGAATATGGCAGAAGTGCATGGCTGTTCATGAACTAGCCTTGGATGTCATATAGCGTCACTGCTAAAGTACTCTGTTGGTCAGAGCAGTCACAGTGGGCATCGAGGCTCAAGGGGAAGGGGAATGAAAAGGTTCTGGAAAAGCATGTGGATGGGCTGTTGTGGACATTTCTGGGTAATGTAGCCTGCCACACAGGGGAACCTGAGACATGCTTTAGGCTTTAAATTAGTGTCTCCCTGTTTCTCATCTTGTTTCTTTCCCCCCTTTTATCCCTGTAGACAGAATGCTTGGCCCTTACTAATAGTCTAATCCCAGAAACCGCCCCATTCTTTTTCTTGCATCTTTGTTTTAGAAGCCAGTTTTGGCCATTTTTAAACATTTTGGGCCACAGACCTGGAAAGGAGAGAATAAAAAAGAATTCAACAGGAAAAGCAGAAGTCGCAAGTGTTCATCAGTGGCTTTGCCAGCCAGCAGAGCCCCTCCTCACACGCCAAGAGGTCCATCAATTTGAGAACTTCACCTGTAGTTGCCACTATATTTATTGTAAACACTCCTTGTCTTAGTTCAGGTTCCCCTAAAGTATACCCTGAGATAAGGATTTGGGAACAAGTAGTTTACATGGGAGGTGATCCCAAGAAGCATAGTGAGGGAGTACAAAGTGAGGTCAAGGGGAGAAAACCAACAAACTGTGTGATGATAAGCAGGTTACTTGTAGGCAGCTGGGGCACAATGCAATGGGGACCTTTCAGAGCTGGTGTAGAAACACACCGTAGCGTTGTCCCTTAGGAGGAGTGAGGAATGTGGCGTGTTTGTCTACCAGTTCCTGTCCCTTATTAGTTGGGTGCATTAACTCTAACACCTCCAGCCTACCCCATGTCCAGACCAAACACACCCATAAAGCCAGGGAAAGGCTTCAGGCAAAGAGCACCAGTCTTTACACGATCTCCCAGACGATCCGGCTGCTTCAGTCCAAGACAGAGAAGCAGAGTGCTGAATGCCAAGTAGTTTTCTCCCCTCTTACCAGCGACCCCCCTGTCCCTTGGCCATCTCCTCTGCTCCGTGGCTGTGGCCTTGTCTTTATCGTCTCCCATCCCAAACCATGGTTTGAGATGTGTTTGCTTACCTGTCTTACCATGATTTGTGTTCTATTCATTCCATCCTTCTCGTGGATATAGACCTAGTTGTCATTTTAAGCATGAGGATAGGCCCTGCGGTCCCCTTCTGATGTGGGAAATTTGAGAGTTCCCTAAATGGGCCAGGTCAAAGTAACAGTAGTTCTAGATAGAGGGTGCAGGAATCGAAGGAAAAGACTGTGTTTTTAGGCCCGTGTTTAACGATGGGGCTCCCAGACCACCAGCGTAACTGGCTGTGAGTTCATACCGGAGGGCAGTTAACTGAGGAGCCTCACTGCATAGGCTTTGGATCGAGTGCCCATGTTTGAATCTCAGAGCTACTCACTCGTGTGTTCCTCCTAGGCAAGTTACTGGAGCCTTCTGTGCCTTATTTTCCTCATCTGCAAAGTGTGTTATAGGATTGTTTTGTGGATTAGATGAGATAGGACATGAAATGCATTTAAAATGATGCCCAGCAATCACTAAGCATTCAGTAACGTTGTTGTTTTATTCTGGCCCATATCTCATACCTAGTGAATCATAATCTCTGAGGATGGGGCCTGGAAACCTGAATTTTCTCACCAGCCCCTGAAGTTTGAACACCACTGCTCCAGGCTGAGAGGTAGAGAGAGATCAGGTGATGTCAAGACAAGATTGATTAGCACAGTAACACCTCATTTCCCTAGAAGCTTTGGGAAATGAGGAGTTTCCTGTGAGTTCTCCAGATGGCTGATACTTTTCTCTTGCTTTAAACACGCAGTCTTAAAAGTTAAAGCTTGATGTGTTATTCATTCCGAAGTCTAAATTCTATTACATGCTTACGCAGAGAATTCTGTAAATAGTAATGTTGTAGCAATATTTTGGGGGTGACTCAACTTCATCAGACAGCCAGGCAGATAGTAAATATGTACTGACCACTGTGCTATGTCCCTTTGTTGTAGCAGGTACCGGGGATACAATGACAGGCAGGACCAAATCCCTGCCCTCAAAATGCTCACTGTCTAGTGGAGGAGAGGGCCGGCAATGGCAATGATACCGTGAGAGAAGTGATAGACCAGAAGGCTGTTTTGAGCTTTATCACAAGGATGTCCTAAAGGCTAATGAAGTGGGAAGGTCTGTGGCCCTCACGCTGGGTCATCTGAGTGCTTGGACCTGCTGGTGGACAACTCCTGCATCCTTGCCTTATTGTCAGTTGACACTCTTTGCTCTGTCAGTTTGTCTGCCTTCAAATGATGTTCCCGTCCTCATCTAATGCACTGCTTCTAATCTGCTATGAGGTGGAAACCAGATACCTTAAACTTGCTGGAGTGTAGACCTCTCAGAAAGGCCTTCTCTGACCTTGCCATTGAAAATAGCATGCCCCACTGTTGGTGGGAATGCAAATTGGTGCAGCCACTCTGGAAAGCAGTGTGGAGGTTCCTCAGAAAATTAAAAATAGACCTACCCTATGACCCAGCAATAGCACTGCTAGGAATTTACCCAAGGGATGCAGGAGTACTGATGCATGGGGCACTTGTACCCCAATGTTTATAGCAGCACTCTCAACAATAGCCAAATTATGGAAAGAGCCTAAATGTCCATCAACTGATGAATGGATAAAGAAATTGTGGTTTATATACACAATAGAATACTACGTGGCAATGAGAAAGAATGAAATATGGCCCTTTGTAGCAACGTGGATGGAACTGGAGCATGTGATGCTAAGTGAAATAAGCCATACAGAGAAAGACAGATACCATATGTTTTCACTCTTATGCGGATCCTGAGAAACTTAACAGAAACCCATGGGGGAGGGGAAGAAAAAAAAAAAGAGGTTAGAGTGGGAGAGAGCCAAAGCATAAGAGGCTGTTAAAAACTGAGAACAAACTGAGGGTTGATGGGGAGTGGGAGGGAGGGGAGGGTGGGTGATGGGTATTGAGGAGGGCACCTTTTGGGATGAGCACTGGGTGTTGTATGGAAACCAATTTGACAATAAATTTCATATATTGAAAAAAAAAAAAGAATAGCATGCCCCATCCCCCCCCCGCCCTGCTCCCACCCCCCCACCCCCCCCCCACCACACACTGCAGCCCCTTACCCTGCTTGATTTTTCTTCGTGGTATTTATCACAATCCCAACCTGATGATCTATCACACGTATTTGTTTATGTTCTGTGGTGTGCATTTTCACTAGAATATAAGTGCCACGAGGGCAGGGGCCCTGTCAGTTTAGTGCACTTCTGTATCCAGCACCTAGAACATGGCCAGGCTCAGACGAGGCCTTCGGTAAATACTTCTTGAGTGAGTAATAATAGCAAATGAGTTTTTCTTTATTAAGGTATACCTTGCATACAGTAAAGTGCGCCCATCTTCCGTATTCAACTCAGTGACCAGTGTCTACATGTGCACACGTTATAATGCCACCCAGACCAAGATACAGAGCATTTCCAGCACCCACCCAGCAGGCTCCCTCAGGCCCCTCCCAGTCAGTGCCTTCTCTAAAAGATAACTGCCCTACTACATTCTCTCACCATTGACTGTTTTTCTCCATTCTTGACTTTCATATAAATGTAGTCATGTAGCTGGTGCTTCTGATGTGTCAGCCTTCTCAACATTATGTCTGTGAGATTCACCCATGTTGCTAAGTGTAGTGGCAGTTCATGCTTTATTTCATTGCTCGTGATATTCAGAATAAATTTATTGCAATATATTTAACCTGGTCGGCTCACATGAGGGTTGTTTCCAGGTTTGGCTGATAGGGAAAATGAGTTTGAGGAATGGTCCTTGCAAAGTTTTGAGCAAAGGCCATAGGTTTTATGGCAGTTGTTTTGGATGGTTTCCTCCTTACCCCATTTGTCAGTCCTACATTTGTGCATCTGTCCCCTTTTTCCCTCCTACTTCAAGATTCTGATTTCTGCTTGGACCTGTGATGAATGTCTAGTACTAAATCACATCTGCAAAACCTCCAGTTGGCCTGGTAGAGAAAAAGCCACATTTCTGGTGGTTCATCCCAAGACATAGAAACAGAATGCTGATTATCCCTTCTGATAGCCTTCTCTCTCTCTGTCTTTTGTCCTTGATCCTTGTTCACTTTCTGCTGATTCCTTCCACTAACTGGGGGCACCTTTGGGCCTGATGTGTTTTATAGCAGTGTGGCTCAACCATGGCTGCACATTATAACCACTTGGGGAACTTTAAAAATAATACCCATGCCTGAGCTTTACTCCAAAGCAATTAAATCTGTATCTCTGAGAGTAGAGCCTGGGTTTTAGATTTTTTGAAAAGCTCTCCAGACGATTCTCAGGCAGCCAAGTTTAAGAACCATTGCAGGACACACCTTGTCCTAGGAAATAGCGTAGATGTATAGCATCAGGTGAGCCCCTTTCCCCCAGTCGGGCAGAAGCGACTTGTTTCCACAAAACTTACCAGATCGTGCTCTTGTGAATGCTGTTCCCTTTATTAATCTTGGGGAGCAACATAGGAGAACTTCTTAAAAATGAGGAAGCCAAGGAACGTGGCTTTTTCTTCCACTATATTAGCCACTCCATGGTGTCCAGAGCAGTCTTAACTCAAGTTTGGCTCGTGAATTATAATTTAGATCAATCGTTTAAACTCCAGGCTGTGGCATGGATGCCTTGACTACTATTGAATGGGTGCTTCAGAAAGACTGTTACTGTGATTTTTTTTTTAAATCTTTTTTTTTTTTTCAACGTTTATTTATTTTTGGGACAGAGAGAGACAGAGCATGAACAGGGGAGGGCAGAGAGAGAGGGAGACACAGAATCGGAAACAGGCTCCAGGCTCTGAGCCATCAGCCCAGAGCCTGACGTGGGGCTCGAACTCACGGACCGCGAGATCGTGACCTGGCTGAAGTCGGACGCTTAACCGACTGCGCCACCCAGGCGCCCCTGATTTTTTTTTTTAAATGAGTATCACGTGTAAACAGAATTAGTACCAATAGGTCCTAAGTGTCATGAGGTCAAGGTCTAGTTTTAAATCCTGTTTCCTGACAACACCCAACAGTATATTGTCCACTACAGCTAATATTTACCAAGTACTTTCTATTTATTTACTGCCCTCAGCATTTACAACTCAATCCTCACTGTAACAATAGTCTTACTGAATACTTCTGTGCTGTGTCCTTTTATAAGCTCTTCACGCATATTCATTCATTTACTCTTCTCAACAGAGAGTTTTTTTTTTGTTATCCCTATTTTACGGGTTAGGAAACAGAGGTAGAAATTGGTTAAGTACTGTTTTAAGGAGTCACAGATAGTAACTGGTAGAGCTAGGATTCAGGCAGTTTGAGCTCAAGAGACTGTTTTCTTTCTCTGTTTTTGGTTTAACATATTTATGAAATCTGTCTGAAAACGTGGATTAAAGAAAAAATTACATTATGAAGGATTCTTGGAAATTCAGCCTGTGATTTAGAGACGTTTAAACTTATTTTAATTCCAGTATTGTTAACATAGTATAATATGAGTTTCAGTTGTACAAAACTTCCATACAGCATACCCAGTGTTCATCACACTGAGTGCATCCTTAATCTCCATCACCTATCCCACTCATCCCCCTGCCCACCTCCCCTCTGGTAACCATCAGTTTGTTCTCTGTAAAGAGTCTGCTTCTTGGTTTGTCTCTCTCTCTCTCTCTCTCTCTCTCTTTTGTTTGCTCATTTGTTTCTTAAAACCTGCATATGAGTGAAATCATATTGTACTTCTTTGGATGACTTATTTCACGTAACATTATACTCTCTAGCTCCATCCATTCCATCCATGTCATTGCAGATGGCAAGATTTCATTCTTTTTGATGACTAATATTCTAGTGTGTGTGTGTATGTGTATGTATGTATGTGTGTGTGTGTCTATGTGCGTGTGTATGTATATGTATACACACACACACACACCACATCTTCTTTATCCATCAGTTGATGGACACTGGACTGCTTCCATAATTTGGCTATTGTAAGTAATGAACCCCTATAGATATAGGGGTACATGTGCCCCTTTGAATTAGTGTTTTTGTGGTTTTTGTGTGAATATCCAGTCATGTGATTACTGGATCTTAGGGTAGTTCTATTTTTAACTTTTTGAGGAGCCTCCATATTGTTTTCCACAGTGCCTGCACCAGTTCGCATTCCCACCAACAGTGCACAAGAGTTCTTTTTTGTCCCCATCCTTGCCAACACTTGTTGTTTCTTGTGATTTTGATTTTAGCCTCTGACAGGTGTGAGGTGATAGCTCATTGTAGTTTTGTTGTCCCTTTCCTTGATGATGAGTGATGTTGAACAAACAGTCCTAAAATTAATATGGAATCACAAAAAAAGCTCAAATAGCCAAGGCCATTTTGAAAAAGAAAAGCAAAGCTGGAGGTATCACAATTGCAGACTTCTAGTTATGTTACAAAGCTGCAGTAATCACAACAGTATGGGACTGGCACAAAAATAGACACATAGATCAATAGAACAGGATAGAAAACCTAGAAACGAACCCACAATTTTATGGTCAACTAATCTTCGATAAAGTAGGAAAGAATATCCAGTGGGAAAAAGGCAGTCTCTTCAACAAATGGTATCGGGAAAACTGGTCAGCTACACGCAAAAGAATGAAACTAGACCACTTTCTTACACCATACACAAAAACAAATTCAAAATAGGCTAAGGGACTAAATGTGAGACCTGAAACCATAAAAATCGTAGAAGAGAGCTCAGGCAGAAATGTCTTGGACATTGGCCCCAGCAACATTTTTCTAGATATGTCTCCCGAGGCAAGGGAAACAAAAGCAAAAATGAACTATTGGGGCTACATCAAAATAAAAGCTTCTGTACAGTGAAGGAAACAGTCAACAACACTAAAAGGCAACTTAGTGGATGGGAGAAGATGTTTGCAAACGACATATCCAGTAAAGGGTTAGTATCCAAAATATATGAAGAACTGATATAACTCAACACCCAAAAAACAAACAATCCAATTAAAAATTGGGCAGAAGACACGAACAGACAGTCTCCAGAGACTGGTTTCTTCTCTGTCCAGTGCTTGTAAACTTTTAACGTGCATAGAAATCACTTGGGGATCTTGTTAAAATGCAGATTCTAGCTCACTTGATCTGGGGTGGTGGCTAAAATTCCACAGTTCTTACAAGCTCCCAGTGGTGTTGATGCTGCAGGTTCATGGTCCACACTTTGAGTAGCAAGGACATACTCTATGAGATCATTTCTATTACTGTCTCCATTTTCAGGTGATTACTCTGAGGCTCAGAGATGATAGTGGTTTCACCAGCTTAGCAAATACACAGTGAAGCTGTAATTAGAATTCACACAGTGGGTTCTCAAAGGTGATTGTTAACCACTGAGCTGGGGTATTCAGTAAGTGGTTCTTGAATGAATAAGTAAACTGACGTTGGGTGCTGGCTCCAACAGATCACCCCTGCAAATTCAGAGGCTAGAATGTATTAAATAGAGCCCAGGTAATTTGTCTTATGTCGGTACCTTTTAAACCTTGGAAATGAATCTATCAGCTTTTATCTTGACTACATTTTCTTCGTACGGCCCAAACAGGTCAGTTCACCACTTCCCTGTTAACAAAGAGGAAACAGCACAACAAATTTTCATTGGGGATATCTTTCTGTGGGACTTTTTTTTTACCATTGCCTTTGCTTTTGAAAAAGTGACATAAACCTGGCATCCTGCTGACAGGAATATTTCTTATTCAACTGTCTGAATGGCTTTATCCATTCAAAAATAATGCTGTTATTTAAGGTTTGGTCATCAGCAAAGAGATTATTTTCCACTTTGTGGATGAAAGGAAATATATCCTTCAGTAGCCTCGGCCCCCACACTCAGTGCAATTGTGTGGTGGATGAGATTCAGGCTCCCCCCCTCCCCCCGCTGACTCTGTCCTAACACCACAGATTTTCTTCTTCATGAGGGGCCTTCTGAGAACCAGGCCCATCAGAAAACAAAATAAGAATCAAATTTAATGTTCCTTGCGACGATTCAACCATTACAGGTTCCAGGAAGAACTCTCTCTGCACTCCCACCATTCTGGGTAATGTTTTCTAACCAGATAATGCATATATGTGACAAAGAGGTTTTGCCTGGAGGCAAATTTATTTACTTATTAGATTATTTTAAGTGGCACTTCTAGGCTTAGAGAACCAGAGGGAACAAAGTGTATAATATAAAATTTATAACTCCTAAAAATACGTGACTTCAAGCAACAGAAACCGGGTGAAGTTCTAGCATCTCTACATTGTAATGGGGTCCAGGGTTAAGAAAAGGACTCTTGACTGCATTTTACTGACTAGAATTCTGAACCTGGGCAGAAATGTCAGTTGAGGCAGTAACTTGTCTCATATTTATCACTGTTGGGAATAAGAAAGGTTAGGAAGCTGTATTCACTTCACTCATTCACTCCATTCAGTTACTCCATAAAGCTTGTAAGCTAGCTACTCTGGAGGTACCAAGGAGCATGAAACATGATCCCTGCCCTCAAGGAGTTTGCAGAGTTACTGGGGATACAATACAAAAAGAGGTTAACAGGAGGTGTGTGACAAGGATAATAGAAATAGTATTCCGTGTCTTAACAGCAGTGCTTCCTCAAACGGTGGTCCTGGACCGCACATCTCCATCATTTGAGAACTTGTTTGAGATGTGTATTCTTGAGCCCCACCCCAGAACCACTGAATCAGATGCTCTGTGGCTGGGGCTGAGGGATCTGCATTTCTAACAAGATCCTAAGGTGATTTATATGCCCATTAAAAAAAAGCTGTTTTTAATGCTCAACATTTCCTAATCATCTGAGAAATGCAAATCCAAACTATAATGAGATGTCACCCCCCCCCCCCCCACACACCTACCTCACATTCTAGTCACAATGGCTGGAATAGAAAAGACAAGAAACACCCAGTGTTGGAGAGGATGTGGAGAAAAAGGAACACTCATGCACTGTTGCTGGGAATGTAAACTGCTGTAGCCACTGTGGAAAACAGTATAGAGGTTCCTCCAGAAATTTAAAAAAAAAAAGAACTACCATATGATCCAGTAATTTCACTACTGGGTATTTACCCAAAGAAAACCAAAACACTAATTTGAAAAGATATATGCATGCTATATTTATTGCAGTATTATTTTACAATAGCCATGTTATTAGAAGCGACTTAAGTATCCATCGATAGACAAATGTATAAAGAAGATGTATATGTATGTGTGTACATGTATTAATGTGCGTGTGTGTGTATATATATATATATATATATGTATGTATAACGAAACATAACTCAGCCATAAATAAGGATGAGATCTTGGCATTTGCAATAGCATGGATGGGGCTAGAGGGTATAATGCTGGGTGAAAGAAGTCAGGCTGAGAAAGACAAATACATGTGATTTTGTTCATATGTGGAATCTAAAAAACGAATAAACAAACACACCCATAAATACAGAGAACAAACTGGTGGTTGCTAGAGGGGAGGGGATGGGGGGGATGGGCAAAATGGGTGAAGGGGAGAGGGAGGTACAGGCTTCCAGTTATGGAATGAATAAGTCATGGAGATGAAAGGCACAGCATAAGAAGTGTAGTAAATGATGTCATAAAGCATTGTACAGTGACAGATGGTAGCTACCCTTGTGGTGAGCATAGCATAATATAGAGACTTGTCAAATCACTCTTGTACCCATGAAACTGAGGTAACATTGTGTGTCAATTAAAAATTTTAGAAGCACTGTTTTAAAAGACCACTTCTATCAGAGGTGGAACACATTAAGGTCTTGTCCTCATGGGCCTATAATTTAAGAGAAAAGTAAAATTTGAATATGAATAATCAAATGTGATAAGGAACATTCACAGCTGTGACTGTAGGCACAGAGAAGATGGAAGTTGAGAAAAATTTTGCCTGGTTGGCATGTGGAGAGATCTGTCCGTGTTTCCTGGAAAAGGCTTGGGAGGATGGGCAACCTATGTTAGGAGAGCATTTGGCTATTACAGATAACCTGATTGGCAGTGAATTGAAGACGAGGGTTTCTTACACAAGAAGTAGTCTGGAGGTGGGTGGCCTCCAGTGCTGATTCAGGTATTCAAGGATGTCAGGGTTCTGGGTAGGTGTCTCTGCAGCTCTCTTCTTTTTTTTTTTAAATTAAGGTATAATTACCAGATAACTTTTTTAGGTGTACACCATGAGGATCTAAATTGGTATATATTTCAAAATGGTCATGATAAGTCCAGTTTATATCCATCATCATACATAGTTACAATTTTTTCCTTGTGATAATTTTTTAAGATTTACTTTATTAGCAAAGCTTTCAAGTATACAATACAGTATTATTAACTATAGATGCCATGCTGTATGTTACATCTCCATGACTTATTTATTTTATAACTGGAGGTTTGTAGATTTGACACCCTTCACCCATTTTGCCCACTTCCCATACCCTACTTATGACAACTACTATTCTGTCTCTGTATCTGCTTTTTGGTTTTGTTTTTGTTTTTGTTTTTTTTAGGGGGTGGTGGTTAAAGATTCTACATATAAGTGAGATCACATGTTATGTTTCTCTTATTTCAGTTAGCATACTATATCCCCAAGGTGCATCTTGTTGCAAAAGTGTAGGTCTCTTTTTTTTCCCCTTGTGATCCCAAGATGGCTGTTCTAGCTGAGAATCACATCCTTATTCAACTGTATTCAAATGCAAGAAGCTGGGGTTTGGGTGTGGGGGAGATGAGACAAAGAATTCTCCTGATTTCCTATCAAGGAGGCAACTGCTTCCTTGGGCTTCTCAACCAACCTCCCCTTTGCCTCATTGACCAGAATTGGGGCCTATGACCACCCTCACCAGGGGCTGGTCTACCTTCTATGGTGTTTAGGAGTTCTAGCTCAATATTAAAGTAGAATTGGACTTCTTTTTGCGGGGAACAAGTATTTTTAAGTGGCAAAGCTTTTGGGTAGTCCAGCAACACCCTGTGGCACAGGAGGACATTAGTTGGTGGAATCCAGAGTAAGGGCATTCCCAGGAGAGGGAAAGACATTAAGGCAGGGAGGGCCAAGTGTGTATGAAGAATGGAAACTAGATAAGCTTCACTGAAGGGGTCTTACAAAGGCATTTCAAGGCATTTATCTTTAATCTGTGGAACCCTTTGTTTAGTTGGAATCATATGTGGCAACCCTATTCGGAAAGGAGAGAAAAAGAGAAAAGTTTGGCTGCTTTGGTCAGAAGTAGGATGGGAAACTGGAGCCAGCCTGCTCAGCCTCTGGTCTACTCCAGCTGAGAGCTCCGCCCCCCCCACCCCCGCCTTTTTTTTTTTAAACTGAGATGTAATTGACATACAGCGCTATATAAGTTTAAGGTATACAGATAAGGGTTTGACTCACATATATTGTGAAATGATTACTATGGTAACTGTAGTTAACATCATCTCATGTAGACACAGAAAAAAAAAGGAAAAAATGTGTTTTTTTCCCCTTGTGGTGAGAACTTTTAGGATCTATTCTCTTAGCAACTTGAAAATATACCATATAGCGGTGTTAACTTTAGTGATCATGTTGTACCAAAAGGGCTTTTTGAAGGCCAAACTGAAGAACAATGCCCAGACACTGCTACTTTGACCCTACCACACCCAGGGTTCTCTGGGGCCCTCTGTCTCCTTGGAGGAGGAGGCCATGATGCATTCAGCAAGGTCACCATTTGGCCTCAGGCTGGAACTTCACAGGTATCTATGCAAAATATAGTGACCCAGGCTGGGGATGTGTATTTAATGGTATTGCTGTTTGCAAATACCACAGGTGGCCCTGCACCTCTCAATCCTATTCCTGATACTGAATCGCTACAACAGAAGTTAAGGAGAACATCATGGGAAAACAACCAGTGGAAGGGGAGTACTATTCCTTGTAAGAAGTGGTTCTGCTCCTCACCTCTTGCCTTTACCACCCTGTATTCATTTCCTAGGGCTGTTGTAACAAAGTACCATGAACTTGGCTTTATAAACAACAGAAATTTATTGCCTCATAGTTCAGGAAGCCAGAGTCTAAGATCAAGGCATCAACAGAGTTGTTTCCTTCTGATGGCTGTGAGGTACCATCTGTTCCAAGCCCTTCCCCTACCTTCTGGTGGTTTGCTGCCAGCCCTTGGCATTGCTTGGCCCCATAGATCTCTACCCTCATCTTCACGTGGTGTATTCCCTCTGTGCCTTCACACTGTCTTCCCCGTGTGCATGCCTGTGTCCAAATTTCCACTTACCGTGCAGACACGGTCATGGTGGATTGAGGCCCACCCTGGTGGCTGCAACTTAATCATCCATTTCTATATAAGGTCACATTCACAGGTACCGGGGGTTAGGACTTCAAACATCTGTTTTTGGAGGGATACAGTTTAACCCGTAACACATCCCGTATTCCAGACCTTCCACTTCTCTTTCTCTGGGGACTCTCCCTCCCCTTCTTGATCCCGGTGGCCACAGTCCAGTCATTTATTCTTATACCCATGGAATTTACTAGGGAAGGTGGGCTCTTGCAAGGAATATTTCATCCTCTTCTGTTTGAAGAGATAATTGTGTAAGATTAATGCGTGAAAAGAGACACTGGGGCTAAATTATATACCTATATTCAATCTTGTGCATGGGATCCTAACTTTGAATTAAAAAAAAAAGTAGAAGCGAAAGACTCAATAATTATAATTATTACCACTATTATCATTTATAGAGTGCTTTCACACAGATTCTTATTTGGAACTACATTCCTTTCTGCCAATGATGAAAATCCCTTTTTCCCATCCACTTTTACTCCATAATAACTTATCCTCGAGAGTATTTTCTGACAGGATTGTCTGCAGAAAACCCTTTACTTAGAGATGTAACCGGATCTGCCTAAATTTAGCAGAGTTCATGCAACACTGAGCTGAAGCCCAAGTAAGGGAAAATGGAGAGAGATAGTAAATGAGACACTGAAGAAATAAAAAGTGGAATTAAAAAATCATTATTCTTTTTTTTTTAAGGGTACTGACACAGGGGATTAAAATTTGGCTGAGCCATTTTTAGATTATATGGTTCTATTTGGTAACGTACATTATTATTAAATCTTGAAACTTGCTAATTAAATACTAGTTATTAGTGACAAAATCTGCCCTTGATCAAGGAAGCAAAAAGGGGAACTTACTCTGCAGCCTGTGGTCTCTGCACTTTCTTGCATTCAACCGTGTTGTCAGATGCTCTGACCATTTCCTCTTACTCAGTGGAGATTTCCTGCCATTCCATTTTTCCTGGAAATGGAAGACAGCTGAACAGAACCTCCATTCACCCCTCCCTGTACTCAGACCCTCATTGTGTCATTAAGTCTTCTCTCTCTTTTACCCCAGTCTATCAACACACTCTGTTCATTTCTCTTCTTCAGAGTACTTTAAGCATGACACTTGGCCATTGCTCACACTGTCATTCCCACCTAGAATGCTTTTCCCTCTTCATTTATATATCCCTTCTTCTGTCAAGATTTAGCCAAGGAGAGAGCTCTGGGGCAAATAGAAAAAGGCATAAAATAGGGATGTCTTCAGGGTGCCTGTGTGGCTCAGTCACTTCAGTGTCTGACTTCAGCTGGGTTCATGACCTCCCAGTTCATGGGTTGGGCCCCCATGTTGGGCCCCGTATCGGGTTGCACGCTGGCAGTGTGGAGCCTGCGTGGGCTTCTCTCTTTCCCTCTCTGTCTGCCCCTCCCCTGCTTGTGCTCTCTCTCTCAAAAAAAAAAAAAAAACAACTTAGAAAATGGAGGGGGGCGCCTGGGTGGCTCAGTCTGTTAAGCCTCCCACTTTAGCTTGGGTCATGATCTCATGGTTCGTGAGTTTGAGCCCCACATTGGGCTCTGCACTGACAGGATGAAGCCTGCTTGGGATCTTCTCCCTCTCTCTCTGCCTGCCTCTCTCTGTCTCTCTTTCACTCAAAATAAATAAACGTTAAAAAAAAATGGGGATGCCCCCAGAAAGGCAAGTAAACAGATCCTTAGGTGACACAGCTTGGTTGCCTTCTCTTTTTCTCTGTAGCCCTCCTATTCGGCCATGCCTGAAGTGCTCATCATTATTGACCAGTTGGAGTTTTCTGGAACTCTGCTCTCCTAAGACCCAGCTAACTTCTCGGGTGAAATACAGAGTGTGGGAGTCTGCAAAGGATTACAGTCTAAGCCAAAGGAGCAGATGACTCTTGAGGTCTCTGATGTGGAACGACCACTACAACCAACAGGAGCACACATGTAGATTTGGGTACTACTTGGGCTACTGGAGGATAGAATCCTTCCTAAAAAAAGAGAAGGAGGCAGATATTTGGGCCTGTGATGGAGTCAGTGATTTCATCCCCCCACTTCCCATCAGGTCTAGGGAAATGAACACTATCTCCAGTCTCCCTAGACCACTTTGGTGGTCTCACTGAAGCTAGGACACATTGATCTTCTTGCCTGGCCTGTGCAGATCTTAATTGCTGGTGGCCCCACATCCAGAACCACAAATCCCAGCATTATTATGGCTCTCCTACTTTCCACTGCCACTGGGAATTTGCAAATGGGGCCAAGACTGTAGGAATAACCATGAGACCATGGCCAATATGGACAGATTTAGCTATATTCCCTATACCTTTAGACCAGTGGCAACAGATGTTGAAATGTGACAAATGAGCTTTTGTGTCCAGAACAATCATTTGGATCCTTGGTTATTCTTTAACATCAAACCCCACATGCCTGACTTAAAGGAGTGTCCTTGTCAAAGCTGAGAGGCCCTTGCCATCATGTGCACTCTTCTAGTACATTCCTGGAATGACCCAAAAGGCTGAGGAGGTGACGGCAAACTCTTAGCTCACAACTTTCTAATGCTGATCCTCACCACTCACAACCTTGTTTCTGTCACATCAGTCACTCCCCCATCTCATTTAAATCCAGATTAAGGAAAGCTTTTAATACAAGATTTCAACATTTCTAAATTAGACCGAGCTGGCTTTAGATATCTCAGTAACAAGTACTTTTGTCTTTTTTCTCTCCATTATTTTGCTCCTCAGATGATCTCTGCAGCTCTGGTAGGTATTTGCATAGCCCTCAGCCTCTCGTCCAGTTATACATCCTTTGAGGTCATGCGCTGTGTCTCTTATTATTTTTGTAGAGACGCTACACAGGGCTTGATACCGCTTTTGCAGAACATGCATATACTGTTGCTTGACAAGTAAATTTAAGATATTTGGTTGATTCTGAAGATCAGTTATGTAGTCTCTCTCTAGCTGTAGGCATTAAGTTCCACAAAACCCCTCTGCTGAAGGAATTTCTGGGTGAAGGTCACCTTCATGGTGGATCGATAGCAGCCTATAACAAATATTTTCACATTCCCTGAAATCAAACATTAAAAGCAGCTTTCTAAACAGAATACCAGTAACATTTTATCACCTTAAATTAGTATTTGGTGGGTTTTTTTCTATTTTCCTCAGCTCACTTGAGAACTATGTTTTTGTTCCTCCAATGTCAATAAAGTGATTTGTTTCAATTTGTTGCAGAAAATACTCATTTGTTAAGACAGCTTTGGACCGAGTCTAGTCCTATGTCTAGAATTTCTGATTTTATGACTTGAAATTGTTGACTTTGAACTCCAGGTGGTCCACCTTAGTGAACCACTATATCCCAGCAATAGGGAGGCACTTGGAAACTTGAGATGGGAAAAGTGATCTTGGTGTGGATCCAGCTCAAACCCTGTCCCCACTCCCCCCTTCACTGCCTTACCACGTGATAACAGATGATCAGCCGAGGGGAGAAAGGGAGGGTCCTGGTCCTTGGACCCATAGCTCAGGCCAAAGCCGTCCTGTCAGCTCCTCTCACACTTGTCTCTCAGGTGCCCCCTGAGGATGGTTTACAGTTCGGAGGCCTAGGCTGATTCTCCTCTTCCTTTGTTTTCCCCAAGACATCCTTGCCAAGCTTCTGCTCCTCTTTACCATCTGTTTTACTTCCTGCTTCTCAGTTCCCTCTTTATTCGAGGAGCCCCCCCCCCCAACAGCATTGACGTCCCAATAGGAATTTCCTAATATCATACTTCTTAGAGCAGTGAAGAGGTGTCATAATTCTATGTATGGAAGAGGAACTTCAGTTGGAGGGAAACCTGTGTAGTCATAAAGGAGAGTTTATGTTAAGTGTGTAGACCTTGTGCAAGTCCTCACCCTGCTTCTTTGATCTGAAAGCAGGAGAGGTTCCCTGTTGCCTCTGTGTCCTTTCCCAAACAGAGTGTGGATACTGGAGATTGTGCAAAAATATGGACTTTGGGTCAAATATTTTCTTTGCAAACTCTAACCCATTCTTGGAGATTCATACTGTGCCGAGAAATCCTATGTTGGGGGGAAAAACAAACCTTTTTTAACCTAATATTTAGGTTATCTCATATATGCTTTAAGTTTATTTTGAGAGAGTGAGAGAGAGCATGAGTGGGGGAGGGACACACACACACACACAGAGAGAGAGAGAGAGAGAGAGAGAGAGAGAGAGAGAGAGAGAGAGAGAACCCCAAGCAGGCTCCGTGCTCTCAGTACAGAGTCCGATGTGGGGCCCGAACTCATGAACCGTGAGATCATGATCTGAGCCAAAATCAAGAGGTGGGTGCTCAACTGACTAAGCCACCCATGCACCCCAGTTATCTCAAATATTTAACTGCAAGGACCAGGACCCTCCCTTTCTCCCCTCTGCTGATCATCTGTTATCACATAGTAAGGCAGAATTTTGGAAGCATGTGGGTAACACACGAATTGCACACTTCCGCATGGCTTCCAGGCCTGCTGCAAAGTGGACTGAGCTTCTCTGTTCAACCTGAATGTTCCCTCTCTGTCTTTAACAGCATGGGGTGCTATTCCACTGGTGTCCATTTTCTCAAATTTGCTGGCACTCCACCTCTGTGCCTTGGCTCACGCTATTTTACTTACCTGGATACTGTTACCTTTAGGCATAGCTTATGTTCCAAATCCTGTGTAAAGCCTTCTCTGGCTTCTTTTTTCTCCAAATGCCAGGAACTTTGCCTTCAGTACTGCATCAATTAAAACCCAACTCTGTCTCCACAACAAAACTGTACATTCCCATAAGGCATGCCCATATCACATCCAGCTGCACTATTTCTCCTTAGCTGCTTTTAAGGATGTAAGAAATGCACTAAATGCCTCGTCATTGATTGACAGGTGATGAGGATATTCATTTGACCATGGAAGTAGCACCTTTTAATAGGCAGGTTTTGTGCTGTCTTCTGTTGTTTTGATTTTTTTTGGGGTTTGTTTTGTTTTGTTTTTTACATTGAGTGCACTTTCCTTACCCACGTACAGTGGAGCTACTCTGCATTTACCCCCAAAAAGGCCCCCCACGCACTTCCATTGTATTTTAAGGAGAATGATTGTTAGGGGTTCTTTCACCCAATTTGACAGAAGGGATTGCTTTCAAATTTCATAATGGCTCAGTGCCTCAGAAACACTTTAATCCTCCTGGACCAGTCGTGCCGTAGGTGTGACTCGAGGGTCTTTTCCCTTCAGCCTCTCCACAGAAGATGAGCCATGAAGATAATGCAGACGTCATCTTTCCTGTGTCCTGTTATGTAAATAACCGTACCTCCCTTACTGACTGAAAAACTGTCATTAGTTTCGTTTTCAGGTCATTCTCTGTCTACTGAATGAAATTCAATAGTCCTTGAAGAGTCAGCCTTCCACAGTCTAATCACTAGATCATTGTTAAAAAAAAGTTTTTGCATTGAATTTTCTAGAGTAATAGGAAGGTTATTAGGCTTTCTTTTCCCTGTGAACCTTTAGGGACTGTTCAGTTATTCCATTTATCTGTATTAACTAGACTTTCATTTTAAAAAGTATTGCATGCATTTGGTACACACACACATACACACACACACACACACACACAC
The DNA here is from genome assembly GCF_016509475.1 of Prionailurus bengalensis. Taxonomy (NCBI): domain Eukaryota; kingdom Metazoa; phylum Chordata; class Mammalia; order Carnivora; family Felidae; genus Prionailurus; species Prionailurus bengalensis. Next base: position 33,228,870 of record NC_057361.1, read on the forward strand.
ACACACCCCCAAGTGTAAAAGGGGGTATATAAAATGAGAGAAAAGTCTTCCTCTCATCTCAGACTGCCAGTCTCCAGTTCTCATCCCCAGGTGCAAAGTGTTACCTCTTTCTTGTGAATCTTCCCAGAAATACTCTGAACATCTCCACACAGATGGATGTGTGAGTAGAGGATGCTACAAACATTGACATACACCCTACTTTTTAAAAACTTATTTATTTATTTTGAGAGAGAATCCCAAGCAGGCTCTGTGCTCTCAGTGCAGAACCCAACCTGGGGCTCGAACTCATGAACTGTGAGATTATGAGCTGAGCCGAAATCCAGAGTTGGACGCTTAATCGACTGAGCCACCCAGGTGCCCCATGCACCCTACTGTTTTAATCCGACCATGTATGTTGAAGAACTTTTCATGTTAACACATACAGATCTACTTTGTACCTTTCGTGGCTCAACAGTATTTCATTGTATGTGTGTACCCTCTTAACAGGCATTTTGGTCGTTTCTAGTCTTTTGCCTTTGCATATAGTGGTGTAGTGTATTATACCTATATCTTTGCACGCCTATAGCTAAGACAGTTTTTCCCCAATTTTTTTTTCCAGTTTTATTGAGATATAATTGACACACATCACAGTATTAGTGTAGGATATACAGGGGTGCCTCGGTGGCCTAGTTGGTTAAGTGTCTGACTTCAGCTCAGGTCATAATCTCGCAGTTTGTGAGTTCAAGCCCTGCATTGGGCTCTGGGCTGACAGTTTATAGCCTGCTTCGGATCCTCTGTCTCCCTCTCTCTCTGACTCTCCTCCACTCGCGTGTGCGTGTTCTCACTCTCTCTCAAAAATAAACATTTTAAAAATTAGAATATATAGTATAGTAGTTTGACTTACATATACTGTGACGTGATTATCACAATGTTTAATTAGCATCCGTCATGTCTTATTGATACAAGAAAAAGAATAAAAAAAGAAAAAAGAATTTTATCTGTCTTAAGAGCTCTTAGGATTTACTCACTTAACAACTGTCCTGTATATCCTACAGCAGTGTTAGCTGTAGTCATTACACTGCACATTACATCCCTAGTACTTATTTATCTTCTAACCCCCTTCCTCCAGGTCCCCCACCCCCTCCTCTGGTAACCACAAATCTGATCCCCTTTTCTATGGAGTTTGTGGGGGGTGGTTGTTTTTTTGCAGGGTGGGGGTTACATTCCACGTGTAAGTGAAATCACACAGCATTTATCTCTGTCTGACTTACTCCCATAGCTTAATACTCTCAAGGTCCACCCATGTTGTCACAAATGGCAGGATTTCCTTGATTTTTACGGCTGAATAATATTCTGGTGTCTATACCATATACCACAACTTCTTTGCTATTCATCTGTCAGTGGACTTTTAGGTTGTCTCTGTGTGCTAAGACAGTTTTTGATCAGTGTTGCCAAATTCCCTTTCAGAGAGGTATCATGTATTTACCTCCCGCCTCGGTAGCGTATGGAGTGCTTGTCTCCCCGCCAGTTACCTATGCTATAAATTTATTTACTCGTTTCTGCCACTCTGCTAGATTAAAAATGGTATCTAATTATAATTTGCATCTTTCTAATTGGAAGATAAGTTCTGCATAAGTTGGAAGTCTTTTGCATATCATTATATGCAGATTCCTTTTTTATGTCCTTTTCTGTTTTTCCTTTGAATTGTTGCTCTTTCTCGGTTTGTAAAATGTAAAATATTAGTATCGTCTGTCGTATATTTGGCAACGTCTATGAAATCCTTCCTATGCATTTTCTTCTACTACTTTTATGATTACTTTCTAAGTATTTAAGTATCTTATCCATCTGGAAAGTATTATAAGCAATGATTGCCAAAACAATTCTATGTACATCATTACAAGTTCCAGGAGAACAGAGGCAGAGGTTTTTATTAGCTGTTGCACACCTAGTGTCTGACACCTGTATTTAGTATCAGCTGTGGCCACAATATAATGGGTAGCACATTTCTGGCATTTTCTTTGTTTTTCTTATCGACTTTCTCTGACCTGAAGTTCGTTTTCTTTGTTCTTCTTATCAAAAGATTTCTCTGACCTGAGGTTTAGGAGAGTAAGTGTTCATACCACACTTTATTGAGGTATTAGCAGTTGGGCAGCAACAGTATAGGTAATGGTGGCAGGGAGGGAGTCATTGTCAACCTTGTCTCTATTGCTTCCTCCTTCAGAGTGCTCAGGGCTGGGGGTACCCTAACAAGTGTATCAGCCTACATATAGCACCTTCCTGGCATTGCCATGTGAGGATTAGTCCCGTTTGAACTGCCTCTGGAGGAGAACCCGCTCTACCGTGTACCAGTCAAACTGAGTGGACTGGGGAGAAAGGGCTGTCCTAGTAGATTCTTTGGAATGCTCTTAGTAACTACCTGGGAGAGTACCATGTGCAGATACCCCTGGGTAGTCACAAATGGAAGTTCACTCCTACCATTAGCTTCGAGTCTGGACTTGATAGCCAGGTAGGGCTGGGTAAATTTCAACACACTTTCAACACACTACTATTTTAAAATACGTAACAAACACCTTTAAATCTCAGTGGGTTGCGACAACGAACATTGGTTTGTCCTCACTCGTGGGGTAGTTCTGTGTGGGTTCCGGTTGGCTCCATGTGTGTCCTCATTCTGTTGGGGTTATTGGTTGCCTGGAGGGTGATCTCATGGCACGAGCAGAAGTGCAAAAGGGCAAGCCAAATCATGCCACCATACTGGGCTCACCAAGATCAAGTTGAAGGGACTTCCACGTAGCTTCTGCCTATATATAGATAGAACACAACATAGGGTACTAGTAAAGATAATGGACTTTGGAGCCTGACAACACTGGGATGGCAGATATTGTTGAATGGCTATTCAAAAACGCTTTATCTCCTTTTTCTTCCAGGATGGTGGACCCTCGTCTCCACAGTAGAGGCTCATAATGTCAGATACTTTTCCAGCCTCGCTTGTAGTGTAGGAAGCCATGTTACATGCTTCTGGCCAATGAGACATCAGGAGAGTTCTTCTGCCCCTGGGAAATTACTTTCCTGTTTGAGTAAGCCATTTCTCAATACCCTAGTATTCTCATCTGCAGGCAGGGGCTAGCTATATATAGTTTGCATTGTTGTATTACTAGTCCAAGTTACTTTGTAACAAACCATCCCAAATTTCAGCAGCGTACAATAACAAATACTGATTTTTCTTGCGGATGATCTGCAGGAGGTGGAGTGGATCTGCTTCAGGCTACGGGTAGGGTTCAGCCCAACTCCATGTATTTCAGGACAAGACAAACTACAGGAGCATGTGTGAAGCTTCTACTACGTCACTAAGATCCCTTTGACCAAAGCAGTTCACCTGGCCAAGTGCATCAGTAGGGCAGGGAAATATGCCCCGCCCGCCATGAGAAATATTGCAGTTACATAACAAAGGTACAGATGTATAATCCTACTACAATAGAACAAGGATTTAGAACAAGAATCCAACCTTCCCCCCTTCTTAGGTGTGTGAGCATAGACAAATCACTAGTTTCTGAGAACCTTAGTTTCCTCATCTCAGGATGGCATGGAGCTCTTTTCTCTGGGAGGTTGTGAAGGTTAAATGTAAACCATGTGCTACAGGAGGCCCTTAGCCAAAGTTAGCCCTGCACCACCCCCCCCCCCCCCGCAAACTCAGTTTACGAAATGGGTTCCTCCCAGAACACAAGTGTATGATTGAATGCTGGTGTTCCATGAGGTTGATGCATGGATGAGAAGTCACCGAAACAAAAAGCTCCCTGAGGGAGGCAGCAAAGTGTTCATTCGTTAAATAAGCGTTCATTGAACACCTGAAGTCATTATCTCAAGGTCATTGCCATGCTTTCATGCTTCAGTAAACTGTAACTTTTTCTTTTTCTTTTCTTTTTTTTTTGTGCGAGGTGAGGGGGGGCAAATGACCCTTCACTGACTCTGACAAGAACATATGACCATTGTAATTCAGGGTTGATTTTGGCTGTTTCATAGGCTCCCTCTGCTGGAGTAAAATGGCATCTTTTTTTCTCAAGATGAAGTCCCTTTCCCTTTAATTGAAAGCAAATGTAATAAGCAATTTGCTGCATCGCTCGACTGGCTTTTCATATAGTGTTTCTGCTGCCATGTCCTAAATTTACCTGCCACAGAGCTGTAACACCAACCGGCGCTTCTTGCCTTTTCAAAACAGAGCCTTACAGAAACCACTGATTTTAAAGAATTTACCTGAAATGTGAATTGTTAATAATCAGGTTTGGATTTCCTGTGAGTAATGCCCTTGTTACTTCCATTCTAACCTTCTCAGTTCTAGAACATCTGGGAGTATTATGGGAAGGCTGTGACGGGCCTATTTGGAGGTGCTTGCTAAAAGGAAATTAGCCTGAGTCACCAGGTTCATTATGTAGGTAGACTATAATTTTCTAGAGAAAAAGTGAGGATTGATGCAAAACCAACACCTTCCCTGGCAGGGGTAGCACCCTGTCTTGGGACACGCATGTTTTCAGGGCTATCAAAATGAGATTTTATGCGACTTTATTTTTAGGAAGCCATTATTCATTACTTAATGTTTACAGAGTTTCACTTTATTTCTGGCTTGGCAGTGTGCCAAATAGGCTCCTTTGCCTTTGTCACCTCTTTATCTTTTTAGAGTCACTTTGGGGATTTAAATGATGTAGTAGGGTATTCAGTGAGTTCTGAATTGATTGATTAAAAGCAGCTTCTATGTGGTGGTGTAGCGGGGAGTCTTACAGTAGATGCTGACTCTAACGTACGGGAGGTGCTGTTGGCACATCCATTGCTGCCGTAGCCCAAACCAGTGTTCCCTTACAGCTTTGAAACCCAAAGTATGGTCTGGCATCACGTGTGGACAGATTGGTTAAAAACGTAAAATATCAAGCCTTATCCCAGACCTGCTGAATCTGACTCTGCACCTGTACAAGATCTCCAGGGGATTCTTATGCACATTAAAATTTGAGGAGCACTGGCCTAGAGTAAGGGGAAATCGCACAGTAATGCCACCCCTGAGGTATGCAAGATAGTGCTGGCACCTCAGAATCGGCCATAGCCAGAAACAACCTTACTCCTACACTCCACTGAGGTCTGTGACTAACACCCACGGGCCTGGAGCCAGCTCCGCTCACTAGCTCTATAGTGCCGGGCAGTGAGCCCACACCCCCTGCCCTGCAGTCAGCGTTTACTGTCCTTGTTGATTGGTGCTTGCAGACTTTGACCTCATGGACTCTGACTTCCAGGACCTACCCCTCTCCCTTCCACTGACTTAGCTGACTTTCCTAGTGATTTATCACAGGTCTTCTGTGGCCCAAACTCCTACTTCCCAGCTGGGATGTCGCCAGGCCTAAGTGATGACACATGTTGTTGTTGAAACCGTATTAAAAGACCCCATGAGTCATCAACTAAACCCTTAGTCATAACTTTTAAAATCTCAGACGATCGAAATTCAACCTGAAGTACCTTACTTTTAAAAGAGGGGCACCAATAGGGATCAAATACCATGCCATGATTTCTGGGATATTCCTGCTCCAAATGCATACCTCGAATCTGATCATGAGGAACACTGTACACATCCTAATTGAGGGATATGCAATAAAATAAATTGCTTGTACTCTTTAAAAATGTCAAAGTCAAGAAAGACAAAGGCCGAGGATCTGTTCCAGATAATGAAGTCTAAAGGACATGACAGTCAATGCAATGTGTGATTCTGGATTGGATCCTGTAACAGGAAAAAAAAAAATCCTTAAGGGGAATTATGTGGGAGTATTAGAAAAATTTACACATGGGCTGTAGATTAATAGCATTGTATCAGTGTTCAATTTCCTGATTTTGCTAGTTATACTGTGGTCAGATAAGAGAATGTCCTTGTTTATGGGAAATATACACTCAAGTACTTTGAGGTAAAGGGGCATCATCTCTGCAACTTACTCTAAAGTGCCCCCTGAAGAAACAGAACGAAAAAGCAAACATGACAAAATGTTAACAAAACATGACTGCGCATAAATAGTATATGGGAAATTTTGTACTATTCTCATAATCTTTTGGAATTCTATACTAAAAGATTACAAAAATAAAAGGAAGTTTTACCAACAGAATACTGGGGGACTTCACAGAATTAAAGGAAGATATGTAAGACTCGGGGCAGCACGGGTACCTTCAGAACCAGAGGTGAAGACTTGATGCCAGCTGAGCAAACTCTGATCTGGACCAACTTCTTTAACAGGGTAATGGAAACCTGGAAATTCAGAGTAAGAAAAGGGCTTTTAAGGTCCTTTAATATCTCCCATTTCATGGATGAGAAACCCGAGATCCAGACAGCAAAAGCGTCTTGCCCAAGGATTGGCAGAAAATTAACAGTTTCCAACTGCAGACATTTACAACTCCTTTTCTTATTGGTTGATAAATGGATCCCTAAAGTTTGTGCTTTTCCTCATACTTTTAAGTTAGAACACGTTGAAGCAAAAACAAGATTAACATAAATGAAACTTGCGCTGTATGTGAATTTATGTTCTATGAACAAACATCTAAACAAGATTCCCCCTCACGTGTTTAACCTCTCCCCCCAATTTTACCTTTAAATGTGTTTATGATATTTAAATATAAAAAGCAGTGGTAATAGTCTTTTAACACATTTTATTTATATGTGAAAATCAGCCAGAAGATTTGAATTTCTCCACTTATCATGTGGGTGAGTACATTCTGTCCTTTTCCATGGCATTTTTCTCACCTCATAGAATACGTCATCTTCCGGTTGAAAAATAACACTAATCTAGACTCGGTTCTTGGAAATGTCCCCGTGATTTGGAGAAACTCTGATTGCAGTCCATTTGGAAAGGATAATCTCAGGCATGTAGGGACACGTAAAAGCCATCTAGTCCCACCCATTCCTTCTAAAGGTGAAAACTGCCTGCAGTTGGTAACTCAGAGACTCTCTCCCTTCACTTCCTGCACCTGCTTCACACTAAGGAACGGATTTAAAATGGAATAGTATCTATTTATGTATATTGAAATAATTATCTTCGACATCACTTCTGAAATAGCGGTATAGTTAGAGAAAACAGAGCTCCTTTAATCATCCTTCCTATAATCCTGTATTATCTGTATAGAAGAGGCATTTGTGTAGTGGTTGGATAATGAGTCTGGGAGCCGATAAACCTGCCTTGACCAATTACCTCCATGACAGCTTTTGAAATAGAATTCAAATCCTAGCTGAAGGATCCTACGTGATGGAGTGCAAAATTGAATATATATATATACAGTGGCTTAGTGTGTGGTGAGAAGCAATGAATTAAAACAGAAGTATGCTTTCCATCACCTGTGTTCAGACACGATCATGAATGGCTAACATAAATTTTTCAGAGAATATGGATTCCAAAATTCACTATGGTGACAGACACTGTTGCCTACTAGATATCCATTTTCCACACCATCCTTACTAACAGAACTGTAATCTTGTTTGACGTAGCATTGTTCTCAGATAATTACTTGATTTTCCAACCTCTCTGTCAAGGTGGCTAAATCAATCAGTACTAGCTAATAATAATGTCAATGTAAGTCTACTCGGGAGTTCTGGGAAACCTTTTCCTTTCCTGATTATATATATATAAAGAAGAATGGATATGAGTGGTGCCACCCTTCCCCATTTCTTCCTGCTTTGGATATAAACATGGTGTCTGGAGTTACAGCAGCCATTTTGTACCTTTGGGCCAACATGGGGGAAGGAAGAAAGAATTGGGACATTCTGGCTAACTCCCAGTAATCACTGATTCACAAATCACTGATCACAAATCACTGAATAGTATCAGCAGCCCACCACTTCCAGACTTTGTTATATGAGAAAAATAACCTTTTATTTGATGAAGGCACTGGAAGTCAGGTTTTCTAAAAATTTAACTTAAATACATCACTGATACAAGTATTGTAGATCCTTCTGAGGAAGTCTAGCTAGCTCAAAATAACCCCAGTTCTCTGTGAAAACCCTATCCTGCCCCCTCTCTGACTGGACTTTTGCACCCATGTTGAGGCAGTTGGGGTAAATGTACCTGGTCGAGGCTGAGCCAATCACATTCTCTCTCAGGAATTTGAAATTGGGTTTCTTTGTTTCTACTTGATCTTGCAGTGTGGCTAAATTTGAGGAACGTTATAAAACTAGGAAGCCGGTATGTGTTATGGTGTGATGGGAGGTCATCGTCAGCCATAGAAAGGTGGAAAAATGGGTCTGTGGAAAGTGAAAGAGTGAGGCAGAGACCAATGTCACCAAGACGGAGAACACTACCTGGGGCCTGGTGCACTTCTGGGTCCAGGTATTAGTCCCTTCATAGGTTTGGCTGCCTATTCCAGGAGCGGCTCCAGCTTCCTTCCAGAGAGCCAAGCAGCCCTTGGAGAAAGAAGTGAAATCCAGCCTCCACATTTTGGTCACTAAGCCTTGACTGCGGGTTGCATCATCCCAGAGATAATGTGCTTCTTTATGCAATTCGTTTGCCAGAAGGGAGCACACCATTTTTAATTTCATATAAGATTTAAGAAAGCCCTTCTTCAGGATAGCTAGTAAGGTTAGTGTCTTATAATCAAAGGATCTTGACATTCAGACAAAATGTATTAACAAACAGCTAAACCATTTGTTCTAGTGTTGGGCAAATACGCTCATTGTTCAATACCCTGATTTATTTTGCTTTTTAAAATGAAAGCATAGGGGCACCTGGGTGGCTCAGGCGGTTAAGCAGCCGACTTCAGCTCAGGTCATGATCTCGCGGTCCGTGAGTTCAAGCCCTGTGTCGGGCTCTGTGCTGACAGCTCAGAGCCTGGACCCTGCTTCCGATTCTGTGTCTCCCTCTCTCTGACCCTCCCCCATTCATGCTCTGTCTCTGTCTCAAAAATAAATAAAAACGTTAAAAAATAATAAAATAAAATGAAAGCATAGTTTCCATATAGCAACATGTACAAATCCTAAGTGCATAGTTCAATGATTTCACTGTATAACTCGCATACTCACTACCCAGGTTAAGAAAAGGAACATTTCCGGGGCGCCTGGGTGGCTCGGTTGGTTGAGCGCCCGACTTCGGCTCAGGTCATGATCTCACGGTCCATGAGTTTGAGCCCCGTGTCGGGCTCTGTGCTGACAGCTCAGAGCCTGGAGCCTGTTTCCGATTCTGTGTCTCCCTCTCTCTCTGCCCCTCCCCTGTTCATGCTCTGTCTCTCTCTGTCTCAAAAATAAATAAACGTTAAAAAAAAAAAATTAAAAAAAAAAAAAGAAAAGGAACATTTCCATCATCCCAGAAAGTTCCTCTATCCCAGTTAGTACCACTTGTCCCCCTCCCCCCCCAACATACACACAAAGGACACAGGGAGGTAACCACTCATCTGTAGCACTGTAATTTGTTTTGTCTCTTCTTGAACTTCATATAAATGGAATCATACAGCAAGTACTCTCTTGTTCAACATGTTCATGAGATCCATCCATGTTGTTGCATGTATCAATAATCTGTTCTCTTTTTGTGGAGTAGCGTTCCATAGTGTGAACATACAATTTATTCATTCATTTTAGGATGTTTCCAGGCAGGTCTTATGAATACAGCTTATGAGAGGCGCCTGGGTGGCTCAGTCGGTTAAGTGTCTGACTTTGGCTCAGGTCATGATCTCACGATTCGTGAGTTCAAGCCCCACACTGGGGTCTCTGCTGTCAGCACAGCACTCTCTCTCACAAGTATCAAACATTAAAAAAAATGACTAAAGCTTATGAATAAACTCTTATGAAGAAAGCTGTTGTGGACATTCTTATACAAGTGGACCTGGGTACTTATTTCCCTCCGACACTGATGTACTATAGAAGAAGTCCAAGTTATACATCTTACATGGTAAATATATCTATTTACATAGATCTGTAGATACATATCTCACATGCATGCACCTGGATAAATTTTGTCTCTAGTTGTTCCTTTATAGTGTAATTGGGAAACCTTATTTTGTAAGTACCTCTTCATAATTATATTTTAATGTACCTACCCACTTTACATATTAAACATGGGGCTACACTCTCAGTATTATGGGGATTCATGCTTTTTATTTAAAAATTGCTAGGGGCGCCTGGGTGGTTCAGTCAGTTAAGCATCCCACTTTGGCTGAGGTCATGATCTTACGGTTCATGAGTTCAAGCCCTGCATTGGGCTCTGTGCTGACAACTCAGGTTCTTGGAGCCTGTTTCAGATTCTATGTCTGTCTGTCTGTCTGTCTGTCTGTCTGTCTGTCTCTCTCTCTCTCTCTCTCTCTGTCTCTGTCTCTGTCTCTGCCCTTTCCCTGCTCACACTGTCTCCCTCTCAAAAATAAACATTAAAAAAAATTTAAAAATTGCTAAATGGTCAGTAGGATTTTGTGTTACAACTAATGAAACAAATTTATGGGGAGGGTACCTGGCATTAAACTTATAATTGAAAGTCTAGTCTGCGACCAGGTATAAATACAGCAAAGCTACGTGAACCACATAAGACAGTTCTTTGTTCCAAACACCTGTGCAATTTGCAATACTAAATAGTACTGGATTTGCAATGCAAAGCCCTATAAAGCAGTGCCTGTGTCCCAGCATCATGAGTGGGGCTTCTTACAAAATGTGAGTGTCCAGTCGTACCCCACCTCCCATAAAATCTTGGTCTGAAGTTGGGGCTCTGTTTTTAAATCCCTTCATATAATTATATGCTATATAGTAGCTGACCAGCTCGCCATTTCTTTCCTATGTTCATCCTTAATTCTGGTGATTACCCTCAGTTGAACATCGGTGACTGTGAATGGCTTTCATTTCCTGTTACACTTTCCCCAGGCAACATGAGATGAGGCACACAATTTACTAAAGATATTTCTTTATGAAGACAGCCACATTAAAATAATAACAAATGATGCAGAGTGGCCGAATAAGACCCGTTTGGGTTAATATAGAGCACATAATTTATTCAGACTAGAATATCATCTCCACTGATGGCAGGGAGTTTTCTCTCTTGTTCAGTGATATTCTTCTGGTGAGCCATAGGAGGGCTCAATAAATATTTACAGAATAAGCCCTGTATAAAGCAAGGATCTTAGTTCCTAACTTATGAGGTTATATATCCTGCTTTGCTTAGTACTGGTTATATATCCCAGCTGCTCACCCCAGCTCCGTTAAGGACCAGGAAAAAGCCTCCCTAGGTCTGTTGATTAGGCAGCAACCCACTTGGGATTTGTGGGAGCTCAAATCTAACGAGGAGGACTTGGGGACCTTCTTGTCCTTAACAGAGGAAAGATGTCGATTTACTTCATTTTCTCTTTTCATCCATAGAGCCAGCTCCTCCTAAGATTCTCTATTCCTTCTCCTTCCATTAGGAGTAAAATGAAAATCGAAACTAACCACGAAGGCTCTTTTCTTTATCATGGCCACCTGATCCCTAACCAGGGATGATGGTGGCAGCTCCCTTCATGCCCAGGTCACCCAAAAGGTCCTTTTTCAATGTATCGTTTATGTAGAAAGTGATTCTAACTGAATTTTATAGTCTAGCTCTCCTAAGATCGCTGGCTAAAACTTTCTGACTGGAAACCAGAAAACAATAAACCAGAATCACTTTCCCTTTCAAGTACCTGAAAACACAATGTCAACATAACAAAAATACTTTGGACATGATCGCACAAAGGGTTCTCTACCGAAGTGAACACAAAGGGAAGAAGGAAAGTTCTACACGTATGTATAAATCATACAAATCATGAACCAGAAAGGTTGTGAGTCAGTAATGTCATTTTATAGATGAAAACCATGAAGCAAGAGAAGTTAAATCACTTGCTCAGGGGCGCCTGGGTGGTGCAGTCGGTTAAGCGTCCGACTTCAGCCAGGTCACGATCTCGCGGCCCGTGAGTTCGAGCCCCGCGTCAGGCTCTGGGCTGATGGCTCGGAGCCTGGAGCCTGTTTCCAATTCTGTGTCTCCCTCTCTCTCTCTGCCCCTCCCCCGTTCATGCTCTGTCTCTCTGTGTCCCAAAAATAAATAAATGTTGAAAAAAAAATCACGTGCTCAGGGCCATATAATGACAAAGGCAGAAATTCTGAATTTCCCAGCCATGGTCAGACACCCCACCTCACCCCCACCACACCGGCTTTAGGTTTCATTTTTGTATACAGAGATGGTAGCACTTATGGTCAAACCCCCACTGCATCACACTGGTTCCTTTAGCCCCAAGGAACAGATTTACTAAAATGTATTTTAAGGTATTGAGGGAAAAAAGAAAAAAAGATCTAAGCAATTTTAAAGAACTCTGCCTTCCCTCCCCTGTTTCTCTGACCTTCAGGGCACCCATCACTCCTGCGGGCCCACGTCAAAAAGCTTGGGGAAGGAAACCCTTTTAGCTTGTTCTGTCAAAAGCATCTAGGTAAAAGAGTGAGCCCTAAAATGTCACAAATTGTTCAGATACTGTTCTTCTAAGGCCATTTTTGTGAACAGCTCTCTAAAGGGACAAGGTAGGCAGTAATCACTTAAGTTGAGGTGACAATGGTTCCTGGAAAAGAAGATAATTGCTTCACAGCACTTGTTGCTAAGGCTCTCATGCACTTCCTCCCTGTCTTCCCGAATCAACCTTGAGGATTGGGGGACCTGCTGTCATGGTGGCGGTTTGGAGAGTGCCCATTGTCTCTGATCTGGAGCAGGATACGTTGAAGGAGAAGGGAGATCGCCCAGGACAATGGTAGCAAAGGTGACCATTTGTTTTCCAGGCCTGACCTCTGGGCTCTAGGACAGCACTTAAGAAAGATCAATCACAACTTTGTGAGCGCAGCCAGAACTGGAAGCTGCATTTGCATTTGTCGACTTACACAGTCAGCCTCACTTTAAAGAGCTGCGTGGCCAGGGCTTCTGTAGAAACAGAGGTACACGTGGGCAAAAATTGCTTCGCCAGGAAATGAATGCTAGCAATGCTGTTAGGTTGGCACTTTATGGCTACCCAGTTGATGGGAGTGTGGCCGTTAAGTCACCCAATGAACAGTGACTTTTAAAAAGGGAATAATTTTTCCCTCCTAACAAGAGTCTGGAGACAGGTAGTCCTGGTTGTGGTACAGATGCTCAATGATTTCCAGAAACTGCAGGATCTTTTTTCCTCCTCCATCATTTGCATGTTGGCCTTTGATCCATGTGATCATTGCCTCAGGATGCAAAATGGTTGCTGTAGTTCTAGGCCTCACACAAACATCCAAAGCACCAAAAAAAGGAGAGGCAGGTAACAGCCAAGTTCATCCACTTTATTTTTGTTTATCACGAAATAATAAGCTTTCTAGGAAGCTCTTGCCCCAGCAGATATCCCCATTGATCAAAATGAGGCTACATAGCCAACCCTAGCTTCAGGGAAGGCTGAGAACTGAGTATCTGGCAAGAGACAAAAGGATTGAGATGATTGGCTGAGGCTGTTCACTATTTATAACTTGAAGCTAAATACAGTTGTCACTCTAATAAAATTGAGATCTAGTTATCAAGGAATAAGGGGGAGAATGGATGCTTAGTAGCTAACTAATGGTGGAAGGCACAAATATGTAATCAGAATTTCCTATTTGGAAAGGCATTTACTATATACTATTACTATATACTATATACTATACTATTACTATTTACTATATACCTGATTACACTCAACTACTCATCTCTATTTTCTGTACTCTCTAGCACAGTATCATGCACCCAGCAAGTACTTGAAAAAATGTCTGTTGAACCATGATTTGAGAACATTGCAATGATATATTCATTCAGCAGTGGCTTAGAGAAGGGTGTGATGTGAAATGTCAACTATGCATCCAGCCTTAATAACATATGTATGTATGTATGTATGTACGTATGTATGTATGTATGTGTTTAGGTGATCTCTACACCCAATGTGGGGCTCGAACTCACAGCCCTGAGATCAACTGTCCTGTGCTCTTCCGACTGAGCCAGCCACGTGCGCCTCATTCACTTTAGAGACATCAAGAGGCCAGAGACTATAATATTCAAGTAATCAGTGCCAAGAGGCTAAAACAATTTCTAGTTCTTTAAGCTTTCTACTTAGGAAGAAAGTACATAAGAGAATATGCATCTTGATAACATACCTAGGATAGAGGACAGGTTAAACATGCATTAAGATCTCACTGCAAAGGACCTTTGGCCTAGCCTATAAGAAATGAAACCACTGAAACATACCATCTCATCCACATCCCAGAATTAGAGCCCAAATAAGCATAGATAAATTTGTAAATAGTTGTCATGAATCACAAAATAACAAAATTCTATTGCCAAAAGCACATTAAAGACCATTTTGGAGCGCCTGGGTGGCTCAGTCAGTTAAGCGTTTGACTCTTGATTTTGGCTCAGGTCATGATCTCACGGTTGTGAGATCGATCCCGGTGTTGGGCTTTGCGATGGGCATGGAGCCTGCTTGGGATTCTTTCTGTCCCTCTGCCCCTCCACCACTTGCACACGTGCACTTTCTCCCACTCAAAAACAAAAACCAAACCACCAGCTTAACTCCTGAATTTTTCACATGAGGAAACTGAGGTCCAGAGAGGTTACATGATTGGTCTAAAGTCACATAGTTAGTGAGAGACTTGTCTAGAAACCAGATAAACTTGAGAGGTATTTTACAGAAGCAAAGAAACATGGTTTGGGGTAAGTGGGACCCTGTAAGCTTAAAGTTTGGGGATGAGAAAAATAAATACACACACATGAAGGGCCATCCATTACTAGTATATCAATTATAAATTACAACAACTTAGGGATGTGAGCTGACACAAGCCGGTCCTTGGGTGGAGCCTGGGGCTGAGTGGTGAGCAACAGCAGGGTTATTTTATGATACAGATCCTGAGCACAGACCCCCCCAGGCCTATGGTACTGAATGGTGGGAGTTGAGTCACTAATTAAACTTTGGATGTCTGTTTCAACTATAGCTTATATATCAACTATAGCTTATAGCTTACAACCTGTTTCAATTTATAGCTTATGTATCGTGCATATGCTTAATGCCAGAAATTGTGCTAAGGGTCTTTGTGGAGTCCTTGTAGCAATGCAGTGAGATGGGTAGGTCTTACTTTTGCTGCTTTTTCCAAACGAGTAAACTGAGGCTTAGAAAGTACAGCAGCCCCCCCCCACTTATCCACAGGGTATACATTTTAAGACTCCCCAGTGGATGCCTGAAACCATAGATAGTACTGACCCCTATATGTACTATGCTTTTTCCCATACATACATACCTATGATGAAGTTTAATTTATAAATTAGGCACAGGAAGAGATCAATGACAAAACTAACAATAAAATAGAATTAAAACAATATATTGTAATAAAACATATGTGAATGTGGTCTTTCTCAAAATATCTTACTGTACTGTACTCTTGTGCTGATGTGAGATGATAAACTGCCTACGTGATGAGCTGAAGAGAGGTGAATGACACAATCGTTGGGCGTCTGGGTGGCACAGTCGGTTAAGCATTCGACTTTGGCTCAGGTCATGATCTCATGGTTCCTGGGTTCGAGCCCCGCATCAGGCTCTGTGCTGACAGCTCAGAGCCTGCTTTGATTCTGTGTCTCCCTCTCTCTCTCTCTGCCCCTCGTCTGTCTCTTTCTTAAAAATAAATTCACATTAAAAAATAAATTAAGGAAGGTAGGGGCGCCTGGGTGGCTCAGTCGGTTGAGCATCCAACTTTGGCTCAGGTCATGATCTCAAGGTTTGTGAGTTCGAGCCCCGCATCTGGCTCTGTGCTGACAGCTCAGAGCCCGGGGCCTGCTTCAGATTCTGTGTCTCCCTCTCTCTCTGCCCCTCCCCCACTTGCGCTCGCTCTCTCAAAAATAGACATTAAAAAATTTTTTTTAAATGACACAGGCATTGTGACTTAGCAATAGGCTACTATTGACCTGATGACTCATCAGAAGGAGGATCACTTCTTCGGGACTGAGTTTGCCCAAGGGTAACTGAAACCACAGGAAACAAAAGCTCAGATACAGAGAGCCTGCTGCGGAAGTAACTTGCTTAAACCCACCATGCTAGAAAGTGCTGAAGCTAAGTCTGGAACTCTGGTCTGTCTGATCTGAAAGCCCCTATGTTTTCTTATGCTGTGCTCCTTCTTTTGGCTCAAGAGCCAGACCCCTTCAATGCCTCGGGAACCAGAGTTTGGAATCCTGAGGAACCTTAGAGGCCACCTAGTACAGTGCTGTTCACTGGGTTGTTTCCAGACCAGCAGCATGCCCACTACCTGAGAACTTGTTAAGAATATAAGATCTCAGGCCCCAGTCCACAGCTATTGAGTCAGAATGTCTGCGGGTAGGGCCCAGGAGGCTCTGTTTTAGCTAGCTAGCTCACTAGGTGATTTTTAAGGCACACTAAAATTTAAGAAGCACTGGGTTAGTAGACAGATTCTAGTCCAGTCTCTTTATGTTAAAGATGAGGAAACAGAGTTGTGCTGACTTAACCATGGTCACTGTAGCTGAGTTGGATCTCAAGCCCAGACCTCCTGAATCCTAGTCCAGTGTGCTGTCTGCTGTGTTCTTTAGTTTCTCTATTACTGTCCCACAATATGTGCATTGGTTCCTGTCTTGGAAACACCGGATGAGGTTCAGTAGACCTCTGACCTGACCTAGTATATCCACTCATGTGGCATATCTGGTTTCTCCCTTCCACTCCTCTGTGATTCAGACCAAAGGTGTTTATCCAGACCTGGGACTATCTTCTGTTTGGGAAGTCTTTTCCTCTTCTTCCCTTTAGCTCTTCTCCTGTCCTCCTTTTCCTTCTTCATCATGTATTATTATTATTATTATTATTATTATTATTATTATTATTACCTTGCTTTTGAAAACCATTTTGCATTCATTCAATATTTCATAGCAGTGATTCTCAAATTTTACCATACTTTGGAATCACCCAGGGAGCTTTAAAAATACTGATGCCTGAGTCTCACATCCAGACAGTCTGATGTAATTGGTTGGGGGTGTGGCAGGCCTGCATGATTTTTAAAAGCTCCCCAGGTGATTGCAGTGTGCAGCCAACCACTGGCAACTGCTTTTTTAGGAGTCTCACCATGACTGGAGGAGGTAGGTGGGGCAAGTGTTTGTGATCCCCTTTCCATAGATAAGGAAGCTCAGGCTCTGAGACATCTGGTGTCTTGCCGAAAACAATGAAATCACCTAGTGACACTTGGTGGCTTACCAGGTACTTATAATAAATCTTTAAAGCCAGCTGTCAGTCTGCAAGAATGGAGTAAAACCTGTTTTTCTTTTCTGGTTCCCAGTGTTTTTTGGGCTTGTGTTTCCTGACATGAGAAGGGAAAACACACAACTTTGCAATGGCATCTGGGACCAAATGTTTATAACTGAAATTCCCTGCTCAATGCCTTTAATAACTCGAAGATAATCATGAACTAGCGCACCCCCCCCATCCCCCCTGCCATTCATCACCCAACATAATAATGGTCAGAGAACATCAGGAAAACCAGATGGAAGAGACTTGCTCATTCTGCACCAGCACATGTGCCCCATTTGGAGACCAATTAAGAAAATAACAAACCTGGCCACATTGGCTAAGGGAACTCTCCACTGGGGTTTGCAAATTTGAGCACGTGTTTCCCATGCACGGTATATTGGAAGAGAATTTCCCATTGGTGTTTGCTTCTCTTTTCTGGGTATCCTGATCATTTAAATTATGGTGTGCAGTGTTCTTGGCTGGTGCTCCCTTTTATTTCCCTGGATGTCTCTGGGAACTTCCTGTAGCTCCTTCAGTCTAATTTCTCACCCTTCCCAGGAGAGATCCTCTGCTGCAACCAGCCTCTCTGTTCCCATAATGCCTTGCTCCTTCAGGTGTGTTCCCTGCACCAGCAGCCACAGCAACAACATTACCACCTGGGAGCGTATTAGAAATGTAGAATCCCGGTCCCATCCCAGACCCACTGACTCAGAATCTGCGTGGTTTTTTTTGTTTTTTTTTTTTTTAATTTTTTTTTCAACTTTTATTTATTTTTGGGACAGAGAGAGACAGAGCATGAGTGGGGGAGGGGCAGAGAGAGAGGGAGACACAGAATCGGAAACAGGCTCCAGGCTCTGAGCCATCAGCCCAGAGCCTGACGCGGGGCTCGAACTCACGGACTGCGAGATCGTGACCTGGCTGAAGTCGGACGCTTAACCGACTGCGCCACCCAGGCGCCCCAGAATCTGCGTTTTAACAAGAACACCGAGTAATTGGCACGTGGTGGTTTGAGAGGCGTTGCCCTGATACCCAGAGTTTTTACCCCATCATCCCACAGTTTAAAATGCTCTCCCTCCTGGCTACTTTCATTTATCCACTTCCTAATTGTCCTTCAAAGCTTAGCTCGGATCCCTCTCCATCTGTGAGTCCCCCAATATTTATTCCCTCCACCTTACCGCTATAGGTCATGACTTTTAGAATTTGAACCAATATTGAATGTTTCGTTATTTAAATAGTTCGGGTATTATTAGCCTAATTATTAAGATTACTTCTCCCCCCGAAGTGCCTTGCACAGGCTTTGCACAAACATGAATTGTTCGGTTCATCAAGATCTATTTCCTGCTTGAAAGCTGTCCTTAGCCCTATCCTTTCTCTTTAAGCTCCTTCTACCTTAAAGGAGCTTCCCTGAGTTTTTGTCCCCTCAGCACCTGAAGTAAATCTCCACCCACTCCAGAGATTTTGTGAAGCCCTGGCTCTTCTCTGTAACCTAGTGGGTTCCAACCAAACCACAACTCCAAAAAGTCATAAAAAGTAAAAAACAAACCAAAAAAAACAAAAACAAAAACAAAAACAAAAACCTAACCAATTGTGGATATTGACTTTCTCCAGAAAAGTTTCCCTAACTTTTTCATTTGAAATTATTTGGACTGGGCATTTTTAAAAAGAAGTTTCCTTTTGGGGTTGGGATGTTTTTCCTGCCTTACGATGGTGCCCATGGGAAACTTAGAATTGTCTCTGGCTCTCTCGTGGGATGTGCCATGAAGTGTTCTCTCTTTTACTGGCCCCAGACCCTGAGGCAAGAGACACATCTTTGAGGCTACCATCTCCCCAAATTGCAGGAGGGAGCAGGGGGCACATATCCTAGCTACCTATAAATCCCAAGACCTATCCCGGGGATTGGAGGCTCTCTCCTGAGGCTTGGCACAAGGGGGTGTAGGAAGGAAAGCAGGAGCTCCAAACAAACTTTGAACTTCCTGGTTTCCTTTCTGCGTCAACTTTTCCTACCGTGAACAGCTTTTAGTTCCATCTTGACCCTATATGTCCTTCAAGTCTACTGTTTATGGTATCAACTTAAAGTTCAAAAATACCCAGGTTCTAACAACTCAAAAACCTTTTCCTCAAAGCTGTGGTCCATGGTTATCAAGTCCTTTTAATGTTCACAGGTGGTCAAATGGCTTGTTTCTTTTCTCTGGGATGAAGCCTCTGCCAGCACATATGGTAGTCAAAGGATTGGAGTCAGATAAATTGCTGATGAAAACACCAAAATTAATATAAGATTTAGTCTGCTACATATTGGTGTGATATAGGAGTGGCTTTCTGCATTCCCTGTAGATGGGCAATCAAATACTCAGGACGTTTTGGACTGTTGGTTACTGACATTGGCACTGGCTGATCTCTAGCTATAGCAGGACTGCCACTTCAGAGGGCCTGTGGGTAGGACACTTGCCCTGGAAAGATATGTGTGGTGAAGGAAGCTTTCTATGGCTTGGTTCATCTCATGGATTTCCTTAATGAAAATCTCTCCTCCACATGGAGGTGGTTCAACCACCGCACAACCTTCAGGTCGGGCCAGGAAACATAGCGTGGGCCTTATTGTTCTCTGTCTTTTCAATCTCAGAGTCCAGCCCAACAGGACTAGTTCACAACAGACACCTGTTTGAAAGCTAGTGAAGGGCATCAGCTAAACTAATGAAACTGCTTAAATCAAACCACAGCTGACTTGCTTTGTATTTTTGAGATATTGTAATTTATTTTAATTCAGTGTAAAAAAGCAATTAAAGAACCAAATCCATCCAAGATATCAGTACACACATAGGCCTTAGGTGCTACAAATACAGGAGAGGGAGTTTGGGTTTGTTTTGGTAAATGCCTAATGGGCAGGGAGCCCCTTTTCTTCCATCCCGTCACTCCCCCTCCCCCCGCCGCCCACCCCACCCCGAAATGTCACTTCCTCATTCCGGGGCCTCCGCATCTCAGAAGCACAGTGGCCATCTTCTCAGAGGTAGAATGTGTGCTCACGTGGGTGTTCCTGTGTGTCAGGTGCAGGGATGGAAGAATGCCGGAG
This sequence comes from Prionailurus bengalensis, assembly GCF_016509475.1. Taxonomy (NCBI): domain Eukaryota; kingdom Metazoa; phylum Chordata; class Mammalia; order Carnivora; family Felidae; genus Prionailurus; species Prionailurus bengalensis. The sequence continues at coordinate 33,249,142 of NC_057361.1, forward strand.
GAAGCAGACAGATGCGGTCACGTCTCTTCTTTCTGTGCTGTTTGCTCAGGGGGAAGAAAAAGAGCACACTCTTCATCTGTGTTCCTCCTCCACACACCTTTAATGAGCACTGTTTTCAGTTTTTATTTGCTCATCAATAAACCCAAGGGTAGGTCTTGTCTGTTCCCAGAGATAAAAAACTGCATGCATAACTGGTCTTTATCCAGCCAAACAAGCACAGTTTCTCTTTGTTTGTCACAGTGTTTCAGGGAGATAAGAGGAAACCACCCAGACATGATGCACAGACCCAGGAGGTTTTGAAATCCTTTGTAAACTCATGCTCTATTCTGAGCTGTGGATTAGTGATGGAAAGAAAGGAAGAGGGCATCACATATAACCTAAGTTGATTTTGCTCCTAGGTTTAAAACAAGCAGGTGAATCCCCCCGCCCCCCCCCCCACACACACACGCAAAGAGACAGAGAGAGGGGAGAGAGAGAGAGAGAGAGAGAGAGAGGAAATCATTAATAAATGTTCAACTGAGGAAAGAATAAGCTGATTCAATTATTAGCACAGGAGTAAAAATAGGGAGAATTCTAGTAATTCAAATGAGAATATACCCCGAAAACAGTGGACCTTTTTCCTATCACAAAAACTTTCTGTCTTATGGATTCAGACCAATATTGGCAGACAGGATCTAAGTTCAGTTGAAGAGCCACATATATTGCCAAGAAAACGTGGGCTGGGACCAGGTTAGAATCCTATTTTAAATTTTTTTCTAGTGTTTATTTATTTTTGAGAGATCAAGAGAGACGGAGAGTGAGTGGAGGAGAGACAGAGAGAGAGGGAGACACAGACTCTGAAGCAGGCTCCAGGCTCTTAGCTGTCAGCACAGAGCCCAATGCAAGGTTCGAACCCATGAACTTCAAGATCATGACCTAAGCTGAAGTTGGACACTTAACCGACTGAGCTACCCAGGTGCCCCAAGGTTAGAGTCCTATTAAGCCCATGCCTTTTGAGGCTCTTGCAGGTTTCTGAGAGCAAGGCAGCCTAGAGGGGTTGATGTGAGACTGGTGATGGAAGCTATTAAGTAGAGTAACACTAATAATAAACATAAGATCAGTTGGCACCGATAGAAAGGCACAAAGGAAAAGATGTTTTTAATAGCAAATGAAAATTTGGGGTAGCAATTTGAGTAGATGCAGGAAATCTCCTAGGAAATCATCTAGGAGAAATTTGCTATTGAGCTCTGGAAAAACCCAAGGTTGAGCCCTGAAATGATGGTGGGAGTGCCTGGGAGGATAGAATCGTCAGGAATTTAAGGCAGAAAGGAGAATACCCAAAAGACAAAGATAGGTAGCTAATGGAAGGAAAACTTAAGTTGAAAGCCACAACACCATTGCTTCAGAGCAACCAGGTAGAAAATGAGGAGATAGTGAAGTCTTAGTGAAGCTGAATGGTGCTTCATGGTCTGTGACACATATTCTGCATTACTGTCTCTTTCCACCCTTAGGCTCATGAACTTAAATTGTCCTATGGAAGACTTTTGACTATATCTCATCTCCAGTTCTGGATAGTGAATTCCCTGTAGGGAAAAGATATGTCCCAGGCTTTCTAGAATTTCCCCTATAATACCGAGTATGGGGCCTCACTGGAATAGTAGCTCAGTAAGTGTTAATTGGCAGAATTAATTAGTTAATGAACAGCCTCCTCTTTAAGAAATTAATTAGGTAATCCCAAATTAAATGCTAGATTTGAGGAGCCAAAACCTGGATTATATGTTACCCTTCTCATGTTGAGTAAGTCAGAGGAGCAAAACCCTGCAGAAGGAAAGAGAGAGAGGAAGAGAGGAAAGAAAGAAGGGAGGGAGGAAGGAAGGAAGGAAAAGAAAGAAATCATTAGTACTTTACTTCAGAAGGAATCAGTGAGTATAATGCTAGATATCAGGCAAAAAGATTTGAGGTGTGAGTCTTAGGAGAGAGGCCAAAATGGAATGGACTTTTCCTTGATTCATTCAATCAGGCCAAGGCTGAACTTTAGGTGATTTTTGGAGGGGTGGGTGTGGAGGTGAGCAGTGGCCATGGTTACTCTGGCTAGTAATTTTCTGCTGCAGGTTTGTGTTTTTGGAAGGTTGACTTTGTGAAAGCAGAGGTCTTGTCTACCTTGTTCACTGTCATACCTCCAGCATCCAGAACAGCTCTCTTGCCATATAGTAGGGACTTAAGAAATAATTGGGGAAAGAAGAGAAAAAGGGAGGGCTCTGCTTTTCATGCAAGTAAACCTGACACTTACTTGCTCCCTTATGGGTTACCAAAGGCCCCCTCAGGTTCTGTGTTAGCAATCAAAGATACCAAAAAGGTGAGATGCCACAGTCTTTGCCCCCAAATAAGTGATCGTCTAGTGGAGAGAGAGGGAGGGAGAGACAGAGAGAAACATACCAGGTGGTAAGTGCTCCTCCAAAGAGTCATGGTAAAGATAGAGTGGGCCAAAGGGAGCAGGGAGCATCTCATCTGCCCTGAGGAAGAGTGGGCGGCAGAAAACATCTCAATCCTGAGCAGAATTCTAATAAACTCAACGAGGCTTTGTAGGCTTGAGAACGTTTTAATCTCTATAGTCCTAAAACGGACTGTGGGTGTATTGAGTCAACTATGGAAGACGGCGAGTCATTGCATTTTAGCCATTGTCTATTCAGGGTCATTTTGCTACTGAAAGTTATTTTGCCTTGGTGCCCACTGGACTTTGGTTTCATTCCGGGAATGCAAAGGCTACAGTGAGTCTGTCATGCGGCAGCGTCTCATAGAATTGTGGCTTTATAAGCGCAGTCTAAATGACACAGACCGAAGGCCCATTGTCTGGTCCAGGCCTGCACCACACACTGGGAGTAACAGCTTTGTTAAGCATGATGGGTTAGGCCCAGTCTTTGTTCTTTTCTGAGCACTTTCTCGTTCCAATGACAAGGATTAATGATACAACCACTGTAAAGTGGTCTTTGCATTTTATAAAAGCCTTTAGCAATAAAAGTGTGTGTTTCCCCATCAACACAGCAAATTTCCTGAAGAGGGTGGATAAACTTGACAACAGAAAGAGCATCAGTTCTTGGCTAAGCTTATTTACACATAGGAAAAGGATGTTTGGGGTGGGGGGTGGATATGCTGATGAACTCTTTAACAAGAAAATCCAGGGTCTGAGGAAAAAAGAAGATCCTGATTGGACTTCTGCTTCTTGATTTCCTTACACAGGTACTGAGCCCAGCACAGATCAAATCAATTTGCCAGGCGATTCTGGACTCTGGGAAGCAGTACGCCATGAAAAAAAGGAAGCCATTCCCTCTGATGTACTCTTACTATGGAACTGAATACTTGGGTGAGTGAAGGTGTTGTTGGCAAAGTCCTGTAGGAAGAAGGGAGTCCCTGATACCCTCACTGACTACAAACTAGATTTTTTTGGGGGGGGGGCATAGGTCATTCCTCTTCATTTCACTAGAAACACTTTAAAATGCCACTTGAATCTCGCGGTCCGGGAGTTCGAGCCCCGCGTCAGGCTCTGGGCTGATGGCTCAGAGCCTGGAGCCTGTTTCCGATTCTGTGTCTCCCTCTCTCTCTGCCCCTCCCCCGTTCATGCTCTGTCTCTCTCTGTCCCAAAAATAAATAAACGTTGAAAAAAAAATTTTTAAATGCCACTTGAAAACAAATACTGATAGATACTACAAATCACAATTGAATGTTTGTTTTCATAGCTTGACAGAAGGGCAGCTATTGTAATGATTACTTTTACTAAAGACTAAAATCTTTATTCTAGATCGTGAGTTCATTGGCTGAATTTCACTGAAAGTTTGTGAACAGTTTATACACTCATTGCCAATAGTGCCAATGCACAGGGAAACACAATGAAGCCAGTAACAGTTTCAAGTGTTTAATGCTAGTGGGTTACTAACAGACTGCTTACTGAATCACAACGGCCCCTTTTGAGCTAGAAGGCATGTAAAGTGAAAATTACTTACTCCCCTTTTGAATCTTTCAGTGGCTCCCTGAAAGAGAGTCCTGAGCATGACTCGCAAGGCCATTTGTAGGTTCCTGTTCCCTTCTCCAAACTCAGGCTTTATCTCCCTCCCTTTTCTGGGTCTGTGCAGCGTAATCTCCTCCAAGCCAAGTGTTCTCATATCTTCAGAATCTCTGTGCCTCTTCCTTTTGCCTAGAAGGCCCAGCCTCCTCCGACCCCTTCAATTCTCTGTAATACTTCTACACAGACTTCAAGACTGATCAGACATCACCAGAGCTATTGAGAAACTTGGTGCTTTTGGAAAATGGGTCTATTGAATCCTCTCTGGAAAAACAGTCACATGTTTCAGGTTTTGCCCTGAAGCAAAATTGGCCTGCCAAGTGTGGTCACCCTGCCACACTTATATTGGAGCCCTTATCACATCACACTCTATTTAGTGGCTTACCTGTCCGACCGCCTCAGCCGGCTTTGTGCACCTTCAGGATGTGGACTTTTGCTTACTTATCCTTGTGATCCCTGGTCGTCTACAGAGAACCTGTGCCTAATGAGGGTAACCAAATGAATGAGTGAATAGCTGATGAACAACTTCAGCAATGAGCATATGGACTGGGAGTTCTCTGAGAGACTTCTCAAAGAACCTTTAAGTTCCTGACTGAGTTTCTCTAGAATCAGACCTTGAGACAAGGATTTGGGTATAAATGGCTTGACCCTAGAAAGTGTTGATAGAGGAATGAGGAAGCGAGAGTACAGAAAAAGGTTAATAGAGGATGTAATAGTGAGCAACTGTGGATAACTCAGGCTTGGTCCCACTGGGGTCCCGGAAGGCTGTATAGAATGTGCCTCAGAATTATCCCACCTAAATGATGAGGAAACTGGAGTATTCATCCACCAACTCCCTGCTTCATGGGTTGAGGGGCTGCTCCCAGACCTGCTAATTCCCTAGGACTTCCACCCTGCTCCTGTGAGCTGGGCATACCCCTGTGGCCAGAGAAAGCCTCAGGCAGAATGATAAATGCTTCAGATGGAAGGTGAGGAGGAGGATAGGTGCACCAGAATGGCGAGTGTAGACGAGGTGATGGGCAGGACACTGACAGTGTCTGCTAGAGTTCCTTAATAGAACTATTCTTTCCATTTTTTCATCTTTTTAGAGAAATTAACATTCTAGACATTTACATGTATAGCACAAACCAGATGGCTATCTGATGCATAAATATTTTCCTGAAAAGTAAGCTTTTTTTTCCCTAACAATTTAAAAGCCATCGAAAGAAAGGCACCTTCAAGTATTACAACTGAATTTTAAGAAGAATCATCTTTGACGGGATAAAACTGTAAGGCCTTTTTTGGGCACTCAAGAGTTCCGAGGGCCTGAGTGCAGAGAGAAAGCTTCACAGTTACAGAGTTGAGTTTAAAGAACAAGCCCTCCAAATATATTGAACCCAGCACCTCCCACCAACCAGCCTTCTACTCATTAGGAATGAGTGAAAACCCCTGCAGGGCTGGGCTGACTTTTACCTTTGTTGAGCTAGCTCCTTCTCTGAAAGCAGGCTCAGGCCTTTGCTAGTACAGTACCCTATGCTGGAACTCCTAGGAATTTTTCAAGACTTTCTCAGATGACACTACCTGTGTAGACAGAACCTCAAGTGCCCCCTCAGATCCTCCCATGGTTCTCTGTTAGCTCCTGGTACACATGTCTCATAACAGCATTTATCACTTCATATTCTATTTGTCTATTTATGAGTCTGGCTTTCTCACTGTACCATATGGGGAGGTCTTCAAGAATCAGACCAGGTCACATGCATCTGTGTACCCCCAGGGTTTAGACAGTGCCCGATATACAGTGCTAAATGTGAAGGATTAAGTAAATTAATACCCGTTATTAGTGTTTAACTTTACAGAAGAAGGGATTTAGTCTGTTTTGTTCATTCATTTATCTTCAACACCGAGAACAGTATCTGGTACGTATTAGGTGCTTAATTCTGATGTGTTGAGTGAATGAATGAATGTTTAGGTACCTAGAACAAATTATTTTTAAGCACTGTAGGAGGATTTTCATAAAAGCTATTGGTATGTTAATTACAAAGTTTAAATTTTTTTAATGTTTATTTGTTTCTGAGAGAGAGAAAGACAGAATGCAAGCAGGGGAGGGGCAGAGAGAGACACACACAGAGGATCTGAGGCAGGCTCCAGGCTCCGAGCTGTCGGCACAGAGCCTGACGCAGAGCTCGAACTCAGGAACCGTGAGATCATGATCTGAGCCGAAGTAGGATGCCTAACTGACTAAGCCACCCAGGTGCCCCACCTTTCTTTAAAAAATTTTTTAAATTACATTTTATTTTTTTATGTTAATTGAAAAGTTTAAAAAAATCTTTTCTCTATAATGGGTTGTCACTAACTATTTTTCTACAAAGGGATAGACAATAAAGATTTTAGGCTTTGTGGGCTATATGTCTCTGTCACAAACACAGCTCTGCCGCTGTAGCACAAAAGGAGCCATAGATAACACACAAATGAATGAACGTGGCTCTATTTCAATAAATCTTTATTTACAAAAACAGGCAGTGAGTCAGATGTGGCCTGCAGGCTGTAGTGTGCTGATCCCTGTTCTAACATATGCTCCCCAGAAGCCTAGTTCTTAGGAGCTTTACTATTATATGACTGTGTGTGCTTTCACATAATATTGCCATTCATTTTTTGATACTCTGTCCTTTCACTAAACAAAATGGGCTCTCTTCCCAATTGTGTGAATTAATTATGCTTTGTGTGTTGATATAGGAGCGGCTCATGGCCTGTCGTCCATTCTCCAGATGCTTCTTTCTTACCACGAGCACCTCAAGCCCTCAGATCAGGAGCTGGTATGGCAGAGTGTGGACTTCCTCATGGAGCAGGAGCAGAACTGCAACTGGCCACCTGAGCTTGGCGAGGCCATCGAGAGGGAGAATGAGCTGGTGCACTGGTGCCATGGCGCCCCAGGTCTCACCCACACTATTACCTGAAAACATTGCCTTTCACTGGGCTTAGCCAAAGAGAGGTGTTTTTCTCTGAGAAGTGATGGTATTTCTCATCTATGCGATGACTACATGAGATTGAAAGGTCAAGATGAAACTTGTCAAAGCTAAAAAAGTCTTGATCCGTAAAGGATCTCCAGGACTGATCGTGTAGTTTTAAAAATACATGATCAGTGTCTATTTGTATATAAATTAAACTAGCACTGTCCAATAAGATATAAGATGAGCCACATATGAAATTAAATTTTTAGTAGCCTCATTAAAATGTAAAAAGACACAGGTGAAACGAATCTCAGTAAGATATTTTATAACCCAACATACCCCAAGTATTATTTCAACATGCAAACAATTTAAAAATTAAGCTGTTTTATACCTTTTTCATACGAAAGTCTTGGAAACCCAGTGCATATCTTATACTGATACCCCATCGCAATTCTGACTAGCCACATAGAAAGTACTTAATAGGTACATTGGACAGTGTGGATCTGGAGGCTGCTAGTTGAAAATGTGGTCCCTGGACCAGTGGCATGGGCAACATGGAGCTGGTTAGAAATGCAGAGCTTCAGGCCCCACCCCAGACCCACTGAATCAGAATCTGCACGTTCACGAGATCCCTGCATAATCTATATGTGCATTAAAGTTTGAGATGCACCATTCTATAATTCTTCAAATGAGGATTTTCATCATTACCTCATAAAAAGTCTAGAGAACTGAGAAGCCATTTGCAGTGAACTCTCTGGAATTGAGCCTAGAAACTTATCAGACTCCATCTTTTCTTTCTCTTTTTTTTAAAAAAATCCCATTACACTGTTAGGCCTTCTGAGAAGGGGCAGTTTGAAATAAGTTAAATTCAAATAAATCAATTAATTTCAGTCGAGTGGCCAGGGGAGAGATTTAAAATAGCAAAATAACACAAAAAGTTTGGATTAGGAACAGATTTAATTTTCAAGGCTATGCTTCAATGCCGTGAGCACAACTGTAGAATATATTAGATTTCTCTGTAGTTTGTTACCTGATTTTTATTACTTCCTTTCCCCTCCTTCTCTAATTAATGTTCTTTAATCCCACTGTAATTCGGTTTTTTTCTTTGGTCCTGTCTCAGTTCAGTAATAACATAAGTTTTGGCTCATTGGCCAGATTTTCTCTGCCGGCCGCATTTACCTAAGGAAGGGACTTCAAAGGCTCCTGTGTGTGCTTGTACCAGCGCCAGGCATTGTGCATTATGTCCAAGCTAATTCCCGCTGGTGGTAATTTGAGTCCATTTCTTCTTGCTTTGAACTTTTTGGAGAAAAACACGGTTGTTGACCATTCTGGAAATGCTCTCTCTTCATGTTACGCTCAGCACTCCACTTCCCATTTCCCGTGAATCATTTTGAGTGATGGTTTCTGGATATCCGCCAAGCACCCCCAGAATCCTTGAATTTCGGAGGTGTCCCATGTTAAATATAGAATATTTTAAAGGGACTCGGTGTGCTGGTAAGAGCCCTATGAAGCATGGGAAGATAATCCATTAAAACAAGTGACTGGGTCAGTTCATTGATGTGGGTGTCTTACAGGGCACTTATTTCGTCCTCTTTATATGCCACATGCCTTCTGTCTTTGTAAATCCTGTGCTGTATCAGTATAGCGTAGGATTCATCACCTTGGGGACTTTATTTGTCCTCATATATCATTCACGTTCAGTGTCTTGGTAAGATTAAATATAGGCTGCAGAGCAAAATCATTTAACCCACGTTTTCACTGGGCTGCCCCAAATAAACCAAGTCACAAATGAATAAAGAACCAATTGGGGCCCGTTATTTATGCCAACCTGCACTCCCAATCAAGGGTATTAGTCTTCCTCTTATGAAATGTGCCCAAAACAGCATAAGAATGATTATAAATCTGATAAGTACAGGTTAAAAACCATCAAGATTTTTCTGAATTCAGCAACAGTAAGCTCTCCCCAAAATTCTAAAACAGATGACTTAGAAAAATAATTTTCACTTGTTCGAGGAAAATATTTTTGAGGCTAGATTTATGAACAGCACAGATGGTTTGGGGCAGCAGACTGATTCTGTGATTAAAAACCTGCCAGAGATAATCCAAATGTGGAATTTCATCAGTGATACCTTATCTCCCCCTATAATTGCTTCCTATTGACTGTCCTTCACCCCACCTCTACAGGTGACAGACAGCCTTAGTTACCATGTATGCGGTGTGGAAGTAGTTCTTGACTCGAAGTGAATAACCTTGGGTTCTAATTGTAGCTCCACCACTAACCACTAAATGACCTTGAGAAAATGCTTTGTGCCTTTTGTGCCTCTGTTTCTTCATCTGTGAAATGAGTGTGTTGAGATTCCTATGACCTCTTCATAGCCTTAATGATTCTGAAATGCAGGATGAGAGTCATTTACAAAATCATTAAAATAAATGCTGTGCCTAAAATAAACTCTGGATTGCATTATGTTATGTCACTACTGTGGTGACACTGACAGTGCATTTCCTTTACTCTGTGTGAAACACAGGTGTGGCTCTTTTTTAACATCATTTCACAAGGGCTCCTGAGTATGTGACCTTGAATGGAGAACAAGGGCTTGTGCAGTGCAAGCGTGTTTGGTCACTAAACCTTGTCGTGCACTGTATAATGCACACCTCTGTGCAATTACGGACTGCACAGCGGACTTGGGTGGTGATTCTCCAATGTGTTGAAACTATGCATGCCAAGTCGAGCTGTCACAGGGCTCTGCTAGATTGCATGCTTGCACAGGTTTGGCTTCTCAAGCCATATTTCTTAAGTAATGATTTCTTCCCCCCCCCCCACCTTGTGTTTGGTAAACACATAATCGTCGCTTACTTAGGTTTCTTATCAGTGCTCTGGCGACAAAATGACACGGTTCCTATCAAAAGCAAAGAAACCCAACATCCTTCCTTTTAGATTAAGCAGCCCTATTTTGGATTTCAATGGGATCAGGTTAGAATATGTTTAGAAGTCTTCTAAGGTCCCTTCCATGTACCATTCTGTGATCCAGGCTGCAGGAAGAGGCCCTTTGTCTCTTGCCAGAACCATAGAATCAATGGCTATTAAGCTGCCTTGGGCTAATACATCCGTTGGACCGTATCAGCCCTTCTTGTTTCCACACCTCATTTCCGCTTCAGGGTTGGCCTGTACTGGGGTGGGAAATGAGACGTTCTAAGGTCAGCAGACATTTGTGGAGCCCCTGCCATGTCAAATCCCATGCCACAGACTACGGGTTTGCACTATCCTAGGGGAGCCAGGCATATAAACAGGTAATTTTAATATGATATAGTGTAAGTGCTAAGATTTGTATAGGGAATTATGGGAACTCAGGAGAGGGATTCCTGGTGCCCCTCCAGGTTTAGGGAAGGCTTCCAGGAGGCAGTGATGCCTGAGGTAAGTTGGCCAAGCCAGGAAAGTTGGGAAGTGTGTTCCAAGAAGAGTCATTCAGAGGCTTGGAACCACATAGTGAAGGAAGGGGAACTGTGGGTGGTTTGGTTTTACTGAAGTGAAGAGCTTCAAGTAGGTAATGGAGGAGAAGAGGAAGAACAGAGTCACAAAGCTCAGTCAGAAAGGGCTTTCTGTGTCTCACCTGGATACCAGCTTCACCTGGTCCTGAGGGGAAGCTGAGAAGCACAGATTACACCACAGAGTTGGTCCATCTTGAGGCAGGAGAGCTGACCTTTGGTATCCCTGGGTCAGCCAGTCATTGGCTGAAATCTGCGGGGCTGGTGGGCATATAGCATAGCCTCCCATTTGACTGAGGGCAAATCTCCCAGGAAGAGGGCAGCTGTGAGCTTTATTAGTGGCCAACTCCTAGCAACTGGGAGATGGGGCGCATGCCAGTAAGGTCAAGGGGATCCAGCAGAACACCCAGGGCTTTCAGTTCACCTGGCTAATACCTCCTCATCTTTGGTAGTCAGGCTAGATTGTGTCCCTCCCCCTAGTGGGCCTTTCCTGCCTCTAGGTGTGGGTTAGGAACCTCCCTGTGTGCTTCCCCTCACATAACCTAACAGATGCCTCCAGTTAGGTTATAAATACTATGAAGGCAGGGGCTATTTAAAACCTGGGACACCTACTACTGTACCTGGCATATGGTAGCTACTCAGTATCTTAACAGCCACCAAGTCCTGTGAGCCTTTCATTATTTAGCCTCTTTGCCATCTTTCTGCCAACATGATCAGCTCATAGCTACCCCATTGTACTTCTGGAGGTCTCTCGACACCACTGTGGGACATTTTGTCTGTAATGCTAATCCTGTCATTAAAAATAAAAACCGGGGTGCCTGGGTGGCGCAGTCGGTTAAGCGTCCGACTTCAGCCAGGTCACAATCTCGCGGTCTGTGAGTTCAAGCCCCGTGTCAGGCTCTGGGCTGATGGCTCAGAGCCTGGAGCCTGTTTCTGATTCTGTGTCTCCCTCTCTCTCTGCCCCTCCCCCGTTCATGCTCTGTCTCTCTGTGTCCCAAAAATAAATAAACGTTGAAAAAAAAAAAAAAAAACCAACCAATCCCCAACAAAACACTGCACCACTGGTCTTCATGTGGGTTTTTTGTCCTGGCTCCAAACCTTTGCCTTGTTGATCTTGATGCCTAGAATGCTCTAACTCATGTTGGGCCTGGAGTTGCCTATGCATCCTACAAAGTCCTGAAGAAAACCCTACTTCTTTTTTTTTTTTTTTTTTTTTAGTTTTATTATTTAGAGAGAGAGAGAGAGAGAGCACAAGCAGGGTTAGGGGCAGAGAGAGAGGAGAGAGAGAATCCCAAGCAGGCTCCGTGCTGTCAGCGTGGAGCCAGACTCAGGACTTGAAGTCATGAACCATGAGATCATGACCTGAGCTGGAATCAAGAGTCAGATGCTTAACTGACTGAGCCACCCAGGTGCCCTGAAAACCCGACTTTTTGGCCTCACACAACTGTCTCCCTCAGGGAACTTCTACTTTTCTGATCCCAGTAGTGTTATTAACAGCATCATTCATTTTATGCTCCAACAGCATCATGAACTACATGTCCTATTATGTGTCAGTCACATGTACAAATTTTTCTCTCCCTTTCTAGACAGTGCCTTCCTGAAGGTCAGGAATCTTGTTTACCATTTATTTTATATTACCCAGGGCCAGGACTGGCTACATAATTTGGAGGGCCCAGTACAAAGTGAAAATGCAGCCAACTTTTAAAAAATGATTATTCATTTCAAAGTGGTAACATGCCCATGAAGCAAGCCCTGCCTGGGGCTGTATATACAGTAATCAATGAGCACTTACAAATGAATGGATACAAAAAATGAATAAATGTATAAATAAGTTCAGTTCTTTCAAAATCATCTTTCAGCTGGTGGGAGACACTTTGTTCCTAGAACTGAAGAAAGACAATGCTATAGGTGACCATTGTCAGTGATTGACTGGAAAGCCTTGGCTGAGGAGAGCCTGTTGTTATATGCTAAACATAGGAAGTGTTGAAGGATAATTTCTAAAAAGAGATTGAAATCATGACTCATACAAATATAAAATAAACATATATCAATGATTTTATTTAGCTCATTAATTAATGAGGGAACCAGAAAGGTGTTACAGTTGTTTTCAAAGGAAAATCCAAGGAGCAGACGTTACTTCTGCCTATTAGGAATGCTGACATGAATTTGCTTATTAGATGCAAAGCTGGCTGCTTCTGAGGGAAGTCAATCCAACCTCTACCAGACAGAATGTGTTTTCTAGGAATAGGAATTATTTACATTGCTATCAGTTTCCTACAAGGTAATTTCTAACTCCACAGAGTTGTAAAATAGCCTAGTCAAAATGCAATGAAAAGCAGAGATAACCCTAGTTGAGATAGCTGCGAAATTCTAGTCGTTCTCACTTTATGTAGGAGAAAGGTAGAGGCCATTCAGGAGAGAAGAGTGATCTTGCGTTACTAATCTCCTCTCTGAATATGAGCACCTGGAACTTGGGGGAAATCGTTTCTATTAATAGCTGTCTCTTCTCTTGTTTCTGTTCCTGCCCGTGTAATTGAGATTGCCTTTGTTGAGGAGTTTTGAAGGCAAGTGTCTTCCTTTGGAACAATTGAGTAGGGAAGGACTGGCTTCACAGCTGGAGTAGAAGTCTTAGCCAAGTCGTTTGGAATCATCATTGTTTCTGGAAGGACTCCCAGTTTTGTCTTAAGAAAAGGTGTATAGTTATAAGTACTTTAACATTACAAATTCTGAACCCCTGTGGGGGAACAGCAGACTGTATAAACACTTAGCCATTTCAAATAGCCAGCTTTACGTAATGCTTACCAGAGTATGCATCATTAAATATTAATCCATTTGTAAATTACGGATTTTATCACTCTATGTACTTGTTGCTCTTTCTCCAGGGGCCAATACCACAATACCATTCAAACAACTTAAACTAAATCTTACAGGTAAAATTCTAGAAGGTTCTATAGCATTGCTACTCAAAATGTGGTTCCTGGAAGGGCATCTGTTAGAAATGTGGTATCTCAGGCCCCTCACCTCAGACCTACCAGATTAGGATGGGTATTATGCACTGGTGATTTGTAAGCCTTTTATAGTTTGAGAAGTTCTGCTCAATAGCATCAAGCCCAAAAGTCACCTCTGATGTCTTTGATGTTTTCACAGGAATTGCCTACCTGTTTGCCAAAGCTTATCTCGTTTCCAAAAAACCACAGTACCTGGACACATGTATCCGGTGTGGGGAACTTACGTGGCAGAAGGGCCTGCTAAAGAAGGGGCCTGGCATTTGCCACGGTGTGGCTGGCAGTGCCTATGTCTTCTTGCTGCTATACCGGCTCACGGGAAACTCTAAATACATCTACCGAGCCCAAAGGTCAGCTTCTCTGCACATGTATTTTTTTTTATAATGACATGTATTTTTTTCTAAATGTTAATCTAATTCATGTTCTGAATAGGTAATAGGGTCACATAGTTTGAGAAGCAAAAAAAGAAATACATCGACTGTGCACTCCAGCAACTCGGTTCACTTCCCAGGTGACCATCAGTGTTACCAGTTCCTTAATGATCTTCTCAGAGATATTCTGTGTATATATATAAGCGAATAGGTGTACTATATATAGAGTTTTGTCTTTTTTTTATACCAGTGGTAGCACCTTGCTATCTTAGCGATTACCCTAAGTACATAAACGACTCTTCATTTTTATTGTTGCATAATATTACATCATATGATGAACCAGAATTTAGTCACTGGGTCCCACGGAGAGGGATATGTGGATTATTTCCAATCTTTTGCATTACAAATAATGCTATCATGAGTAACCTTGTGTTTATATCATTTTGCATGTGTATGGGTATATCTGAAAGCTAAAGCCCTAGAAGTGGAATCACTGGGCCAAAGGGTGTGTATATTTGTGATTGCTTTTTTATTGCGGTAAGAACATTTCACATGACATCTATCCTCTTAGCATATTTTTAAGTATATGATACCATATTGTTAGCTATTGGCACAGCATTGCAGAACAGATCTCTAGAACTCATTCACCTTGCATAGCTGAAACATTATGCCCATTGAACAATAATTTTCCACTTTCCCTCTGCCCCCAGCTCCTGGCAACCACCATTCTATGCTTCTATGAGTTTGGCTATTTTATATACCTCATATAAGTGTCATCATGCAGTATTTGTTTTTTTGTTTTTTGTTTTTGTAACTGGCTTATTTCACTTAGCCTAATGTCCTCATTTATCATTTAGAACGGTGTCTGACACATAACTGCAATGTGTTTGCTGTTATTATTACTAAGAATTAGAGTTCTATCATTCCAGATATTTCTCTATGCACAAATGCATGTTTGTATACCTGTGGATATCTACCTATCTACCTATCTATATATGTATATATATATGATATATCTATCTATATATGTATATATTAATAATATCCTACTATTATGTATGTATAATAATACTATACATACTGTTCATAGATTATAATTTTAAATGAACAATTTTTAAGGGATATCCTTTGTTTTGGTTTGTATAGATCTATATCTATCTCATTGTTTAAATGACTATATAGTTATTCATTAAAGATGTACCATGATTAATTTAACCAGTCTTTAAGTAATGGACACTTGGTACCTGTGCAATCTTTACTAATAGCAGACAAAATTGTCCCACGTATCTAGTGCATACATAGCTATGCACTTGTGCAAGCATTTCTTGTCAGAAAAATTTAAAAATTGAAGTCATTAGACTCATAGGTCTCTCTAGCCTGTTTTTTTTTGTCTTTTGCCCATTTTTTCTATTGTGATGCTTATATTGAGAATTGTAACTCTGTTACAATATATGCTGTAAATATTTTCCTACTTTGCCATTTGTCTTTCTACTTAGCTCATGATCTTTGCCCAGACCAAAATTTTAAATATTTTTCTTGTCAAACTTTCAAGATTTCTGGATTTTGTGTTAAAAAGACCTTTGCCACTCCAAGATTACAATAATATTAATTTACATTGACTTTTAGTACCTTTGTGATTTTAACTTTTAAAAAATAAATGTATACCTCCTTCACCCATTTCTCCGACCCATTTAAAAGTTATCTTAACTTTCAAATCTTTGATTAATCTACAACTTACTTTTTTTTAATGGTGTTATCTGGGTATCTATCTTTGTGTTTTTTAATGAAAAAACAAAACTTTCCATTAATATCTGTTGACCAATTACCTGAATGATTTGAAATGCCAATTTTATCGTAAACAAATTTATATAAACAAACATTTATATAAATGTTTGTTTCTGGACTTGCCATATTTTATTATTCATTTGTTTCTAGTTTTTCTTAGCTATTTTCTCTCATTTTCTCTTCCAATTGTATTTTAGAATGAATTTTCAAATTTCAAAAACTCCTGTGTCAATTTGACTGGAATTTCAATAAATTTATAGTTTATTCAGTGAGAATTAACATCTTTAGAATGTTGTTTTTCTATCCAGGAATATGGTATGTTTTCCCTTTATTTAAGTTTTCAGAAATATAATTTGGTAAAGCTTTGATCTTATGAAGAAGGTCTTGCATGTTTCTTGTTAATTTTTATTCCTAGATATTTTCTGTTTCCAGGTTTGTGAGTAAAATCTTTTCCTGCATTATATTTTCAGGTCATTTATTACTGCTATTTATGAAAGCTTTTTAAAATATGCATATTATTGCAGTTTAGCAATCTAAGATAGACTTCTTGCCTATAAATCTACATGTATCTTATAAACATCTTGGTTTTGATAGATAAAATGATATATCTGGCCACCTTTCTGAACTCCATTACTATTTCTATGAGATTTTCATTAGAGTCCATTGGGTTTTCTAAACAGACACACATATTTGCAAGTAATTATAATTTTGTTACTTCCTTCCTCATTTGTATACTCCCCCTCCCACCTTTTTCTATTGCCTGGGTCAGAATCTCTATAACAGTGTTCATTAATAAGAGTGATAGTAATGCTGATTTTATTAGGAATGCTTCTGTGTTTCACCCTGACGTTCGAAATTTATCCTTAAGATGTTCATGTCAGATCATGACACTCCCCTGTTCAGGATAATCCAGTGGCTTCTCATATGCCTTAGAGTAAAAGCCAAAGTGTGTCCTCTGAACGAACGGCATTATAGGATCTCACCTCCCATTACCTCTGTGACTTTATCCTCTACTCTTTTCTTTCTGGTTCTTTCCACGGTGGCTTCCTTGTGATTCTTTTAACATACCAGGTACAACCTACCTTGTGGTCTTCGAAGTGTCAGTTCCCTCCACCTGTAATGCTCACTTTCTACATTTATCTCCCATCCCCCTCACTTCATTCAAACCTTCACTCTAAAGTCGTTTTCTCAGAAAGGTCTTCCCAAGCCAACTTACTTAATATTCAGTGTTAAAAAACATGATATATTGGGGCGCCTGGGTGGCTCAGTTGGTTAAGCGTCCAGCTCTTGATCTCGGCTCAGGTCATGTTCTCATGGTTCATGAGTTCAAGCCCCACATTGGGCGCTGACGGTGCAGAGCCTGTTTGGAATTCCGTCTCTCCCTCTCTCTGCCCCTTCCCCACTTGCTCTCTCTCTCTCTCTGAAAATAAATAAATAAACTGTTAAAAAAACCCATAAAATATCCTCTATGATATTTGCCTGTATGCACTGAGGGAAAAATACTAACGTATGTCAGTCCTCCATTTGAAGCTTCATTGTTCAGGAATTCTGTTAACATATTTTGATTCATGGCTGCCTAATCTGTTTGGTTGCAGCCTGACCCTTTATTTCCTAAATGTAGAAAAAGAAAGTGATTTGGGACTCTGTCTAGACTAATGCAATATCACCTTTGGGATAGATTTCATCAGAGATTGTCATGCCCTAGAAAGCCTATTAAAAAGGGCCAGAATGGGGCATCAGGGTGGCTAAGTTGGTTAAGCATCCAACTCTTGATTTCGGCTCAGGTCATGATCTCAGGGTTGTGGGATCAAGGCTCGTGTCATGCTCCACGCTGAGTGTGGAGCCTGCTTAAGATTCTCTTTCTCCTCCTGCCTCTCTCCCCTGCTTGTGTTCTCTATCCCTCCCTGAAATAATAATAAATAATAATACTAATAATAATAGGGGCCAGAAGAACCCCTCTATTTTTCTGGTAGACCAGTCCCAGCTTACAGAGTCTTAGTTATAAGGTTCTGGGGTCCAGGGCCCTTCAGACAGCTTCCATTTCTCACTTATAGGTAGAGCCTGAAAATGTGCAGGTAATATCTGAATATTTGGGGGTCACTGCATTTAATGCTTTAGTGTACTGAAATTTCCACGTCATTATAATTCAAAGTTAAATATGTCATGGCCCAAATTGGGGAAACTTGCCTAATTTTGGCAGTTCCTAAAACAGTAATGTCAAACAATATGTACCTTTCTTTAATAAACATTACTTGGTCATCAGTTGAATTTTATAGTTGCAAAAAAATAGTTGATAATGATTTCAGATTTTTCTATCATTATTTAATTATTCAGGTTTTCTACCTCTTCTTGAATTAATTTTGGTAGTGAAGATATCTCTATGAAAATACTTAGTTCATACGGATTTTCAAATGTTTTATGTAAAGCTTTAACAGTAGAGTTCCATGGTATTTTAAATTTCCCATATCTGTGATTATATGCCCTTTTGCATTCCTAATGCCTTTCCTTTCTGGTCAGACACCAGCGTTTTGTCTATGTTGTTCATCCTTTCAAGGAACTGAGTTTTGGTTTTGTTTATTGATTCTTTTTGTTTTTCTTTCACTGCTTATTTCATTACTTTCTGCTTTTATTTTGATTTTTCTAGTGTTCTTTTCCTTTATTTTCTACAGTCAAAAAGGTTAATTAGAATACCTTACACCTTTCTAATAATAGCAATAATAACAATAATAAAATCCTCACATGAATGAATTTTCCCGAGTTCAATTTTTGTCATAATCAATAGGTTTTGATATGTAATGTTCTCAGTGCCTATACTTCTTTTTAGTTCTGTAATTACCATTATGGCTTATATTTTCACAGAATTTTTTAGAAAATGAATTTGTTATTTTGAATTTTGCATCAGTGTGTAGATTTTGAAACAGTTATTATCATTTTAATATGATAACGCATGATACCATTCAGAACACACTGAAACTGCTACTCTCATACATTTCTGGTACTCTTATAAATTGCTATAAGGCATTTAGGAATTATTTTGAAAAGCACAAAAATGTTTATCATATTATTTTTAAGTAAAAAAAATGTAGGAGACTAAATATTGTACCGACAATAATTTCAATAATAAATAAATCAAAGCTGATGGGAAAAAAGGTCAGAAGGAGAAAGAGAAAAATTAAAGTATGGTGGAATGATAGTCTCTGTTTTATAAATATTCTGCTATGTTTATGTGAAGAACGATATATCGAATGCTTGTCATATGCTCGGAGCCTAATATATGGTATCTTTAATCTTGGCCAAGAATCTTTTTTTTTTAGTTTATTTACTTATTTTTTTTAATATATGAAATTTATTGTCAAATTGGTTTCCATACAACACCCAGTTCTTGGCCAAGAATCTTACAGAATTCTGCAACTTCACCATTTTAAAGTCAGATTAAGAAATTTGCCAAAGGCCGTATAACATGAAATTATCAGGGTTGAGTATCTCAACCCCAAATGCTTCCTCTTTCTTAGTCTAGGGTTTGTGAATTTACTTGAGAAAGTATTATGTGTCGAACTGAAATGTCGCATTGTCTTCAACTCTGAATGTGTGTAGTAAACCACAGGAGAATTAGCAGTGGCTGTGACTCTCACCAGTAGAATTCATAGATATTCTCACATCATATGACTCTTGTTGCAGATATTATGAAATATATTTGACTCTCGTTGCTACTTGGAAATGTCAGCAGCTATTAGACCTGCTACTAGATCTTGTTATTTAATGTGTTAATAAAGAACACATATATTATTATTCCACAAATTTGCTTTAAAAACTTCTGCTAACTGTGCCTTAATCTAATGAATTTCCTTGGGGATCCTATGCATTTTATTTTCTGAATTTGAAGACTTTCTTCTGGAAGGAGTCCAGACTGCAAAATGATCCGTGGCACTGTAAAGGTTATGATTCCTTGAAGCTATACTTTGAAGTTTCATTGCATAATTACAAATTTTGAATTAACTCTTAAGAGGTGTCATTATTCTACTGTTTAAAATCTTGAACCCCATTTAAAAAGTACATACTCAGGAAAACAGTTGGTAGAAAAATTGTACCAAACAGAATTGCAATGTGTTTCTTGCTGATTTATTTTAAGCTGCTCTTGATAATTCCAAGAGCCCTAAAAAAGATCAAATAAGTAATTATGCTTTGCAGGGCCCCCCCTTACATAGTAGCAATAATCTAAATTTATGGCAGTTTCAGCTCTCAGGCCTTACCAACCCGTGAGTTCCAGCCTCTGAATCGGTGATTGTTTGTATTGTTGACAGAAACCAATAGAGCAGGTCCCTAAAGAGATGACACAGGTCACAGCATTTTCAAACCTGTAAACTACTAAAAATGTTACTCATTATAAATAATTTGGATAGGATTTGTGGCAAATACAGGTAGAAGAAAAAGGATCTTTCATGGAGAATCTAGAGGCCAGTGATTTAGTTTTAAGGCAGATGTCCTAAAAATAATCTATCTTGTAGCTGAGTTTGCTATTTGATGTCATGATTATAAAACGTTGCTTGCCTTTTCCCATTTATCTTACTCCTTTGTTTGCCCAAAGCACAGATTGTATAAAACCTTGCCCATTTATTTTCACAGCCTCTGCTCTCTGTCACATATAAATGAAACCCAGCTCAGAAATGATATGCCTGCAGAAGCACAGCGTATTTACTCTTTTAAAGGAACAGTCATATATCAGCTTGCTTCTATTCAAGATAAATAAAAAATATGGCTATTTATCTGTCTCTTTTACTTTTCACTATTGGATGACAGAAGGAATGAAGTCCTCAGAAAATACCAAACTGCTCTGCTTTGCAAACTGTGACAATAGTTGAATTTGCTTGTCAAGATAATTTATTGTGAAACATACACAGTGATATAATGGATCCTCTTTAAAAAAACAAAAAACAAAAACCAAAAAAAAAAGCTTTCTTGAAATATTATACAGTTCCAGAAAGAAAATGGTGCTAAAACTTTAACTTATCAGAGAGGAGGAAGAAGCAATCCAAAACTAATAATATGTTAAAAGTGTTCATATTTTCTTCTTCTCTTAGGTTTGCTGAGTTTTTATTTACCGAGGAATTCAAGGCTGGTTCTCGGGTCCTTGAAAGTATATACAGCTTGTATGAAGGCTTCTCCGGGACGGTGTGCTTTCTGATCGATCTGCTGCAACCCAATCAGGCGGAGTTCCCTCTCTTCAGCGTCTTTGTCTAGAAGGCTCCATCTCCCACTGTGGCCCTGCAGAAGGTCCCTGAGATTTCCCAAGCCTACCCGAGGCAGTTTCCACATAAGCCACATTCAATGGTATCACAACCATGAGCCTTAACATTGCCGCCCGGAAGGAAGGGAGGGAGAGAGGGAGAAGGCAGGTGAAGGCAACATGATGCTAGACTTAAGGGAGAACGGTTTGAGAACCTGCAAAATAAAGACACCACAAGTCCTCTAAAAACTGTAGAGATTTAACATTTCAGGGAGTAGATGTGAAACCTGAGATCAGAGGAAAAAGGGAAAGAGAAATCATGGTTTTCAGTTATGGCATAGAAAACAAAACTGAAATGTGGACTAGGGTAATAAAATGGCAATACCTTTGCAATTGGAAAGAGAATTTGACCATTTATGGGTGCCTTCCACCCCTAAATTCAGAAATAAACACAACCGAAAGCTAAAATAATTGCCCAGCTGAAAATTGCTAGCTAGGAGGGATGAAATGTCAGGTTGCTGAAGGACAAAAAAGGAAACTCCTGGTTGTTCAATCCCTTTACTTGTTGAAATTCATGATTTTTACTGAATGGAGAAGTTTGCATATGAATCTCTATTTTTAATCACTACCCTGATCACTTTAAGGGAAACATATCATAACTTTTTTTAAGATTTTATTTTTAAATAATATCTACACCCAACACGGGGCTCAAACTCACAACCCCAAGATCAAGGGTCGCACACTCTTCCGACTGAGCCAGCCGGCCACCCTGAAATATATCATCACTTAGTTTAAATCTTGAAATTCGAAGTTTCTTTAGGCCTTGCATCTCTTTTCCTGGTTCCTTTTTCTTTCCTAAAGCTCAATTAGAATAGTAAAACTCATAGGCTAGCAAATACTGTGACAAGTGTTGCTGTCAAGTGTTTTTCTCAATTTGAAGCGTGGGCTGTGTATTGTCTATTGTTAATCAATATTAAAATGCTTATGTAATCCCTATGAAGCTATCAGCTGAATTGTAAAATACCCTCGTGGTAAAAATCACTCACTCGTCTCAAAGATCAGGGTAGCCACTACAGAGGTATGTCGTTTCTGCCTTTGAAGGAATACTGTGTCCCCTGGGACAGGCAGACCCTGGCTGAAGAAGGGACCTGGTGATGGTGAAAAGAACATTGCTAAAGTTTCTGCTATTAGATTAACACATGAGTAAACTCCCTGGCTAATCACCTTACTTTCCAAGACACAGGCTCCACTAGAAACTGTCTACAGTACCCACTGAGCCAAGTTGCCATATTAAATCCAACCCTCCTGTAAACACACAGAAGTTGTAAAACTACTTCAGGTAAATAGGGGTTTGCAGAACACTGTAGAAGCATTTGTCAGATGAGAACACACACTGACCCTTTCCTAATATTTGGCCACTGGTAATTTCATATATCAGAGGAGGGAATTGTGTACTGTATAAGATTTAAGAATTATTGAAATAGTCATTAAATATTTGCATATGTGATAGATGTAAAAAAATATATATATACATATTCTACATCTATCTCCATGTAAACCTAAACACTAAGTTCAGTTGTTCCTAACTTCTTGATTTATAAACTGAGAGGAGTTGGGGATATTCTGTTGCCTAAGAATATGTGTGTGTGTGTGTGTGTGTGTGTGTGTGCTGTGCGTGTGTGCTGTGCGTGTGTGCACGCTCATTTTTCTGGGAAGAGGTTCTCTAGCATTCATAAGATTCTCAAAGAATCTGTGGCTGAAGAAAGGTAGGAGGTACCTTTGTATATTTTAAGACTGAATGTTTACACTCAATCAGAACAAGGTTGGACAAAATGGTTCGAAAAGCATGCACCTTTTTTGTTTATTGTTTCCTTTTCATATCCTCGGATATAAATATATAAAATTGGCCTCAGTTGTTCATTTTTGAAGATACTCAGGTTGGAGCAGCACCACATAAATAACAGCTTTCAGATGACTCCCAAAGTTGGGTTCTAGAGGTTCTTTCCTGAATAGTCAAGGCCTCTCAGAAAGCCTTACGTCAAAATGCCTTGTATGGACTAGTCTCCTTTTGAAAGGATGGTGGTATTTGCTTTTCAGCATCTGTTTTTTTTTAATGTTTATTTATTTTTGAGAGAGAGAGAGAGAGACAGAGACAGAGTGCAAGCAGGGGAGGGGCAGAGAGAGAGGGAGACACAGAATCTGAAGCAGGCTCCAGGCTCTGAGATGTCAGCACACAGCCTGACACGGGGCTCAAACTCACGAGCGGTGAGATCATGACTCGAGCCAAAGTCGGATGCCCAACCGACTGAGCCACCCAGGCGCCCCTCAGCATCTGGTTTTAAATTCATTTCCTTTGGCTGGAAGTAATAAGCATCCTATATACAGGGCTTAATGGAAAACATGCTTTTTTCATCATCCAATAACCCCTTGAGGTGATTTAGGCCATTGATCCAAAATCTAGAATCTGGGGATATAGCAATGAACAAAAGTACCCCTGGAAGGTACCTTCTGTTTCTGTTTGCTGACCCTTCTACTATTCATCCGTGAGACCTTAAACCTAAAGCACTCAGAAGTGATCATCTAGTTCAACATATCAGTTTCATTGCTAGTAACTTCAGAACAATTGGACCCATTCCTGCCCACCTCCCCTTTTAAGGTCTAGCAGGGTAACTATGACATTGTGCAGACCCTTATGAAATGACAACCCTTTCGGGTGTCGAATCCAAGCAAAGGCCATGTTCGAGTGTGTCTTTATGAATTGACACCTTGGTAATTTAGAAACAAGGGTAAGCTTGTTTAGCACTTAAACATGCTGAAAGTTTTCATTTTCCTGAAAGAGTAGAATTGTAGGTTTAGGAAGATCCTCTTCTATCTTGTTTTCCCAAGAAGTGGGGAAAAGACCTTTAAGTGTTGCTGTTGAAAGCATGACATGGCACTTCTTATTTAATTAACTAACTTATTCCCTTCTTTTTGTTTATTTTTTTTTAATTTTAAAAATTTATTTTATATATATATATATATAGAGAGAGAGAGAGAGAGAGCGCATGCGATGGGGCAGGGTGGTGGGGGACGACAGGGGCAGAGGTGGGGAGAGAGAGAATCCCAAGCAGGCTCCACACTCAGCCCAGAACCTGATGCAGGGCTCCATCCCATGACCCTGGGATCATGACCTGAGCCAAAATCCAGAGTCTGACACTCAACCAACTGAACCACCCTGGTGCCCCCAATTTATTCCCTTCTAACCAGTAACACCCTTTTTTGAATAAGTGCTTAGGCAGGTTGCCTCGTGAAGGCTACAGGGGCATTTTCACCACCACTAATGTAACTTTCATATTAGTCATTATATGTGGCATGGACAATTGTAAACCCAGAAGGTAACAGTGGAAATATTTGAGGATAGATTGAAAGAATCTCTCAGCAATGGGAAGACTGCATTATACTTTAAGAGTAGGAAGTTTTGAAAAATATTACAACTCTGTGTATTTTGTTTCATCAACACAATTACGTACCTTCTCTTCCACACATACCCCCAAATAGATATTTTGCCCAATCCCATTTCAGTCATCAGTTTTTACTTTTTTGCTCTGTTTATAACCTAATAACTGAGGTTTGACAAACAGGTTTTTCAGCATTTACACCCCTGTGATTCTTCAGGTAACTGACTGCACTATTAAGATAATAGTATTAACTTTCTGATAATTCGAGAAACAGTCATTTTCTTAGTCTGTGTTAAATTGGAAACTCTTTCATGGCAATTTATAACCTTAACTTTCTTTGACACACTAAGATTGTAATCAAGGTAGTACTCAAATTGTTTCAATTTCTGTAGAGAGCAAATCTCAATAATTTCAATGCAACCAATGTAAGCTTGTGATTTATAACCATGTTAAGGAAACAAATAAAAGGAAAAACATTAGTAATGCAAAGAGACCTCTCCACCTCACAGGATTCTCATGAGAGGTGTCGGTGATAAAACGAATATCAGAGAGTTTTGTAATAGGCAGTTAATTTGTATATTTTAAAGGGAAGCTGTATTTTCAGTACCTACTATGTGCATAGAAAATCGTGCTCAATTTTGACTTCAAGTAAGCATGTCAGCCACATGGAATCTCCCCATGGATGCAGTGCTTGGGGTCTGGATCACATGATGGGTAAAAATGAAGTGCATGTTTTTTATATTCTAGAACCAATCCTGACTATACTATTCGTGCCTCAGTAGGTTCTGGTTCACTGGGGCTTAGTAAATAGGAATAGGCTGGTTTAGCTCCGGAGCTCCTTTTAATGCAAATATTTATTTTGCTTGCTGGAAGCAAAGGATTACAGTGCCAGAAAGGAGCTGACAGGCTAACTCAGCAGAGCAAAAGTGAACTGGAAAATAAAGTATTTTTGGTGGAGTTTGGTCTGCAGTGTAATTCAGGACTCAGAACTGTGCAGCATATAGCGATAGAAATATACTCTCAATTACATATAAGGCCTGCCTTTGGGGATCTGGGTTATTTATTCAACACAGTCCTGGATTAATAGCTAAATGACCAGCCTCAGATTCGCCAAGCCCGTGTTATCTTGGCATAAACTTGGCAAGGAAAGCAAATGATAGGGCAGCCTAGGGGTGGGTGGGGAAGGCTTGCTGGAGCTGGGCATCTCAGTGTGAGTTGTGGACGTACTTTTAATGCTAAGAACCAGTCATCTTACTGGTTCTATTGCTGCTGGGTTACTGGTGGGTTCATCTTACTGGTGGGCTCTATCGCTTCCTGGGACCTCTACACACCCCCACCTCGATCTTGATTCAGCAACTTCTTGTTCTCCCTTTGGTCTTTAAATAGTACATTCTGATGTTTATTTTTTCCTGTGTGTGCTTAATCATGTGACCTCCTTTTGCCTGGGAGGGCAGGCTTTCTCCTTATCTCTTCCATCCATGTCAGTCAGTTCGTAGTTAAAAGCTCCAGGCTGAATAAAGCTGGACTCCCCTCTGGACAGAAGGGGAGGCTTCTGACCTTGAGGTCAGCCACAGCAAGAGTTGGGCCCACTGTGCAGTCAGGTCACAGGTCCAGGACGGCTCACCCTAAGTGCAGCTGTGCAGGAGAATAGAACGGCAGCCGCATTTATCCTGCTTCTCCTCCATAAAGAAGCCTGGTCATTTTATTTGTACTGTTGTGAAAAATGCCATAGTTGATGCTACATTAAGTATCTGGGCCTCCTGCATTATCCTAAGTCTCATGGCAGGAGGGCGGCCCTCTCTCCTGTTTCTTTAATAGAAAGTACTACTGAATTGAGTGGATAATGTCTTTAGGGTTAAAAAATAATTTTAAAAAATTAAAAAAAATTTTTTTTTAATTTGCTTCAAATACTGAACCTTGTCATTTCCACCTAGATTAGACTCTTCCACAAACGGCAAAGTCCCTTATCTGCAGAAATTCCTGCATCTTCCTTTGCCTTTGTACCTGTTACTTAACACCTCTGAACTGAATTTGGAAAATCACTTAAAATGAAAACCAAATCCTAGTTTTGTTCTTTGGAGGGGTTTGTCGGTGAATAGTATGGTCAAAAGAGCAGACTATCCTTTCTTTTGTTGTCTTTCTTCTCCCCGTACAGTATTGAGGAAGAAGGGAGAGAGGAAGAAAAGATACAGGAGGCGAGGCTTGACTGTCAAGGACTGTGAAAACCCGGTTTACAAGCCCTTCCTGTTTGTTTCCTCTTTGGTTTTTCTTAGTTGTACGTGGGTGTGGGTGTAGGTGTGTGTGTATGTGTGTGTGAGAGAGGTGGGGGGAGGGGGACGAGAGGGAGACTGACTTAGGGAGAGTCAGTATCACATATGATATAAAACCCAACAGTTAGCCGTTAACTGCCTTCTAATAAATTAACACATAATTAACGAGGGCGCTAGTTATACTTCTCATTGTCTATTTTAAGCATTCATTTTCATTAAAACTTCTGCCAGGTTAAAGCCATTAGTAGCCAACTGTAGAAGATAACAGGACTTTCACAAGTAGAGCCGCAAATGTGAGTTTCACGTAATTTTAAAATTGTCTAGTGGCCGCGTTAAAAAAGTAAAAACAAAAAGATGAAATGAATTTTAATAATGTAGTTAATTTACCCCAGTAGATCCAAAATATTATCATCTCAACACAGAATCAGTGTGCAGTTAGTAATGGGATATTTGACTTTTCTTGTATGGAGTCCTCAAAATCTGGCATGTATTTTATGCTTACTGCATGTCTCGAATCAGACCAGCCACATTTCAAGTGCTCAAGAGCCACATGGCCACATGTGGGTTGGCTACCGTATTGGACAGTGCAGGGCTGGCATCCCACCTCTGTTTCAGGATATTGAAAAAGTCTCCCTGCAGCTTATGTATGTTTTTGTTGTTAGGAGAGAAAAGTGGAAACAAAACCCTGCACTGCATGTTGTTTGAGTACTGTCGTGTTTCCTCAAATTTGGGACACTAGTACCAAGAGCTGCCCTGGGAGAATGGATTCTGTGATTAAATGTTAGGAAAGTTCTATTCTTCTACCCCCTTTTGGAGATGTATATGGTGCATTAACATATCACAGACTGAGAAAACTCTCTGTTGCCCAGCCGTCACTATAAAAACGTGGTTAGTCTGGCATGGTACGTTTATGGTATACTTATAAATTTTCTTCTTTCTATGGAGGAGTTTTAATACTCTTCCCCACCCCCTGGCCCATTAAAGATACCAGAACGATGGTTCTGTCCCAGACTATCAATCCCTATTAATTATCTTGCCCTCACAAAGACCTGAGGTCATTCTTTACTACACTTTGGGGGACAAGAATTCTGGAAATTGGCACAAGTGTCTCTACATAGGAAAAAATTTGTGTCTTCCCCTCTTTCTCCACTCTTCTTGGAGCCTATCTCTACTTATTCTTTGGATTTAGAATCACCTGAGAGCCAAGATAGATCTTGTTCTAGAACCACCTACTAAAATTGAAACCAGCAGATGGCTTTAATGTCTTGCACATGGACCTAGATCTTCAGAAGGTTCCCAAATACACACCTTCCTCTCATTCTCTCAATTATGAGCCCTCTAAAAAGATGAGGGTAGAAACATCTGAATGTGAATATGTGTAAACACAGAATACAGTTTCTTAAGTAGAGGAATACTGTTCCTGCTATTGCTTTCTTTTTCTATTTTGTGTGTGATGTTCATTTACATGCTTTAATGTGTACTGTTTTTGTAAAGTGTGTAAAGTAGCTGTTAGCAGTCAGTTTAAAGAACATGTAGACGATACTTAACAGCTGTCAATCTTCAGCAAATTATCTTCTTGCCTTTGTTTTAGTGGGACCTCTGATGCCGCCCCATTGGTTTCGTTTTACTATCTGTGCTTACGTGGCAATTACCAATTATTAACTTCTGTGGCTGAATTTGGTCCAAATTGCAGTAACTCTTACAATGTCGATGTATTCAAATAAGATTGATTTTAATGATCAATTTTGTCTCTGTTTCTTAGGACGTTAGTATTTCAATATGAGAAATGTCTTCTGAAGTTTTATATAGACTCTCCAGGAGTAGGAGTGGAACATTCGAAATGCAACCGTTTGGTTTTAGAATCTGTCTGATAGAAGGACAGCCCCTTCTCTAAAAGGGTAACAGCTTTCCCAACTTTGAACATCTGGGGGAGCTCTAGTTGGAAAGGAAGTCTGAATTTTAATCTCATGGATTTAATGGCGCTAAATTAACATTTTTAAAATGGATTTTGTAGAATCCAATTATTAAGGGAAACACTTTGCAAAGCCATATAATGGGGGAATAGTCAAGCACCACATGTTAGTTTTGGAGTGTGCGTTTACCAAGTGAATAGAATTTACTTCACCAAAAAGATCTTTTGCACAATTCACAACACTTACAGAAATATGATTGTATCATTGGAGGAAAAATTCTCACCCTCCTAATGATACATTTCACATTCTCTAGTAAACTAGCGCAATTCCTTATTATTTTAGGGGATACAAAAGAATAATCTGTCACTAGGCTATAACTGCTTATTCCTAATTGTATCTAGGAAGGAATACATACTATTATTTAAAGTAGTATTGAATTTTAAAGAACTGATCAGTAAATTATTATTAATAAAATTGTACTTTTGCAATACATTTGCCTCAGCACAAATGCAAAGTTAACATAAAATTATAAAAAATACACCAAATAATATAGATTAGTTGTTATCACTTTAAACTCCTAATTTCTATTAACATTAAATCCAAGTTATCTGTTGTATATAACTAAAATTTTGGAAGTCTTGCACACAAAATGAGAGGCTTCTTAAAAAATGCGTTTTTGCCAAAAACAGGTTCTAAGACCTCTTGCTAATTATTATATTTCTTTAGGGGTACTTTGAGGCGCTTTCAAAGACATATCTTTAGCAGATAGGTCTAAATTTAGAGCAGAACATTCTGTTAGATATTTTACTATATCACAAAATGTTGTAGTACTGTATTTTATAATGAAACCAAATTCTCGAGTATTCTGGTATGTTACATATTATTATACCAAAAAAAAACCCACTTTCTATAAGACTATTATTATGTACATAGTATTTTTAAAAATGGGTAGTTCAGTCCCAGGAAGAAAGTAATGCAATACATGACATTAAATTGATCTTTAGTCAAAATCCATTTAGGTATTACAGGGAAAGAGCAATCATAAGCTCGAATGTATACATTATTCTCAAGGACAAAATGGTAACTGATAATGCATAAAGACACGGTCACTGGGGCAAGTTAGCTGGTGTGCACGCTGAGAAGAATCAACTTGCAAATGCTCATCAGATTTTAGCTTTTCGTATTGGTTGTTCCTGGAGGGGGAAGTTCGGTTGATGTTGCCTCCCCTTTACGTGGGGGGTTTTCTCACAGCTGCTGCATGGTATAATGAAATCTCTTTAGAAACAAGATTGAGTCAGAAGCTTAGAGATGCACCTTACTGTTTTAAAAACTGCTGTTACAATGTTCTAAACACTGTGACCTTTCCAAATGTGTTTTCTGTATTAGTTTTGTACTGTAGACAATAGTTCATCATAAACTGGACTCTATAGTGTTTAAAGCAATGTTATTTATTGGCTTATCCTTCCCCATATTTATGTACAGTCTACTTAATCATATGAAACCTGTGATAATCCTTTGCCTTAAAATAAAATCCAATGCTAAATATTGAGTGCGCTCGAATTAATAATTCTAAGCTACAAATTAACTTCTCCTTTAAAGCTTAAGACAGTGTCAAATAAAATATTACACAAATATTCTGCGGAGTGTTGCTGTCTATTCTGTATTTGTGACTGTGTATGTATCTTGATCCAGGGCATGGTGGCCTGCTGGGTTCTATAAATAGATATTAGTAATCCTTTTAGAGAATGGGCCTGCTACCTCTCAGCTGTCGGCTGAATCTTCCTCTTAACCCTTGTAAATAGATTTTCCAATGCCACACAAGAATGAAGAAAAACAGTCCTGTGTGTTCTCTCCCTCTACCATTTTTGTCTTGATTTCTTCTGAATGTTCATATTCTATTTGTGTTGACAACATTTTCCTAAGTAGAAATATGCCAGATATGCCTTATGATTGATGGAATCACCTAATTTCAGCAGGGAAAGGAACCTTGTCATTATTAAGGTCTGATCCCTTATGGAACAGGTTAGGACCGGAGTTCCAGAGAGATTTAGCGGGTTGCTTAAACTCTGAGGGACAAGGGTGGGCTGACCCCACCCAGACATTCACAAGGTTGTCACAAGCTCAGTGAGTGAAAAGGAATTATGTTAGTCCCGGCCTGGCACACACTAGCAAGCAGAGGTATGCCTTGGGCTAGAAAACCATTTCCTTATTAGGTCCTGGTTTTCACTCTGTGTAGCCATAGTTAGAAAGGAATACATTTTGTAGGCAGTTTTTCTGGGAGAGAAGGTAGTGGCTTCGAAGGATTGTCTGATGCTCCTTCACCACTGGATGCAATGTTTTACACCACTGTGTCTGGAAGACTGAAGGGCACGCTTATTCGGCCCATTGAAATGGTGAATCCTGGGTACATGACTTTACACTTGTACTTTGAAAAGCATCTCTGTGGTCTGGTTATTTTTAAGTGACCGGAAACGCTGGTCCTTTGAGGAATTAGGCGTTCCCCAGGCCCACAAAATAGAGAGTGGGATGTAAAGGCATCTGGGCCCCATTGGTTGCAGTTTTTCAAAGGGATGCGATCCGGAGCTGGGGACAAGGGCTCTAGGACCCAGAGGCTGAGCGCGGGGCCAGCTGGGCCCGCCGCAGCCGTTGTGGCTGCGGCAACAGCGGTCTTGGGACGTGAGTTCGCGGCTAGCCTGAGGTCGGTCGCCGCAGAGACGCAGCGGGCACCGCGACGCGCGGGCGGCGCACCGTGCGCGTGGGCGTGTCTCAGCGGGGCCGCGCTCCCCGCCCCACCCCGGCCCGGCCCGTCGCCCCCAGGCCCAGCTCCAGCGCCCCGGCCTCTGGGCCAGCCCCGTGCCCTCGGCGGGCTGCGCGGAGCGCGGGAGAGTTGGGGGCCGGGCATATGTCCGGAGCCCCTCGGGCAACCGCCGCCGCCGCTACTGCGTCCGCTGCCGGTGCGCGCCGCTGACGCGCGGAGATGAAATTCCCGGGCTCCGTGCTGGCGTCCGTGTTCCTGTTCGTGGCCGAGACGACGGCGGCGCTGTACCTGAGCAGCACCTATCGCTCGGGCGGGGACGGCATGTGGCAGGCGCTGACGCTGCTTTTCTCGCTGCTGCCCTGCGCACTCGTGCAGCTCACGCTCCTCTTCGTGCACCGCGACTTCAGCCGCGACCGCCCGCTGGTGCTGCTGCTGCACCTGCTGCAACTCGGGCCGCTCTTCAGGTGCGTGCGGGTCCCCGGCCCCCTCCCCCACTGCCCTGGCGGAGGGGGCGGCCTTCCGGGAGGAGCGGGTGGCTGGACCCGGCGCCGGGCCCAGGCCGGCCGGCCCTGCTCCTGGGCCCCACAGTTCCAGTCACGCGAATGCGACGGGATCCGGGGAGAGTGGGAATAAAGCTGGGGCGGACCGCGTTCCTGTTAGGTTCTCGCCTAGGGCATTGCCAATATTCAACTGCACTTGACCAACAGAAATGGCAATTGCATGTGGTTGGACCTCATGAAATGCAAGCCTTCTCTGGGGTCGGGTGGGCTCTGGCAGGATTGGCTTGTGTCGTGACAAACCCTTGAGAAGTGTGTGGGCCAAATCGCCTTTAGAGCAAAAAGCGTGTGCAGATTCTTTAATTTGCCAAACACGTGGAGTTTACTGTGTGCCGGGCACTGTTCTGAGCACTTTGCAAATATTAATCTACTTCTCATACCGAGTTCTAGAAATCCACGCATCGTTCTCTTGGTGTAGAAACGTACAGGGTTGTAGACATGCCTTCCGGCCTTGCCTAACTTAAAACACAGTCGTTGAAGCTGGAACATAGTGTGTCATGAAGACAGAAAGTTGCAGTGCGTTAAGAAAAACTATTAGTGACATTTCTGGAAATTAATTTTTATTAACACAGAGCAAGTAGACTGCATGGTAATGAGGTAGACTCTGGCAGATCTAAGGACCATGAAGAGAGTTTAAAATGTGTTTTGACGGCTTTCAACCCTGTAGGAAACGCAAAACAAAGGATTTTTATCTGGATTAGAAAGCAGTTTCTAAGACTGAATTTAGACACAGGTGATAAAGGAATTGGAAGAGCTAGAAAGGCCACAGCTCAGCTACCAGAAAATTCAGCTAGCCAGGAACCTTTCCTACCAGGCACTATCTCCCCACCCCCACCCCACCCCCAACACACACATAGACAAAAAAAAAAGTCCAGTGGCAAGATAGATTTCAGAGAGCCCTATTATAAAACTTCGCACCTCGTATTAAATACAGCTATCCCCACCGACACTCAACGATACTGACTTGGGGTTCACACACAATCAGGACAAACTTGGTTAACAAGTTTCCCAGCTTCCAGAAGCCACAGAATCCTAGAAGGGAAGAGAAACCGGTACATAAGCAGGACTAAGGCGTTGCTACTGCCATCTAAGAGCAAGAGAAGGGTTGCCGGGTGGTGGGAAAGGGGAGAGAGAGAGAGAGAGAGGGAGAGGGAGAGAGAGGAGAATTTTTAAAGTCGTGCCGTTTGGAGCCATTTAGTGAGGAATTAGTCGTCTCTGGCCAAGTAGGCTACAGCATCCTGACTATAATCCTGCTCAGTAAAATCAATGGGATCTGATTTTGGGCAAGGCACTCATCATTTACTAACCTCACCTGGGAAAAGAAAACTCACTGCTCACGTTTAAATGAAGTGACAGATAAAGGGGGACTGATGTTTCTCAGGGCTCCTTGTGCTGAGTGGTTTGGTAGGTACTCATATCCCTCAGTACATTGAATCCTCACCTTGAAGTAGATGTCACTGTTCCCATTTTATAGATGAGGAAAATGACACCCCAGGCCACATTCACAAGGCTTCTTAGAAATGGAGCTTGGTTAATTATGTTCCCTGCTCTCTGTGAAAGAAAGCAGAAGATTGTGGAGTACGTTTTACCAGTAACTTCCATCTTAAATTAAGTAAGTTTGGTCATCTTGGCAAAATTAAAAAACACACAACCTAAATAGCTATCCGGGTGAGTGATCTCTACCATTACTGCCATTTAAAATATTTCTGAATACGAAGAGTGATCCAAGACAAAGCTAATGACATAATATGTATAAAAATAGGATGGCACATATAAACCTGAGCTCCAGGAAATATACCAGGTTGCAGAGAGTGTTAATTTCTGGATGATGCATTTATGGGTGGTTTTAATTTTCTCCTGAAAAATATAGAAAAGTGCATCATTTTTTTTCATTTATTTTATACTTCTCTACATTTTTCAGGTTTTATAGTAAAAATATTTCACCTTTATTTAAAAAAAGTTTGGTGCTTTGAAGAGATAACTTCTCAGCTATATAAAAAGTTGCAACACCATAAAAAGACCTCTGTTGACAGAAAATTCTAAATGAGTCATTATCCTCTTGGGGGAAAAATAAAATAAAACAGAAAATAAAGCAATAAACAACCTCCTTCTAATCAGCAAGGACTCTCTCATTCTAATGCTGCTGATTTATTTCAAGGAGATCTTGGACCCATGATCCTAGAGCTGAGATACACAAAATGTGGTTCCAACCCTCTTAGCTTCCAGATTATGTGAAAAGCAATTTGCGGTTGTATATTAGCATGACTTAATATCTTATTGGGAGTTTTTCCTGCTGACAGTTTGATTCTTTTATAACTCCAAGATGTCAGCTTTACTTAAAGATCAAAATTATTTCCCCCAGAGACAAAGGAAAGTCATGGTATGTTTCTTTACCATCTTTATTGATTTGACTTAGTAATACTTTGAAATTGCTTTTGGAAAAATTAGCTCTGTTTATTTTTGGTTAGGTACTAACTAGACAAACTCAGGTTCTTTTCAGGTGAGATGTTTTTGAGTTCACTCAATCCCACGTTACACTGTAATGATCAAGGGCTGAAGACTAAAAACTAGGCCCCGCTCCTTCTTTCCTTTAGAGAAGCACTAGGAGAGGACCATAGTTCATTTATCAGTCTTCTATTTAAAACTGTAGTTGCAGTTTGTCTGGTTGTTTCCTTATTAAGGCTGGGTTTGAATGATATGAGCAGTGAACAGTATCTTGAATTTCTTATTTTATTTTAAGGGCAGTCTTTTGTGAATGATAAATAGATATTCTGGAAAACCAAAGGGGGGGGGACTTCATAACAACAACAGAATTTATCATTCTTTTACAATTATGTTAATTTTATAAAATTATTTGGAG
This sequence comes from Prionailurus bengalensis, assembly GCF_016509475.1. NCBI lineage: Eukaryota > Metazoa > Chordata > Mammalia > Carnivora > Felidae > Prionailurus > Prionailurus bengalensis. Next base: position 33,283,768 of record NC_057361.1, read on the forward strand.
AAGGAATAAATATAAACAAGTTTCAAGTGCAAGCAGTTTTTCTCCATTTTTGTTTACTGGTAAAATGAGGGGAAAATGGTACATGAAAATCTGGGTTTATAAAAATGAAAGCTGTGAATTTCCAGTAATTTTGTATAGAACATTGCAAAATGATTCACCATAGTATTTCTTTCTGTAATAAGCTTTCACAAGACTTTATAAAATAATAGTCTAATTTTGAAGAACTTTTTTTTGTTTGCAAAGTGCTTTTACATACAGTATATAACTCCATCCACTGTAAAACCCTGTGACTTAATTGTCATTATCTTTTTTGTTACAGTTGAGACATTGAGGCTCAGGGAGATCATGCAAGTGGCTTTTCAAAGGTCACATGGCACTTTCTGTTTACCCAGTTTGATTCTTGTGTCACGTCATAGAGCATGTACGTGTAGGAAATAACGTGGTGTGTAGGAAATCATAGTCAGTATTTCTTTTGAAAACGTGTTTTTTATTAACTGCTTTAGGGGGTCTCCAGTACCACAGGTTATTTGCGCAGACACGAACAAGCATGGTTTCAGCTAAGGAATAAATTCCTTCCACTGTGATGCCTGAAAATGGGATAAAGTGAAAAAAATGGATCCGCCTACTGATTATCTACATTGTGGGCCTGCAGACTATGCCTCACAGGCCAAATCCCCCTACTGTCTCTTTTTGTAAATAAAGTTTTATTGGAACACAACCGTGCCCATTCATTTAACATATTGTGTATGGCCACTTTTGCACCACGGTGGCAGAGTTGAGTCGTTGCAATACAGACTGTGGCCTGCAAAGCCTAAAATATTTACTCTTTGTAAATACTTTACAGAAAATGTTTGCCAACTCTTGGTCTATATGATACTGAAAAGCAACCTTGAACAATTTCGATGAAAATACTTAATTTACAGCTGTATTTAGACCATCTCTCAAGCAAAAAAACAATTTCTTTTTGGAGTAATTAGATGAGCCTTGCAGAGTTCCAAGAAGAATGGTAGTTTGTTTCTTATCAGTTTTCTTAACCAGGTAGTGGCAAGTAGTGAAGTCTCAGCATCATATACAAATTTATCAAACACTTACTATGTGTTAAAAAAAAAAGTCTGTGCTAAGATAAATGTAGTGATTGGGAAATACAGTGGGTTGTGAGGGTGTCCATCTGGGCTTCAGGGCCACCTCTGTGATTAGCCATTCTGGGACTTTCTGTTGTCTGCCAATGGATACACTAAGGTTTCAGTTTGTCAACAATTCTGCACCTGTTTTCTGTTTAAAACAGCACCCTCAGCATCAAGAGAATTGCTTTCTCCTCTGAACCTTCATTTTCATTCATTCACCTCTTAACATGTGCTGGTGTTTGGTTGGTTGTTTAGTGTTTAAAAATTCTAAGCTTGATTTTTTTCAGGTGAAACATATTCGTTGTTTAAAGGACAGAAGAGCAGAAAACAGATAAGCACAATTTACAAAAACCCTCTAATTTGCCTAAAGAGAACAATTTTTAACATTTTCCTGTATGTACTTACTAATATTTTTATAGTGGTAAGCTGGCAAACTCTTTCTTGGGGGGAAAAGCCCTGAATTGCAGTGTTTGCTGATTTCTGTGATGTAAATATTCCCATCATGGCCTATTTCAAGCTACTGGTTTTCTTTTTTAATGTTTATTTATATTTTGAGAGAGAGAGTGTGAGCAGGGAAGGGGCAGAGAGAGAGGGAGACAAAGAATCCGAAGCAGGCTCCAGGCTCCAAGCTGTCAGCACAGAGCCCGACGTGGGGCTCAAACCCACAAACCGTGAGATCGTGACCTGAGCTGAAGTTGGATGCTTAACCGACTGAGCCACCCAGCCAGCCCTCAAGCTACCAGTTTTTTAACAACAGGCTCACATGATTCCTAACCACTTAACAGTTTGTTGGGTCAGTATGAGCCAGTTCAAGCACTCTAGTGTGTATGTGTATGTGTGATTTATATATATTTTTTATATATGTAATTTTCTTTTTATAAAAAATGGAATTTTCTATATATATTCCATTCTAATTTACTCCTTTCACTTATCAAATATAGTAAACATTTTTATGCATTAGTACATGTATGTCTATACCATCAATTTTAAGGACTGGGTAATACTTCATTGAATACATGTATTATGACTTATTGAATTATTTTATTTGGGGACCCTTAGAGTATTCCCAGAACTGCCATTACAAATAATGCTACGATTCAAATTCTTGCATTAGGCTTTCTGAGTTAATTTATGAGAAATATTTTATAAACCGAAAGTGCTATATAAATATTAGTTGTATACATTATTATCCTTATTAATATATGTGCCATTTTGCATTTAGATTGTGAACACGTTGGAATGAGGCAGGGGTACCCCAGCTGTCTTTGCATTCCCCACAGCACTAGCAGAGTATGTCTGCATTCATCACATATTTGAGAATTAAGATGATGGTCAGTTTATTCTGTCTTCTCCTTGTTGTGTGAAGTTGCTAGGCCTCAAACAGTTCTCATAGATTGGAGGTTTTGCCCAGAGAAAATTCAGTTAGATTATCTGGACTTGAACTCATAACCTGAATTTCATTATTTTCAGTTGAACAAATTGGCCCAGGCCATTTTACCTGTTTTTATGTATTAAGGTGGCGGTGACCCCATTGGACAAAATGTAGCAGACAAACCTGCTTCCCCTGCTCCTTCATCCCTCCCCCCTCCCCCCCTCCCCTCTCTCCCCTCCCTCTCCTCCATCTCTCTCCCTCCCTCTCCCCTCTCTCTCCCTCTCCCCCCTCTCTCTCCCTCTCCCCCCTCTCTCTCCCTCTCCCCCCTCTCCCTCCCTCTCCCCCCTCTCCCTCCCTCTCCCCCCTCTCCCTCCCTCTCCCCCCCTCCCTCCTTCTCCCCCCCTCTCTCCCTCTCCCCCCTCTCTCTCCTTCTCCCCCCTCTCTCTCCCTCTCCCCCCTCTCTCTCCCTCTCCCCCCTCTCTCTCCCTCTCCCCCCTCTCCCTCCCTCTCCCTCCCTCTCTCTCCCTCTTCCCCCTCTCCCTCCCTCTCCCCCCTCTCCCTCCCTCTCCCCCCCTCCCCCCCTCTCCCCCCCTCCCCCCCTCCCCCCTCTCCCCCCTCTCCCCCCTCTCCCCCCTCTCCCCCCTCTCCCCCCTCTCCCCCTCTCTCACCCCCCTCCCCCCCTCTCCCCCCTCTCTCCCCCCCTCTCCCCCTCTCTCACCCCCCTCCCCCCCCTCTCCCCCCCTCTCCCCCCCTCTCCCCCCCTCTCCCCCCCTCTCCCCCCCTCTCTCCCCCCCTCTCTCCCCCCCTCTCTCCCCCCCTCTCTCCCCCCCTCTCTCCCCCCCTCTCTCCCCCCCTCTCTCCCCCCCTCTCTCCCCCCCCTCCCCCTCTCTCTGCTTCTCCCCCTCTTTCCCTCTCCCTCTCCCCCTCCCCCTCTCTCTCTGTCTCCCTCTTCCCCCTCTCCCCCCCCCCAAACAAACAGCTGTGCACCTTCTTTATCCCAGGAACTAATGAACAAAGGTAATGGTCATAAAATATGTCTACTTCATACTCACCAGAGAGGCTCTTGCACTTCCTTTCTTACGTCAAGTTTTATTATTTAAAATTATAAACATATTCTTGTTGCCATAGTTGCCTCGGGTGAGAGTACAAAGTTAACAGCATTCAGTAAAATAGATGAAGCCATAAAATCTTTCGGCAGCATTATAAGGTGGTTATAGAAATGCGTGTTTGGAGAAAAAAACATCCTTTAGCAATTTTTAAACCTAAGGCCACAAGCATTTTTCTTATTCCTGAGAAAAACCCATTTTCTTTAGCATTTTATTATGAAGATTTTGAAATATACAGAAGACAACTTGAAAGCATTGTACCGTGAACACCCAAGTACTCACCACCTAGGTTCTACAGTTAACATTTTGCTTCACACATCCATCCATTCTTCGATTGAGTCATCAATCCATTTGCACACACGCGTGTGTGTGTGCGCGTGTGTGCGCACTTCGAAATAAATCACACATCAGATTGGTATCCATATCATTACCTAGAGGGGAAAATCTAATCTTAGAAGCCAGGTACTCAGTCTAGAAGGGTGACTTTTTAAGGCTCCATCCCTAGGGCAGGCTTATTCCATAAGTAAGTAAGTACTTATTCCGTAAGTAAGGGGGACAGACCTCCAGGAATGATTGACTTTAGTCATGTCCCATAAAGGTTTATGAGAGCAGAGAGCTAGGTAGTATATTGCAGTCTTTTAGGGAAGTGCTAGATGGCAAGCAGCTTTGTGCTAGGGGATCTCCCAACCATAGCTACTGCCTTAACGGAGGCAATAAGGGGCATCTACTGGATGTGGAAATATACATACACACACACACACACACACATACATATATGTATATACACACACATACACAAACATACATGCCCATATACTGTATTGTTTCCGTAATAGTGTGGCAAAGTAAGTATTACCTCTTCCCCCTCTCTCTCCCTTTATAATTGAGAGGAAGGATTCAAGGGTTAAAGGAATTGCCCAGGGCTGCACAGCTAGTAAGGGTCATGAAGGAAAATAGAACATTCTTCTCTGGCTCTGGAGCCCAGCTCCTACTTGGTTTCCTTGCCTCACTGGCCTTTGGTGTCATCTCTCAATTAGGTTCACACTCATTTCCAGTTGACCTGCTGGAGGGCCACAAGAGGACTGCCTGCTTGCTTAGAACTCCTTGGAGTGGATGATTCTAGAGAAGGGGATATCCTTCAGAGTAGCCAAGTCAAAGCCTTGAGAATCTCAGCAGGGTAGCTGAGAAAAGACAGAATCCTGCCTGTCTCTGATTATCGTGACTTGATGATTTGTTTCCAGGTGTTTTGAAGTCTTCTGCATCTATTGTCAATCAAGCCACATTGAAGAGCCTTATGTCAGCATCACCAAGAAGCGACAGATGCCCAAAAATGGCTTCTCAGAAGAAATCGAGAAAGAAGTGGGCCAGGCAGAGGGCAAGCTCTTCACCCACCGATCTGCATTCAGCCGAGCATCAGTGATCCAGGCTTTCCTGGGCTCTGCTCCCCAGCTGACTCTGCAGCTGTATATAAGCACCCTGCAGCAGCACATAACTATTGGAAGATGTATGTATATATATTTTTTTATTTCTGCCTGCATTTGGTGATCAAAGTGGGAGGTAAAACACAAAGTTTATTTTGTTTCAGGTGAAATTCAGGTGAATGCACATGCATGTGCATTAAATTCTGAGTCTGTGTTCCAATTACTAAGCTCAAAACTTAGTTAAAATAATAAGTGTTTATTTTGCTTATGACTCTGCAATTTGCACAGGGCCCAGAAGGGCTCACCTGTGCTCCACTGTACATTAGTTAGGGTGGCTCAAAGATGAGGGGCTAGATTCCATCGAGGGCTCATTCACTCACATTACTTATGGTTGATGCTGACTGTTGCTGAGAGCCTCAGATCTTGTCCATTTCATCTATCCATGTGGGCTAGTTTGGGCCTCCTCACAGCATGGTGGCTGCTTTCAAGGTCAGTGTCCTGGGAGTGAGAAAGGGCAGGTGAAAGAGAATCACTTTTTGTGATTCCACCCTTGGGAGTCATGTGACATTACTTCAACTATGTTTTCTTTGTTGAAGCAGACAGGCATCCCATTGAAGTCCAAAGGAAGGGGAGGGGAGGAAACTTTGGTTCTCGATGGAGAATGGTAGAGTTCTAGAAATTCATTGCTATGACCATTTTGGAAAAATACAGCTTGCTGCTGGCTGAAAATAACACCTGCCAGAATCTGGGCCTCCTTGGATTTTGCCTCTGTCATTCAGTGATAGTTATAAACCAGCTGAGACCCTTGGTTGTAAGAACTTTGTGATAAATGATGGATTCAAGAGCACTCTGTTATCTTAAAGTTGTAATACGTATCTCAGCATTTAAATGAACACAGTTATCTAACCTTTGGACTATTCTCACATTATCAAATTGAGGGCATGTTTTGGTTGAGCCAGATTTAAATTTTTTTTAACATTTATTTATTATTGAGAGACAGAGAAACAGCATGAGCATGGAAGGGGCAGAGAGCAGGAGAGAGACAGAATCTGAAGCAGGCTCCAGGCTCTGAGCTGTCAGTGCAGAGCCCAACGCGGGGCTCGAACTCACAAACCCTGAGATCATGACCTGAGCTGAAGTCAGACACTTAACTGACTGAGCCACCCGGGCGCCCCAGGTTGAACCAGATTTTAAGAAAACCTCTACACGCCTAAGACACAAGTGAAAAACTTTGATATGCGGAGGGGAAATAACTCCTCCCAAATATTAATATTATAGGTAAATGAAAACCAGGTTTCTGGTAAATTTTACTATATAGATAAGCAAAAATGAGTTAAAAGCCTTAATAAGCTGAAAAAATACGTATTTACGGTAACACTGAAATTGAAATTTTAAAAAATAAATCACTTACTAATTTTACTTCCTTAAGCATTAACTTCTTTCTGCCTGTATTCTAGGCTAGATGGTAAAATGGCTTAATTTATGGCTGGGTCACAGGGTATTTGCATATCACAGCTGTCTCCCTTATGTAGGTTACCTCAGTGTGACTATGATTCTTAAGACATATCAGGCCCTTAAGTTGAGGTTTTGAACCTTGGTATATTAACATTTATGTGTAGCCCCCCATAGCTCCAGATGGACAGTAGGTACTCAATAAATTTAGCAGCATCCTTTCTCTAAAGACTTATACCTAGAACGGGCATTGACCAAGGTGAGTCCTCTACGTGCCCCTATACCCTTTTCCCAGTTCATTGTTTCTCTGTGTGACAGGGACACAGCAAGAAACCAGATGTGGTGATGGCCTATTTGATTTTTACAGGTAGATCCAGTATTTTTCCTCAGGGTTTTGAAAATGAAGATTGTCTTTGTTGACCTAAAGGGGCAAGCTCAAAATCATAAATATGAGTTTATTTGGGAATAGCCAAGGAACTATAATTTGGGACACACAAACTATAGCAAGCGACAGGCAAGTCTGCCCGAGTAGGCTGTATTTCTGGGCAGGGAATGTAAAGAGGGGAGAGTTCACTTGGAATCTGTTAAAATCAAAACAGGTAGAGACCAGCGTTAAAAATTACCCAGGCAGACAAAACCAGTCCAGCCATACAAACAAAGCACACCTCAGGTCATTTTGCAAGACCAGGTGACCTGGGTCCTATCTTGTTCATGCCTCTGGAAACCATAAACAGAACTTTCCAAGGCTGATATGAAGCAACCCCTGATGACTTCTCTATCATTTAGGAAAATTCCAATATTACCAATTTTTTTTTGTTTTGTGAACCAGGCATTTACGGGAAAGCAGTCTGTCAGTCCTTAATTTTGTTTTCCTTAGGGCACATGCGTGAGATTCTCCACTTTGTATCCTCTGACTGTTTTCAGTTGAAGTTTTTTCACATTTCCCCTGTTTGGTCAAGATCTTTCACAGAAAATGTTGCTGATCAGTTATGTCCTTTAGGTGTATTTGTTACCCTTTGTCAACAGTATAGTTCTTTATGGGTGGATTGTATGGAGCTGAGGAGAGTTGCCCTCAGGGGGCTTTTCCCATGGAGCTGAGGACCGTCCCCCATTGTTTTTCCTCACAGAGCTGAGGAGGACCCCATCCTCAGGTGTCTCGTCCCACGGAGGAAGGAAATGGTAGGGAATTTCAGTGGCCTCATTTGAACAATAAGAGGATTGAAAAAGGAAGGAATCTCCATTCTGTCCCTTTAAGGTGAATGGTTTAGTTTCTATGGTCATTTGAGTTTCAGGAAAAGCTTTTTGAAAAGAAAAGAATTGTATTTTGTACATACATTTGGGAAGAAGACATTTTCTTATTAATACAAAAACAGTAGAAATTTAATTAAAAAGATTAAACTGAGGACAAAAAACCCAATGACAGCTAGCGATTGAAATGCACTTCTCAGTTTCCCCAACTACCTATATTTAATAGATCTAAAATGTCCTGAGTTCCGGGAGGTTGGCCAGCTTCGGCTAGCAGCTTGATAATGTCCTTCATTATTTTTAGTTCTTGTGTTATTTTCCCTGACTTACTGACATAAAGACAACATTCTTCTCCAAGTAGGACACAGGTTTCCCCTGGTGAGTAATGAGGAGGCTTAGGGCCCTGTGGTTTTGTAGAATTACTTCCGCAAGGGTATCCATTTGGGTCTGTTGCTATATTCAAAAGCTTGGACAGAAGCATTAAAAGTGGTGGGCATGACTGTAGAAAGATTGCGAATTGTTTTGTTTTGTTTTGTTTTAATTTTGCTACTTCAACCCAAGGAAGAAAGTCTCTGGAGAAATCATGCCAAAACCTTTTCTGTCCACTGTAGGGTCATATGTAGGCATCCAGCAATAATTATAACCTTTCCAGTTCTGACATATCCTTTAAAGTTGATAAGAGAAAGATCCTACATTAGATATATAAGCAGTAGAGGGAAGAGTTTCTCTGATTTTGGTATCAAGGGTAAGGCAGCAATCCCTTCCAATTGAGGGTAGGTGTAGACTATGTTTCTTCCACATAAAAAGAAATACCCAATGTCTTCTAAGGATAAGGCATAATTGGGTCCTTTTGCCCAGATTCTTTCCCTGGTATGAAAGAAAAGATCTCAGGATCAGAAATAATCATTTATACAGAGCACATGATAATCTGTTTTACTAGCATTATGGGGATGGTTACATGAGCACCTTAAATTTCTGTAGACCTGAAGTTAACAAATGAGCTGATCTAATATAATAAGATTTTGGTTGGGATCTGGAAGATCTCTAGGGAAATAGTAAGTTGAATTAAGTTTCCATCTTTTACCAGATTTTTGGTCAATTCCCAATGAATTACCATTGAGTGGGAGCACATTAGCTTCCCATTTTCCCATCTTACTGCATTTTTATTGCCCTACCATAGAGGTAACTTAATAGGGAAGATGATATACTCTTCTGGATTCCAACAAGGAGTGCATTCATGTTCATCTGGGTCACATAAAATAGTATAGTTATAAATATTGACTGGGAGATATCCTAGAGTTCTGCTCTTCTTGTCATTGTTTTTGAAACAGCGAAAGATTTGGGATAAGAGTCCAGACCTGAATGAGAGTATCCCCTTATGAGTAGAGGATACCCAATGGAAAACCATAATATTTTGTGCCAGTTTTCCAGAAGGGAAGACGTGTGGTTTCAAAGGTACCAAAGGAAAATCCTACACCTTTGCCAGGTAGGTTTTGCCATCCTTCTAAAGATAATGCCCAGACCACCAGTTCAGGCTCATCATGAGTATTGTTTACTCTTACACAAATCCAGAAATCAGTAACTTTAGCAGAAGCAGAGAGTTTTTGTAAGGTGGAGCTAAAAGGATTTATTAAAGCTAACATAAAGGATAATAGGGAAGCTCAGGAAAAAAAAACAATGGAAGGCCGGAATGACATGATTAAACATAGAGTAAGAAGAGAAAAACAAGAAAGTTATACGGGCCTGGTCCACGCATCTTGTGCATGCTGTCTACTTCTGATGTCGTCTGCTTCAGTTCTTGACATTTTCAGTGTTCGGTCACCAGATGGTGTGCCAGTCCATTCAGATTTGGGGGCTTTTTTTTTTTTCAGATGAGACACATGAATTCAAGAGTATTCCTTGAAATTTGGCTGCTCAGAGGTTAGTTATTAACACCTGGTAGGGGCCTTTCCAGTGACATTGAAGGCAGTCTCCTTAGAGATACCTTTTCTAATAGATGAATCTCCAGACTGTAAGGTGTGATATTTGATATCTTCATCTCCCAGGAGTGTGCCATGATTATTTTTTATAGACTTTATCAGGTCTTTGTAAAACTGAAGTACATCTCTCCCTCTATTAGTTGTAGGTCCAAAGAAGTCAGGTCCAAGTGCATTGGCCACTCTGTAATTATTTCACTAGACCAAAATTTATGTATCCCAAATAGAGTAGATAAGAACCGATGATAGTGCTTTTGGCCAGGGTATTTGGAAGCTCTCAACTGATTTAGCTAATTGAGTTTTAGTTACTCAACTCAAACATTTGTATGTTTGACCAGTCCTGAAGGCTGAGGATGGTAACATGGCAAAACACAGCTGCAGAACTGGCCAGGGAGTATAGACTTATTGAAGTATTTGGCGGACACTGATAGCCTTTAGATTCCCAATTTTATTTTTCCTTTTCAAGGGCCATTTGTTGTATTGCCCTAGTTAATTCTCTTGGGTTGTCACTAGAGGAAACAGTTTTCTGGAACATGACAGAGGTTTGGTCTATGGATCCCATAAGAATGGGGTTTTTGCAGAGACATCAGCAAGGTGGTTTTCTTTGGCTTCCAGAGAGTCAGACTTAGAATGACCAGGGACTTTAATAACAGCCAGAGGTTCTGGAAGGAGTATAGCATCAAATAAATTTTGGACATAAGGACCATTTTTAATTTTGTCTCTGCTAGAAGGAAATCCTATTGTTTCCATAACATTCAACATCATAGGCTACTCCAAAGGCATATTGACTATCAGTATAGATATTTATGCTTTTACCTTTAGCTAGGATATGTGCTTGGGTAAAGGCGTGTAATTTGGTTTGTTGGGTGGAAGTGGCCAAAGGCAAGGGCGCAGACTGACCTCAAAAAGAGTTGATATTGTATACTATTTACCATTTTCATTTTAGGGAAAAGCCATGAGTAAACCATGAGAAATCAACATTGGCCAAGGGGAGGGGGTTCTTCTAAGTCGTCATGATGAGTTAATAGGTGATTCATCTTAATTAAACAGTGATGAGGGGTTTTGTCTATGAGTGAAGGAAGAAGGGTAGCAGGATTGAGATTGTTGCAATGAACAAGAGCGATATGAGAGGTGGTTAGCAAGAAAATGTCATGAGAAGTGAGATGGCTTGCTGAAAGGCATTGTGCATAGTGTGAGTTTAAGAGAGCTTTGACAGCATGAGGTACAGAGATGATCAAAGATGATCCATTGATAGTGTCCATCATATGATTAGGAATGCATTTGGTGCAAGGGACAAACACTTGACTATAGGGTTAAACAAGCTGGGGTCTATTTTGCTTATCTAACAAGAAATTAGAAGGAGGCAGTTGCTGGCATTATTTCAGCTGCTCACAACAGTAAAGTTGATGTCCCTGTGATTGTTTTGGCTTTCCCTTGGGCTGCTACTGTAGTGCCAACTATTATAGCTGCATTCAAGGCAGGAAGAAGGGGTGAAGGCAGAAGGGCGAGTTATTTCTCCTTTCAATAGTAGGTAAAGCTTTCCCCCAAACCTCCCTAATAGACTTTATTCAGGTCTCATTGACCAGAATTGGTCACATAGTCACCTAGGTGCCAGAAATGCTAGGAAAGTTGAGCATAGGTATGATTGCCCCCATTGGCTGAGACCAATATTCCTCAAACTTCCCTGACGATGATTAGAGTCACCTGGGGCAGGAGGCGTGTGAAAAATATACAAATTACCATTTGCTGAGTCTGGGATGGGAACCCAAGATATGTCTTTTTATTTTATTTCTATTTTGTTTTTTAAACAAACATTCCAGGTGGTTTTTATAATCAGCAAAGTTTGGGAACATAGGCCCATTGCCACCCAGAACAAAATTGTGTTTTCTTAAAATAGGAGGGGAGGAATGGATACTGAGTAGGCAGCTGTGTCTGCCACACCATGTAAATGAGGTTTAGAACAATAGAAGTATCCATTCTTGACAGGGTAAGGACATAAAGTCCATCAGAACCAGAACCTATTCAGCATTCAGTCTATAACCATCTCTCTGATTCTGTGCCCACTGAGCAAACACCAATGAATATGGCCTCAGCAGATCTTGGCCTCGGGGAGAGAAAGTAGAGTTGGCCAAGTAGTCCACTGGAGAGTTTTTCTAAATTGCAATATAATTAGGGGCACCTGGTTGTCTCAGTCGGTTAAGCCTCTGACTTCAGCTCAGGTCATGAGCTCGAGGTCTGTGAGTTCCAATCCCGTGTCGGGCTCTGGGCTGACAGCTGTGTCTCCCTTTCTCTCTCTGCCCCTCCCCTGCTTGTGCTCTGTATGTCTCTCTCTCAAAAATAAATAAATATTGGAGCGCCTGGGTGGCTCAGTCGGTTAAGCATCTGACTTCAGCTCAGGTCATGATCTCGCGGTCTGTGAGTTCGAGCCCCGTGTCAGGCTCTGGGCTGATGTCTCAGAGCCTGGAGCCTGCTTCCGATTCTGTGTCTCCCCCTCTCTCTGCCCCTCCCCCGTTCATGCTCTGTCTCTATCTGTCTCAAAAATAAACATTAAAAAAAAATTTTTTTTAAATACTTAAATTTTTTTTTCTCCTGTTCATCATGTGGTCAAGCACAGCCCCCTGCCCCCTGCAGCCCCCTGGACTGTCACAGACTGCTGGTCAGAAGTTGCCTAGGCAGCGTCGACAAAGGGATCAGAGGAGCTAGGTTGGCCATCAGAGGAGCTGGGTTGGAGCAGTGTATAAATGGGATCAATTCCTCGTTTCTCTTTCTGCTGCCTCATTACTGGTGTATAGAAATGCATCTGATTTCTGTACATTGATTTTATATCCTGCGACTTTCCTGAATTCCTCTAGCATCTCTAGCAGTTTTTTGGTGGAAACTTTTGGGTTTTCCATGTAGAGTATCACGTCCTCTGCGAAGAGTGAAGGTTTGACTTCTTTTGTGCCAATTTGGATGCCTTTTATTTCGTCTGAAAGCTGAGGCTAGGTCTTGTAACACTAATATTTGATTCTGAAGGGTCCAGGAGCTCTTTGAAATTCTTGTAAACAAACTTATTAGAATTGAACCAGATTTGGAAAAAAAATTTTTTTAATTTTGTTCCTTTTCAGATTCTCTTTTTGCAAACCTCCCGTAGCATTCTGTGTGCATTCAGGTTTTGTCCTTCAAATTTGTCTGTTACATTCTGAACCAACATGCCATTTTACTCCATAACAGAAACATTCTGTTTTAAACAAAGAAACAGAAAACCCACGTCATCTTGAAACTCCTAGTGGACTCTCACTCATGTATGTTAGTTATAACTTTTAAGCAAAATCACTTGTATTTTATTGTGAAAGCTACAGGGTGAATAATTGTGAATTTCTTTCATGTTAGTGGATTTAGCAGATTTCATGAACACACCTATCCCAGAATTACTCAGCCACATACTTATATAACTTCTCACTGTGGCAGAAATGACCATGGTCATGGGCAGGCTCAGAAATAGAGCCTCTTTGTAGCATATGCAAATAAGAAGCAAAAATATATGAACTAGAATTATACCTAGTTATCAGTGTTTCAACATTGTGTCTTAAAAATTAGGCATCTATGGGATGCCTGGGTGGCTCATTCAGTGAAGCATCCAACTCTTGGTTTCGGCTCAGGTCATGATCTCACAATTCATTAGAGTCTTTCACAGGGCTCGGTGAGCCTGCTTGGGGCTCTCTGTCCCTCTCTGTCTTCTCCTTCCCTACTTGTTCTCTCTGCCTCTCCAATAAATAAACATTAAAAAAATTAGCTATGTATTGAATGCCCATTAACTATCAGTCCAAAGTTATGCATTATCTAGAAATCTTAAAAATTATCTTCTCGTTGGCATACTATGAAACGTGATTGCTTTGTAGAATGAAGTTTGTCCAACCAGTGATTCAATTTGGTTAATTATAAATTTATATATATATATATCATAATCTTAAACATAAAATACATTAACACCAGTTTATGTGGTCAGTAAAAGCTTATAAGTTTAGGAAGAACATACCTGAGTAGTAGATAAATGCATATTTGTGTTATAGTTAACACTGATAAAAGAGAAAGGACTTAGTTGTTTTCATTAAATCTAAACGATTGAACTAGTCCTGTTTGCTAAAGATTTACTTAAATTGAATTTGATATCTTAAAATAGTTGTGATTTAGTTTCTGGGAGAATATATATTGTTTAAATCTACCTCATTTAAAGTATCATAGTTCAGTTTCCTTATTTTCAAGACAATTTGGAAATACTCAATGTGTGTAAGCAATTATTTATCTAGAAATGCTATTTAAGAACAGAGCTCCCTTAATTTAAGAGATTTTACAATCTGTTAATATCATTCAGAGGTAGGAAAACATCGTACACTCACACAATCAAAGGTGAAGACCTTTGTGTATTAAAGACAGAGACATATGGGCCCAGACAAGTAGAGCTTATAGCTTCAATCCTATAATTTCAGGCATATGTCAAGTATAACACAGAAACAGCAAATCTCATCAGTCCAGATATCAAAAAGCTCTTCTCCCCTCAGAGAGTATGCAGTTCTTAATGGATTTGAACAAAGACTGGAAAATGAGGTTGTGTTTTGTCTTTCACCCAAAAGAAACTAGATCTCTTTGGACTCATTTTGAGAGATTTCCACATGGTCAGATCCTAAAACCAAACTCTGAACCATTGTTTTAAAAAATGTTTATTGTGAGAGGGAGAGAATGAGTGAGCAAGCAGGGGAAGGGCAGAGAGAGAGGGAGACAGAATCCCAAGCAGGCTCCATATTGCCAGAGTGGAGCCCAACGCGGGGCTTGAACCCGTGAACCCTGAGCTCATGACCCGAAACAAAATCAAGAGTTGGATGCTTAACTGACTGAGCCACCCAGGCACCCCCCCCCCAGTCATTTTGGTTAACGATAAAAATAAATCATTGGCTGTAAATGAACAAAAATGAAACAGAAACACAAAGTTAGCAGAGAAGGAAATTAAAATTATTAAAAATTTAAATTAGAAAAAATCAACAAAGTGCTCTTGGTGCTTTGGATTCACCTAGAAGAAATGAGACACCCCTGGGTATTAACTGAGAATGAGGTACACTTTTTTGTCTTTGAATTTTATCTGGCTCTGACTGGTGAATCTAGTGGGCATATCACTGTGACCTCCAAAACAGTTAGAAGATATTTTCAAAGAGAGTGAGTGAACTCATGACCTTTATATCGATGTAACATGAAAATGTGTTAAGAGTCTTCACTGATGAGGAATTGGCGGATATTGTAACCAATCCAGAAGAGAATCCAAAGAACGTAGAAATATTGATAATCTTTAAATGTGTCAACGGGGGCAAAATTGGGTTTAGTTTGGACCTCTACTGGACAAAGCGTTCAGTATGTGTGCCCGTGACTGGCAATTTACAAAGGGCTGTCAAAGAGCTCAAAGACCGTGGTGGAAGGCCGGGACCAGGTAACCTGGAGGGGAGTGTCCTCAAGACAGAGCACTGTGTCAGTGGAAAGGTTCCCGTTCTTGTTTGTACTAGACTGTTGAGGGCCAGGAGAAAGAGTTCCCTCGTAAAGAGGGTCCAGTGCAGTCAACAGGGAGACCAGGTTTCTGTCATGGATGTTTCCAGGCCAGTCCTGAGCAGGGCACAGTGACACCAGTGACACCAGTGACATCATAATGTCGGAGGTGTCATATAAGCAGCTCCCTGACCAGTGAGGGGCACACTTGGTAGGAGTCGGCGCCGACATCCTGCCACCCTCGGGCCAGCGGGACGGTCAGGCCGGGCCGATCGGGTTCCAACCCAGCACGCGGCATGTCTGGGAGGCGCCGCCGCCGGCACCGTCGCAGACGGAGGAGGCACGCGGTGTCCCGCTCCAGGAGAGCCGAGCTGCAATTCCCGGTCAGCCGCGTGGAGCGCCTGCTGCGAGAGGGTCGCTACGCCCCGCGCCTGAGCGCGTCCACCCCGGTCTTCCTGACCGCCGTTCTCGAGTACCTGACGGCCAACATCCTGGAGCTGGCGGGCAAGGAGGCTCTGGACAGCCACAAGATGCGCATCACCCCGGAGCACGTGCAGCGAGCCCTGGGCAGCAACCAGCACCTCAGGGGTCTCCTCGAGAACACCACCTCCCCTCGGGTGGATGGGATGCCCCGAGTTCGGAAGTGGTGATGCCCGCGCCCCCTCGTCCGGACCCCGAAGCCGCCCACAGATGAGGGAGGCCTTGTGTCTGCACGTGACATTAAAGGAGTTAACTCCAGGGCCGTGCCTCTGACCGGTGTCTGTTTCTGTCATTCGGAGGTAGCCGGAGGTGTCTGTCAGACATCCGGGAGGAGACCTCCCACGGGAGGTGGAGGGTGGACGGGGCGGTCAGTGTGGGATGCTGGACTCGGGCATTTCGGGGAGCGGTTTCGCTGGGGACAGTGCGGGAAGTGGCCCTGAGGGCGTAGCGGGTCAGGGGGAAGAGACTTCCTCACTGGCGCTGAGCCAGTCCAGGCTTGTGAGGCCAGGAGGCTGGCGGGGTGGGGGTGGCTCTCCCAGGCATGTTGAATGCCCAGAAGGAGGGTGGGGGCTGAAGACCACGACTGAGGTGCCACAGGCCTTATTCCTGACCGGAGACCATGTGGAAGTCAGGAGGTGATGGCAGTGGGGGTGGGTGGAGAGGGTGGCATGGCAGCCGACACGCACTTAACGGGCCAGGGCTTCGCGTGAAGATTGAGGAGCGACGGGGAAACCATGAAGAGGTACACGTAGAAGGAACTATGCTCAGGTTGATTTGATGGCCTTATACCCCACCTCATTCCAAAAAAGGGCTCGAGGTAGGGATTATTAGCTAGTGCTGCGGTACTCTGTGGAGTATATCCTTCTGCCCTCTCTCGCGGACCCTGGTCACCCGTATAGTGCTATGAAAGGTAGCATCTGGCCTAAGACATGCGATCCTAGACGTTCTTTTTAAAAACCATTTGTTGATGTTTCTCTATTTTGAGAGAGAGCATACAGGGAAGGGGCTGAACGAGAGGGAGAGGGAGAATCCCAAGGGAACTCCCTACCACCGGCGCAGAGCCCGATGCGGGGCTCGATCCCAGGAACTGTGAGATCATGACCTGAGCCAAAACCAACAGGCAGACCCTTGACTGAGCCTCCCAGGTGTCCCAATCCTATGAAGTTCTTAATGGTTATTGTTAATAGATTTATTTAGAAATATACTCCATTATAAACTCCTGTAGTAATCTCATTCTCCATGAAACACCTAACCCGTCTACGATCATATACTTGATGGAGCAACATAGAGTTATCAGTGGCTGAATACGTGTTTGGAGAGGTACAAGTGTGTTCCGTGTAAGTTCTGTCCCAAGTGCTGGACTCGGGAGGACATACAGTTCTTACAAAGACTCTTGTGGTGTTTTGGGTTAAAAAGAGTTGTCACGTCAAGTGTTCTGGCAGTCTTTCCCCTTCCTGTGACTGTCAACACTTAATATTTTCCCCGGTTCATCATGTGCTCAAGCCCCCCCCCCCGCAGCCCCCTGGACTGTCACAGAGGGCTGGTCAGAGGTTGCCTAGGCAGCATCGACAAAGGGATCAGAGGAGCTGGGTTGGCCATCCCAGTTCACCACTTTGTGGCCATGTGATGTGGGACACTCCTCTGTTGCCTCTGAAAAGCACTTTCCCGTGTGAAATGGGGATAATAAGGGTTCCCCCATCTTTGGATTTTTGCCAAGATTAAGTCATTGCGTGCCTGTCAACTGGCGCATAGCGCAGCGCCCGGCACAGGCTGCGCCCTGAGTGCATAGCTGCACATCTCTCCCTTTCTGTAGACCACATGCTTAGGCGTGCTTCCCCAGGTGCCCCTGGCCTGGATCTCACGCGATGGCCGGGGGCCTGGGCCACTGGCTGTGAGACCGCAGCCTGCTGAACCTTGGGGAGAGACAGAGTGCCACGCAGAGGAAGCAGCCAGAGGTACACCCAGGAACCAGACAGGCCTCAGCCTGGTTTCCTCTCTGCTCCCCTCTGCCTGGGGACTCACCCTCTCTCTGCTTCCTGCCACCATCTTTTAAAGTATGGTTTTGGTTTAGCCTTTACCTACTTCATAGGAGTGTCCTGACAATAATAGTATCAGGGTTGTGTTTAGAGCTGATTTGAATATGTGCTCGTACAAATCCAAGAAACTTTTCTTGCTCCACAATGCCATTCAACCAAATAGTTACAGAAACCTCACTGTCAAGATGTCTGCCTTTCCAAGTTGTGATTTATTGTAGAGAGCCAGGAAGCCCTCTTTGCCTTAGCCAAGCTCAACTGTTACCCCTGTGTTCATTTGAGTAGCAAGCAGGTATTTCTCTCTCTCTCTCTCTGTCTGTCTCGCAGTTGCAGGTGGAGATTCGCCTTCACCTGGTTACAGGATAGCAGCCACATTGCCACCTCATCCCTGAAGTTGAGTTTCTTTGTGACCAGGGCATGGTTTCTCATATTTCAGTGTCCTTCAGCCAACAGGGACTGCCTCCAGGGTGGTTCATGCCAGAGAATCAGTCATTATGCTAAGATCTTGATATGTTGGTTAAAAAGCTGTCTGATTTTTAGAAGCAGTTGATTTGGCTCATGGCTTTGGCTTGTTTTAGCACAAAATAGTCTCCTGCGTATTTCACCAGAAGGCACAGCAGAGGAATTCTTTGAAGGCTGGAGATGTGAGAGTAGATGGATAATCCATGTCTGGTTAGGAGACCTGTGTGGTCAGGTGGTAACCTTACAGTCCATGCAGTAGTCCACACTAATGGTCTCTGTGACACCTGTAGGGAGCCAGACTTCCTGGGCTCCTTCAGACTATCCAGCATCCAAGGTGGAATTTGGAGGTGGAGCTTCAGTGACTTCGTGTTGGCAAGCCATCTTCAGTCACAGGGGCTTTGGACAATCGGGCAGAGCACTACTGCAATCCCTTTAAGAACTGTGCTTCAGCTGTGCTTGTGGATTTCACAGGAAACATGGGGGCCAGGGCCAGTACAGGATGGGTGTAAATGCAGCCCCTGCCAAATCCCCCTCCTACACGTGCACAGGAATCCTCCACTCAGGGGAGGCAGGTGGAGAGGGGGAATCACTGCTCCTGGGAAAGAATGAGCCACCAAGTTTAGGCCCTTTGTGCATTTCAAAAAAGTAGGAGGTGGAGGATGGTGAGGAAGGATCAGCTCTAGCTTGGGCCCTGGAGGGAGGACACCGTTGATGACCAGTGCCCTGTTGGGAATGGGAAACTAAAACCAGAGTGAGTGGGATCCGGGGCTGGAGGGTGTGTAGCTGCCAAACTAGGTGTGGGATCCAAAGGTGTATGAGGACAGGCTGAGGTCAGAGACGGGTCAGCACAGCAGAAAACATAATGTGTGACAAGAGATGAGCCCAAGAGTTGAGTCTGGGGGAATCTGGAAGGTTGTGTGGGCTCGGGGTTGGCATGAGCACAAGGCATGGGGATTAGGCTGGGCTCCCACTGAGAACAGCCTTTGGGAACAGAGACGTTTGAAGGCCCAGGCTCCCTTAGTTCCTCAATCTGACATCCTACAGGATGTGGCCAGAATGCAGGTAGCAGATGGGATCATTAGGCCTACAGTGATGTATTTACAGGAAAATTAATCAGCTGCCAGCATTTAAAATAAAGAATTTTTAACATAAAAACCTCAGTCACTGGCTTCTCGGGTGAAGTCAACATGTCTGCACACACGTGTTTATTGTCACATGAAGATGTCTGGCTGCTGTCCCGTGACTACTGGGCCTCTCTGGTTTGCCACAGTGCTCACCCTTCGCCGTCGTATCTCATGTATGACCCACGTCACTCCTTTACAGTACCGTCCCGTCTCTTAAAGTTGCTTGAGTTCGTTATCCTCACCATCCTAACACCAGTTTTCTGAAGGGTAAAGTTCTCTCCTTCAATAGATTAGAACAGCACAGTGCTCCTCACAGCTGTCTTTGGCATGGGGCCAGTATTTTCTGTTGTTCAGATAGATTGTGAACTGATATGTGGTCCTATTTTCGTAGGACTAGAATGGAGTTTACATTTGACTCTTCACTCGAATTCAGCACCATCTGAACTAGTATATACTCTGTTCAACAAGAAGACTCCACTCACTTAAATGTTGTGGCAAAACCCACGATTGCTGTAAAGGTCGCTAAAGGCTGACCATTTCCGAACCGGTCGTCGCTGATCAGTAACATAATTTAATGATCTACATCAGTCCCTAAATCACATTTGGATAGCACTGTAAGAGTGAATTTATTTTATCTTATTCTTTAAGGAGTATGGTTTCAAATCTAGGAAAGGCCTCGAATAGGACCTGTATTTGATGTTTCATTTAGTGTTTCTGCTTCAGAGTCCTTCATGAAAACAGAAGACTGGTACGTCATGTATTCAGGGTTTTGAAATCGCTGCGGGGAAAATCTCTCTCCACTGCATCTTTTTAAACAAAATCGAAAGGAAACCGGTTGGCGGCAAGGAGGCAGGTCAGGTAGTGTCCTTGTGGGACGCTTGGGTTCTGGCACATAGGATGAAAGGAATTCACCAACTATGCTGTGGAGGAGAGAGCTTTCATGACATCCTGGGACAGAAGAGTGCCAGAAGAGGGAGGAAAGTCAGGTTCTGGTCTCCCACGGGTGTGGTTTCCTTGGGGGCGCATCAGCTTCCACAGCTATAAAATGAGGAGGTTGGACAAAATTGTTCCAGAGGTCTGCTCAAGGTGTACAATTACCAGTCTGAGCTTTTCCCAACAAAAGTCTGTACTGACAGTGGGTAAGTGGGGCACAGAGGACAGGAATTATTTTTTAGGGTGTCCATTTTACAGCTGAGGCCACTTTGGCCCAGAGCTGACCCTCAACTCTCCAAACGTCCCATGGCCAATGGGCAGAACAGTGAGTATGCCAGTCCTGTTCTCGTACCTGTTGTTGGGGCTCCTCTGCTACTATAGCCTGAGAGATGAGCCTCAAGAGACAAAGTGTGTAATACTCTCCTCTGGGATAAAGAAGCTATTCTCTTGGATACAGAGATGTCGGGGTTTGTTGGACCTCTGGGTAAGCACGAGCAACACGAACTTTTACTTGCATTTTATATCGAAAAGGCCAGATGGATTAGGATCAAGGACTGATTTTATACAAAGCAAAGGTGTTGTTCCACTGGTCATTGTAATAGCTAGATCATGAACCCAGCTCCTTCTCAAATAAGGCGTTCTCAAAATTCTGACTCTGTCCACTGACTTGGTGTTAAAGGTTGATTATACGATGGCATCAGAAGTCTGTGCTTAAAACTTTATTCTTGAAGTACCTTAATTACTGTCCTTTTCCACGGAGTTCTCCTGTCTTTAGCTGATCATAGGGCCTTGAGGGAAGCATCCGTCAGAGTAAATAAAAAACTCTGAGAAGACAACAGAGACTTAAAATGTTTGTGGGTCACTTGCAACTTGTGACAGTTTTCACAAGTGCAAAATCTGGTAGGAGTATATAATGAAAACAGTACAATTGAAGGGGAAATTTTTTGTGACATGCAAAATAAGATAATAAAGCCAATCCAAAAAGACTTTTGGAGAAAGTATCTACAATGCATGATGATTAAACCTGTTTTCAAAAAAATCTGGGGTAGATTTTAAATACATGTATTTTAACAAAGATTCACAGAAAGGTTTGATGTATGTCCTCATTTTGAAAACACTGGTGTAGAAATTTCTACTAAAATTTGAAAAGGAAGGTTGGTACCATTTTTTTAATGTACTGAAATTATGACTAATAACACTAATTTTGTTGCCTAATGTCATCAGGGAAAGCCCCAACTGGACTCTGGTAATTAGAAACATAGACATTAAGGGTGCTAATAAATCTCTAGGGACTTTGCATACAGCAGAGAACTAAAATATTGATATTAATAATATTTTCCTTATTCAGATTTAATCTATGGACAGCTGAATACTTCTTTTGATTTGATTTTTTCTTATGCAACTAATTAATACTAACATAGCAAATAGAGCTAAAGTTTTCGAACACCTCTTTTTGTAAGGCAAAGGAACAAGTCTTTATTACTTTTTAAGGACCTCTGGAAAATCTCAAAGAACGTTTAAAGTACAAAAGATGTTAAGTTTTATTTCATTTTTCATTTTGGAATCTGTGTTGGAAGGTAAAATTGAAGTTTCCAGGACATTTGAGAATTAAGATGGGATCATAGGTGCCTGAGTGTATGAATGATTATAGCTTGGCTATTTATTAATTAAAGTAACAGTACAATATTTAAATGAAGATACAAAAAATGCAAGTTTCTTTTACTTTAAAGAGAACAATGAATTTTCTTATGATAAAGTAATAAGAAAGTGTTACTGTGGTGAGATATGGTATCTCCCCTCTTTGGGTGTAGATTATATAGGAGGTGAGGTGAGAGCCTGAATAATGGCCTGAGGGATATTCAGGTTCTAATCTCTGAAACCTGTGAATGATAACTCACAGGTTTATATGGCAGAAAAGGATTTTGCAGATAAAGCCAGATGGGAAGGCTATTGCAGATTAAGTGGTGGACTCTTAATGCAATCACAAGTGTCCTTGTAAGAGAGAGGCAGGAGGAGGTTTGATGACAGAGGAAGAAGATAACATGAGGACTGCTGGCTTTGAAGCTGGAGGAAAGGGCCAGCAACCAAGCAATGCAAGGAATTTGGCTCTAGAAGCTGGAAAAGGCCAGGAAAGGGATTCTCTCCCCTTGGGCCTCTGGAGGAAGCATGGCCTGCTGACACCCTGATTTTAGCCCAGAGAAGCTGATTTCCGACTTCTGAGCTCCAGAACTGCAAGAGTAAATATGTATTGTTTTAAGCCACCAAGTTTGTGGTAATTGGTTAGAGCAGCCATAGCAAATTCTGGAACAAGTGATTTTGCTTTGGACAGAAACATTCCCTTTTTGGCACTTAATTAAAATCAAAATAAGCGTGTGTCATTATCTTGAGACTCCTAGTAGAGTCTCAGTCACATATAGTCTCATTCATATTTATTAATTATAGCTTTTAGGCACTAGTACTTCACAGAGAAAACAAGGGGGTGGATAATTGTGAGTTTCTGTCATTTTAGCAGAGCTCGAGAATACACTCAGCCTAGCTTTCATTTAGCCATACAATTCCCTTATACGTTTCACAACATGGCAGAAGTGAATATACGTTCATTTTCAAACCCAAAGATATAGCCTCTTTGTAGCATATACAAATAAGAAGCAAAAGTATATAAATTAAAATTATGCCTGTAATGAATGTTTTAGTTTTCTTAGAAATGATGAAGGTGTCCATTCAGTGTCTAGTAATTATTTCATAATATCAGTCAAAGGTCTTCAGTTATCTAAAGATTTTGGAAATACTTCTTTTTTTTTCTTTTTTTTTTTAACGTTTTAAATTTATTTTTGAGAGGCAGAGAGACAGAGTGTGAGTAGGGGAAGGGCAGAGGGAGAGGGAGAGGGAGACACAGAATCTGAAGCAGGCTCCAGGCTCCGAGCTGTCAGCACAGAGCCCAACGCGGGGCTCAAACTCACTGACCTGAGATCATGACCTGAGCCGAAGTCAGACGCTTAACCGAGTGACTGAGGTGCCCCAGTGGAAATGCTTTTCAAGATGACATACTATAAAACCTCATTACTGTGGAAATACAAGTTCATTAGAACAATGATTCAGTTTGCTTAAACATAAATTGATGTTTTTGTAATCTTAAATATTCAGTAGGTAATTCTAGCCTATTTGATTATAAACCTGTGTAAGTTTAGCAAAAATATATACCCAAGAGGCAGAAAAATGTATGCTTGTTTTATATTCCATGCTGATAGAGAAGACATAGTTGGTTTCATTAAATCCCAAATATTAGACTATTGAAATTGTCAAATATTTACATCAATTCCATGTGAATTTGAATTCTTAAAATATATTTTAAACACTTTGCACGTTTCAGATACTTAATTTCCGTATTGTAGGAAATATTTGTTATATTCAGTGTGTGTATGCAATTACTTATCTATATATGCCAATCAGAACAGAGCTCCTTTAATTTAAGAAAGAGACTTTTATAATCTAATATATTAATACCATCCAAAGGTAGGAAAATGCTACACATTCAGCAGAATTTGAGGTGAAGGCATTTCTGAACTAGAGATATAGAGACACAGCTACAGAGAAATAGCTTCAATTTTATGATTTTAGCCGTGGATCAAGAGTAAACACAGAAACAGAAAATCTTCCCAGTCCAGATTTCAAAAAGCTGTTTTCCTCCCAAAGGTCATGAGATTCTGAATTGATTTACGCTTAAAAAAAGAGTAATAAACAAAAAGACTGACAAGCCAGATTCTTTGTTGCCTCTCGCCCAGCAGGGACTAGATGTCTATAAACCCTAAGTCCATGTAGAGAGATCTCCAGATGGTCAGACCCCAAAACCAATTCCCATCCATTTTTGCCAACCATAGGGAATAACTTAATGGCTGTAAATGAACAAAAACGAAACAAATCCATGAATATTGGAGCAGCTTTTAAAAGACAGAATAAAGGTAGAGCGAACACAGTTCTGTTGGCACTTTGGCTTCACCTAGAAGTGCCAAGAAAAGACACTGCTGGGCTTTCACTGCCCGCACAATACATTCTCCATGAACAGTTTACCTGGCTCTTGCAGGTGAACCTGTGGGCCACCTCATTATGAGTTTCAAAGTGTTTAAAAGATATTTAAAAAAAAAAAAAAAGGTAAAATCGTGTCACTCACAGAGACATGGGTACATGTTAAGAGATGTTATGACCTGTGGAATGGGCAGGTGTTAAAAACCAGTTCAAAAAAGAACAAAGGAATGTTGGTTAGGAAGGCTGAAATAAAGAGGTCATTGGGACCGAAACTGGTTTTCTTTCATTGTGAGAGGGGACACAACTGAACCTCCTCTGGACCACGTCCTCCTCATTTGTATCGCTGACCTGCCAGCCTGTATCCTGGAGCTGGCAGGCAACCAGTCCTGTGGCCGTCACCTCGCAGGATGCGGAGAGTCGGCAGTGCCAAACCTTGAGCTTCTCTAGGGACGGGACAAACTGTCCAATTGATGACCGGTCCCAACTCAGGAAGAATTGCTGACCCCTGTGTTCTAAAGCCTGGCGAGGGCCCTCCTGGCAAGCCACTGGCGAGCCCACTCACAGTTGAGGGAGCTCCGTGCTACTGCCATCAGCAAATGCTACTAAACAGTTTAACTCCGTGGGTGTACTTCTGCCTCCTGTCACTTTCTGCCATTTTGATTTGGAAGTGTCTATGTGGGGGGCATCTGCGAGAAGGTGTCCCATAGGATTTGAAGATGTAGCCTGCAAGCAAAAATGGGTATATAGCCCGGAAAGGTAAATTGGGGGCCTGTAGCAGGCTCTTGGATACTGTGAGTCCCTTGTCTTTGGCCTTCTTGATTTTAGTGCACCTGTGGGGAAGAGCTCCACATGCATTGCCAGCATCCCACATCAACCACCGACTACAAGTCCGAGGACACACTGTGGCATTTCTCTTTTTTCTGCCTCAAGGTTTTCTCCTGTGCCAGAGAATGTAGCTCAAGCATGAATGAGAAGTGTGGTGGAAGGTAACACTTAATGGAGCTACCTCCAAACGAAAGGAGACAATAGTCTGTGGATATACCCTCAGTCTCTGTCCTTGAGATGGATAAATTGGGGTCTAATCTGTATGGTCCTCTGTGGATCCCCAAAGAGAATGAGCCCCATTTGCCGCAGTGTTAACCAGTTTAATGCCGTCTTCATTAGCCCTGCTGCCGTTACTCCTTCACTGTTTCAAAGGCTTAGCTCCCAGCTGAACTGCCTGCATCCAAATGCTTGCCTCAGGCTCTGCTGCTTGAGAATAGTCATCTGAATAGAGGTGGTAATTTGAACCACAGCAGGCCAGGCATGTACAGCTGTGGAAAAAGCAGCCAGATTCCTTCAGGGTACAAGTTCTGTCAGAGGCTGCAAAGGAACAGAGGGGCAAGTGTGTTTGAAGTTTGTGCACAAGAATGAATGAGGTTGTCCACCGAGGATTCTTAGCTGGATGAGGGGAAATAGAGGATTCATTTGGTTTGAATGCTTGATAAGAATATAAAAAAAGTTGTAGTGGTTCTTAGACAAGTGAGTTGAATGGGTAGAAGGTAGTGATTAGCATAGGATGTTTTCAGTTAGTGATTTCAGAGGTGTTTATTGTGTCTTGAATTCCTAGGAAAGCACTCTTAATAACTCATCCCTTTCATATCTGCTGTATTTGGGGAAAAGAGGCTAGGGTTCATCAGTCTAATTTTATAATACAGTTGTTTGAACTTTGGTAACCTGACACAATTGCCATCATTTTAATCAGGTCACTTCCCAGAGATGTGCCTTGGCCAGACACACTGTCTAGCTTCAGGAAAAAAAAAAAACAAAAAACCATAATGTGTCACCTGTTTCTGAGACCAGCTGTGTTTTATGAACTAATCTAAAGATAATAATTTTAATTCATACATTCTTAGAGGTGTATGGGAGGGATGTTGCAGTATAGCTCTGTGTGTGTATGTGTGTATGTAGTGCTTCATATGATAAAAGTTTATAAATTTCTGCCACAACATCTCCTCAGTTTTTTGCATGTCTACACACACACACAGGCACTCACATGCACACACATACACAAAATACAAAACTTCAAAAGGAGTCTGAAAGGAAACACTGAAATGTCAAATAGTTGTCTTAGGATAGTGAGGGTATGGGCCGTTTTTTCTTCTTTCCATTTCTTTGTGTTTTTCATGCTTCCTCAAGGAATATTTATTAGTTTTTGTTGGGGGTGGGGAGAGTGGTCAGGCATGATCTACTGGGCTAGCCACAGGTCTTTGTCTTACTCATTTGTGCAGGCCCAGTTTGGCACATGTGGGTTCTCAATATATAGTCAGCGAATGGTGAAAAGTAAAGAGCAGATCAATTATATTAATCTCATTTCTACAGATAAAAAGGCAGAGGGTATCATTTAAGACATTGCAATTACAAATGATAGCAGACCCACCTAAATGTGTCTTAAAAATAAATATATACATGTATGTATGTGTTAAAATATGTAATTTTTATATTTTTATTATATACAAATTTTTATATAAATAAATTTTATTATATATAAATAAATTTTTTATGTATATAAATAAATTTTTTATTATACCTCACCTGATACAGAGGCAGAGTGATCCCATGGTTGGCTGATTTACTGGCACAGCAATGTCATCAAGGACCTAGGCATTTTCCATCTTTGTGTCTGTTTCTCCTCATGATTGCAAGAGGAATATTTATGATATATTGCCACAGAGCAAACCACCACAAAAGTTAGTGACTTAAAATAACCATAGTTCTTTTGCCCATGAACTTGTAATCTGACAAATCTCTGCTGAGTCCACTTCACTCTGTTCCATGTGGTATCAGCTGGAGCAGCTTGACTGAAGGCTGGGGAATCCACTTCCAAGATGGCTTACTCACATGGCTGGCAGTTTGGTACTTTGTTTTCTTTTGATTGCTTAGGTGGGGCTGAGGGCTGGAGGCCTTGGTTCTTTTCCAAGTGGGCCTCTCCTTGGCTCCCTCAAGGGATGGCATCTAGGTCTTAAGAATGAGTGTTCTGGGGCACCTGGGTGGCTCAAGTCGGTTGAGTGTCCAACTTTGGCTGAGGTCATGATCTCAAGGTTCCAGAGTTTGAGCCCTGCATCGGGCTCTGTGCTGATGGCTCAGAGTCTGGAGCCTGCTTTGGGTTCTGTGTTTCCCTCTCTCTCTGCCCCTCCCCCGCTCACCTACTGTCTCTCTCTGTCTCTCAAAAATACATAAATGTTAAAAAAAATTTTTTTTAAAAAGAATGAGTGTTCTAAGAGACAAAGTGGAAATTTTCTGCTTTTTAATGTGTTCACCCAGAAAGTGGCGGAGTCATTTTTGCTATATTCTATTATTTAAGCATTCACTAGATCTCAGATTTAAGAAGAGGAGACATGGATCCTACTCCTTGATGGGAAGAGTATCAAAGAATTTGAAGGGCCATGTTTTAAAACTCCTACAGGTTGTTATAGATCTAGACATCACATATAGGCATGACCAAGTCCGAGAGAAGAGAATGGTTTCTTCCTGTGTACTTTTTTCTGTTGAGGGGGGAACACCTTTTCATTCAGCAGAATTCTACTCTGGTTTCATTGGCCAGACATGGGTCAGGCTAAACCAGTCCCTAACCATAGTAATAGAGAGTTACAGATGCCTCTAAGGTATAGATACCCTTGTCCCTACAAAGCAGCTGGGTGGGGACTGGAATAGATAGATCAACTTCATCTAATTAACCCAGTGAATATACCATGCAAATATCATTGTTTCTATTTGTGAAACAAAAACATTGTAGGAGACTAGTCTATACAAATCTTGATTTACTCCAGGAGCCAAATGTGTGAGCATCTTCCTTGAACATATGGGAGGGTGAGCATGTAATCAGAACTCTGCCTTCAAGGAAGAAAGGAGGAAGAATACCAATTAAGAGTAGGAGGCCCATCGAATCTGCATCACCAAGGTTCAGGAGGTTCAAGGGCCCAAAGCCAAGACTGAAACCCATGTTTTTGGATGCTTGGCCCATTGCTAGTCTTTTAGCCAACACTGCTTCTCATGGAGATGTAGAATGTTAAGAAGTAGATAGGGTTTAAGAGGTCATCATGTCCGACTTTGCACTCTATCTAGAAATCCCTTCTTTGGTTTCCCTTAAAGGTGGTCCACCAGCCTCTGCTGGATAGCTTTCAGTACTCAAAAGGCACCGTTGCATTGCTAAAACTTTCTTGTTAGAATGTTCTTTCTTATATAATAAGTTAAGTGGGACTTTTCCTTTCCCCTCCCCCAAGAAGACATCAGGCTCAGGTGCTGTATGTGCCACATTCAGAAAAAAACAAAAAAACAAAACAAAAAACAAAAAAAAAAAACAAAAACAAAAAAACACTAAGAATTGGCCAGATTCCTTTTTTCAGGATTTTCCAACTGTGACAAACCAGCCCTCCAACAATGAACCCCCACATCCCCACCCTCAGCTTCTATAAGGAAATAGCTGAGGGTAGGGGTGAGAGAAATAGGGGTTTCTATAATATACATGCCCTCACTTCCCCTCCCAGAAGCCACCTAAAATGAGGTTTTCAAGATGAAGAGTGTTCACAACATGGGTAACCAACCACTGCATTTCCTGCCTTCTAAGCTGGGAACCCAGAGGCCCACCCCACTTTTGCTCTCTTGAAATTTCTCATTGGTGTATACCCTGTAGTTAAAGATTATTCATGAGCCTAGTGACTGAGGCCTGATTCTCATTTGTAGATTGCTGAAGGTGGGAGACTTGAGGGAATAGCCTGGGGTGAGTAGAGACCAAGGTGCCTGCCATATGTCTGGAAAGGGGACAAGAGGTCTCCTTGGTATCAGCTAGCTATTATAAGTTACAGACTACCTAAGACTAAGTGTTTTAAACAATAAGCATTTATTGTTGCTCATTAGCCTACAGGTCAACTGGGCAGTTCTGGTCTGGGCCAGGCTAGGCTTAATCTTGGCTGAGCTTGCTGATGAGCACACACTCAGTCTGGGTCATTTGGGAATGACTGACTGATCTGGGATGACTGCACTTGGAATGGCTCACTTACATGTGGTCTCTACCTCCGTAGCAGGCTCCCCTGGTGGTTGCAGGACTCTGGGAAAGTCAGAGCATGTAGAGCTGCAGTCTCTTGTGATCTAGGCTCAGAACTGGGGCACTGTCACTTCTTCCACATTCTGTTTCCACAAACCACAGTTGAGAGGAGATTGGGGGGGAAATAAGTCCATTGCATGATAATACCCCACCAGCTGACACTACTAAGTAGAGATTTTCACTTGTATTGTATGGAAATCAACCTCTTTTAATCTTCAGCCCCGTGGTTAGACCTGATTTTTTTTCCCACTACAGCAACACTAACACATCTACTACCCCTTACTAACATGCCAGGTCTCCAAATATTTACAAGTATCCTGACTCTGTTTCCTTTTTCATTCTCCAGATCCTCCAGTTCTTTCTCTAATGGAAGGCTTTGTAGCCATCAAGGTTATGGTACTTGAGATACAATCTGGCTTGGCACTTTTTTCTTAAAACATGGCATTCATAATTGTGTATGATGTTGCAGACTTATTTCAACAAGAGCTGGTAGCAGTGGGACTATGTTTCATTTCATTTTATTTAATTTTTCGGCTTTAATCTGAACTCTTATTTTATTTATGTGCCCAAATGATGTAGCTTTGGGAGGAGCTGAATGATACAATTGTTTTATATGGATAGATATAAATTCTCCCAGGTTTTTTTTTTTTTTTTTTTGTCATACTGAGAGCAGCTAAGCCAAGATTTACGCGTCTTGTACCTATACAGTGTATTTCTGTGTATCATATATAGAAATATAATATATAAACATATATTTATTTTTATGTTATATATTTTTTATATTTATATTTTTATATAAATATATAAAGGTAGGGCTTGATATTTTTTCTTGTTATCTTTCCTTTTCTTGGATTCACACCCAGGGTATCAGCCTGTTGAGATGATTTTGAATCATGACTCTCTTGTCTTCCTGGTTTTGTCCCAGCTATATGTGTATGTCTTCAGTCCTTGACAGGAATGTGAGACTAGGACAGCCCCAAGGCCAAGGTCCTGCACACTCCTTGACAAACGCCCTTTAGCCTGAAGGGAAGTAGTGAAGAATATGAGTACAGATTGCTTATTCAGCTGCAAATCCCATCTAACCACTCATATTAGCATAGGAGTTTTCTGTGACTTTCCCCCAAGGACGTCAGGAGGGCTTTTCTGGGGGGTGCTTTTTTGGTGTTTTTCTGGAGACCTGCTAAAAACCACACACGTGTCTGTAATATCCACCCACTTATTAACCACAGATATTTTTTCTTTGTACATTAGTTCAAAATATTGATATTGTAAAATATTAAGGCATAGAGACAGGACTAGAAAATAATATAATAAACACACACATACCTCCTTGAAATATTTGCTTCAGAATTATCTTTTTGTCTCTTTAAGAAATAAAATATTATTAGTATAATCAGGGCACCCTGTGACCCTTGTCATCATTTCAGAGTTTATCATTCTCATGCATGATTCATAACTTAACTATATTTGTACTGTATCCATAAATACTATGTATTGGTTTTGTAGGTCTTTAATCCTTATCACACTGCAAACATCATTCTAAAATTTGTATTTTTGCTCAACATGATATTTTGAGAACTATGCCGCTGATGAATGTAGTGCTGGTTTATTTCTTGTGTGTGACTTAAAACTGTTCTATCGCAGGCAACAATTTTCTGTAAAGGGACAGATGGTAAATATTTTCGATTTTGCAGTCCATCGTGGTCTGTGTCTTATTCTTCATTTTTGTTTGTTTTTACAACCCTTTAAAAATGTACAAAACATTCTTAACTCATGAGCTATACAAAAATAAGACCTAGTTTGCCAACCCTTGTTCTACCATAGGACTCTAACACTGTTTCTACATTCTCCTTTTGATTCGTGTGTCCTCCTAGGTCTCAGTTTCCTTTATGAGGCAGAAGAGACAATGGCTGCCTTGCTTACCTCCTTAGGAGGGGTAGGAAGATAAGTCAGATAATGGATTTGAAAGTGCTTTGAAATGTTACAAAGGCTGTTTTATTCCTTTCCTCTCTTCTCTTCTCCCTTCCCTTTTCTTTCTTTCCCTTCCCTTCTCTTTCCCTTTTGTTGGCCTAAGTAGGTTCTGAATTAAATTTCCTTGAAGAGATATGGGAGCTCATGTGAAATTTAGATGGTCAAGACACCCATGAAGAGCATGAAGACGCTATGGGGCAGCTAAGGATTAGGGAAGTCTGAGCCCAAACAATGTAGTATTATATTCTTGGTGGAGGTTTCTCCACAGCTCTGGGGCATCACTGCTGGGAAATTCAGGGGGCACTCTCCTTCCAGGCAGCCTCGAAGCTGGAACACAGTTGGTACTTTGTTGAAATCCTCTGAGACTAAGGTCAGAAGCTTGGGCTCATAGCCTATTCTGCTATTGAATAGTGTCACCAAGCTGACCTCAGAGACCTTTTGTCTCTTAATTTATAAACTGCATCTGTCAACACAGGCTTCACGGGATTGTTGTGAAAATTAAATAAGACGAGCAGAAAACATTGGCTTGTGGTACAAGCCCTTGGCTAAGATACTCACCAGAGGTTAATTTATCACTGTATCACTGATTGTTTCTTTATGGAGGGTCCCCTTTTAGGGAAACTACACTAGATAGCAAGTCTGCAAGGGCTGTGTGCCTACCCTTTTTTCTTTTTTTTTTTTTTGGTATAGCATTGGTAACTTTAATGGATTTTAATGAAATTTTTAACCTTGTAAAAGGTGATTCAAGTAGCTTGGATTCCATGTTTGGCTCCTTCTCTGGTCTTGATGCAAAGCAGTGATGAATCAGTTTTTCTTCATGGGAAGGTATTGC